>NC_041383.1:461482013-461486141 GCF_002162155.2 Triticum dicoccoides | reverse complement strand
CTTTACAGTTTCAAAAAAAATAAGACAAAATGATAGAAATGTCAAAAAAACAAAAGTAATTAAGATTCCCATGTGATATGTGGTCTAGTTGTTAGCAAAATTTACAAACATGAATTTTCGACTTTTTTGCAAAATCCCTCGAGAATTTGTAAAAATGGGCATAACTTTTGCGTACGAACTCGGATGAAAAAGTTTTTTATATGAAAAATCATCTACTCAAAAAGTTACATCCGAATTTAACTGGGGGAACCTTGTTAAACATTTTCAAAATCCTCAAAAACCTAACAGAAAAAAATATACGGGGCTTTTAAGATCTAGAGAGGCAAAAGAATTCAAAAAAATTCAAAGTTACTAATGGTGCACCTGCCCATGGTGCGCCATTAGTATCTTCCCGCCTTCAAAATTCAAAATAAATAAAAAAATAAAAAAATAGTAATGGCGCACCTGCCCACGGTGCGCCATTACTATGCCGTATATATGGCTAGGCGTGTCCTCTCCTCCTTACCTCTTCATTCTTCTCCTCCACTCCACCTCTCCTCCACTCCACCTCTCCTCCACTCCTCCACTCCATCTTCCCTTCTCTCCTCCACCATACTACCCTCCTCCTCTCCGCTGACCTCCTCCTCCTCCTCTCCGGCGACCTCCTCCTCCTCTCCGGCGACCTCCTCCTCCCTCTTCTCCTCTCCTCTCCTCCCCTCCCCTCACGGTTTCTCCTCCCTCCTCTCCGGTGAGCTCCTCCTCCCTCATCTTCGGTGAGCTCCTCCTCCCTCCTCTTCGGTGAGCTCCTCCTCCCTCCTCTCCGGTGAGCTCCTCCTCCCTCCTCTCCTCCCATCCCCTCATGGTTTCTCCTTCCTCCTCTCCGATGCTCCGGTGAACTCCTCTCCGGCGACCTCCTCCTCCTCTCCAGTGATGTAGGCGAGCGCCTCTGTGGTCACCTCCTCCTCCTCCTCTCCGGCGAACTCCTCTCCGGCAAAAGAACACAGCAAAAGAACGTACAAGATCCAAAAACGGGAACAAAATTTGAAATAATATCATGCAAAAAACGAGCAAAAAAAACGAGCAAAAAATGGGCAAAAAAAATCGCGATCCAGATCCAAATTCAAAATTCAAAAATAGCAATGGCGCACGGTGGGGGTTAGACGGTGCGCCACTACTATTTTCCCGCCTTCGAAATTCAAAAATACTAATGGCGCATCGTGGCCTATACTAATGGCGCACCAGTGGCCTATACTAATGGCGCACCGTGGCCTATACTAATGGTGCACCAGTGGTGCGCCATTAGTATACCAGATACTAATGGCGCACCACTGGTGCGCCATTAGTAAAAATACTAGTGGCGTGATACTAATGGCGCACCAGTAGTGCGTCATTAGTAGGCAAACTGGTGCGCCATTAGTAGGCCTTTTCCTAGTAGTGATGGAAAGACATAGTTCAAAATATGATGACTATGTAAACAGGATGACATGATATAACTATATAATGTGTTTATTAAATAGGTTGGCATGCCATAATTCACATACATTCACAGATAGAATGACATAATTCAAAATATGATGACTGTAAACACTAAATAGGATGAGATGATATAACTATATGATGTCTTTATTAAATGGTTGTCATGCCATAATTCAGATAGATGTTGTGTATGTACTATGTAAACATGATGGCATGATATAATTCAAATATATGATTTTTATAGTAAGCAAGTAAGCAGATGGCAATTCATATATGATATAAAAACTAAGCAATGCAAGACAACATGCATGACATGGGTAATATAACCCTGCCAAGTTTGAGCATAGACCTCAGGGGGGAGATAGGACTGGTCATCAGTCTCTGAATCCTCCTTTGAGGAGCTCTCTGTAACCAGCAAGATGTCTCCTTCAGCAGGTAGCATTGTCTGCTCTGAATACCTTGTTTTCACTCCAGATACTTCCATCACCGCCTCAAATGGCTGATGCACAGGAAGAGTAGTTGAATATATAAACGTTGTCAACAAATGGAACACATAATACAAAAAAATGATAGCATGATATTATTCACATACATGATGATTGCCTAAATAGCATGGCATTGCATAATTCACATATATAATGCCTTTGCAACAAGATAGCATTACATAATTCACATATATAATGTCTTGTAACAAGATGGCAATGCATAATTGACATATATGGTAATTAGACACTAAACAGGTGGCATTCACACAAAGCATGTCTAAACTAATCAAATGACATAGCAATGCAAGACACCATACGCATGATATGAGCAACATAACCCTACCAAGTTAGAGCATACACCTCGGGGGGGGGGGGAATAGGACTGGTCATCTGTCTCTGAATCCTCCTCTGAGGAGCTATCCGTAACCAGCAAGATATGCGCTTCGTCAGATAGCATAGTCTGCTCTGAATACCTTGTTTTCACTCCAGAATTTTCCATCACCGTGTCAAATGGCTGATGCACACGAAGAGTAGTAGAATGTACTAACATTGTTGACAAATGTAAAACGTAACGGAATAAAACATAGTGAGATTATGTAAGGAGTGCATGCAGAAATCCAGAGTGATGGTAGCAACCTGTGGATAGACCCAAAACCAATAATAGCAGGCAGATAATGGCTTCAGTTAAAAAAAATAGATAATGGCTTCTTTACTGTTTGTTTCCCACCCAACATGAAACTCATAGTAGACACCAGAGATTAACCATATAGTAGATAGATACTATTGATTGCGGCCCCGATATGTACCCCACAACCATTTAAGAACTCAAGTTTGACCATTAGTTTGGAGCTGACTCAGAGTCTAATCGGTGAACATGACTATAAAGTAGCATGTAATATTAAGCGATGCATAACGTAAGCAGACACGAAAGAGTGCGACCTCTCTTGCGGACCCGTGTAGTCCTCGAGGTCATTTGCTCGGTTGATGATGGTAATGCTGTTTTCATGGCTGCCGGTGGCGGGGAAGAAGATCTGAGGCAGCGAAAGACAGTCTAGAGGCCGGATCCCTGCTGTGCTGGACCCTTCTGTTGTTGGAGCAGCTAAGCTGGGGTGGACAACGGTGCAGCAGGAGCGGGACAAACCACGCAAGGCTTTCTTTGACAACTATCTGTAAGAGAAGTAATTCTGTAAGGGCTCATTTGAATTGGAGGATTCCAACAATGCAGGGATAGGAAATAGACAGGAATAGGATGGGAATGCACGTGCAAAACAGAAAATTTAAAAACACATGATTTTTGCCAATCTGGGTGTTTGATTCACAAGAATTGGAAGATCACAAGATGCAAAGAAGCATGGTCAGATTAAGTCAAACCACAAGAAAATGTACGGTTATAATGCTATTATGCTACTATCTCTTAGTCTTGTGCTTCATGAATAGGAATTTGAAAAGGAGGACAAGTGGAAACTAAAATTCCTACGGTTTTTCTTTCAAGGAGACACTAAAGGAACAAATCCTACAGTTTTCCTTTGCTCCATTCCTTTGAACCAAATTCATGAATAGTAGTACCATAGGAAACTTTCCAATTCCTATGTTTTTCATTCACTTTTCCTTTCAAGCACTAGCGATTCTATTTAGGCAGGCTTGAGCAAGGAAAAGCCTACACTAAAAAAATGTTTTTGTGCTACTTCTATTACTTTGGACCCAGGCCACTGCCCTACTAGCTCAACTCCTAGGCCCATCAACAAATGCACAGCTCAAAAGCGTAGAGATAAATAATGATGGCATTCAAGAGAGTCCATCACGGATAGCTAAGTTGCCTGGTACCTCACTGCTTGTCATATAGCAGGATAAAACAATTGTCAGTCGACTGACTTTTTCATCTTTGGTCAGTCGATTTTGCAGCCGTTGGATACGATATCAAGGGCCTGCAGTTCATCTTCAACCTCCACCCCCTGAGCCGCCAGCCACCACCGCCCAAACAGCTGACCCCCACCTCCTGCGACTGGCGGTGCGCCGCCCCGCCCGCCCCGAAAACACTCCCCACCGCCGGTCCGCCGCCGGTCTGGCCATCCCCTCTAGCCCCCCAGTGCCGAGCTTTTTATCCGGCAATCCCCACGCCACCGCCCCACCATCGCCGGCGACCACCGCCCCCACTCTGAACCCTAAGATAGATAGTGGGGTACCTCTC
>NC_041383.1:461246035-461481479 GCF_002162155.2 Triticum dicoccoides | reverse complement strand
ACTGACCCAAAAGTCGATTCAGTTGACTGAAGTGTAGATCAGAGCAGCATCGCAAGCAAGAGCAAGAGCGAGAGGAACAGCGCGAGCAAAAGAACAATAGCAAGAGCAGGCCAGGCAGGGAACCGAGAGCAAGAGCAGAGCAGCATCGTGAGCGAGAGCTAAAGCAGCAGCAGCTCCTACTGATGTGGACGTCGCTGCTGAGGGAGCGACACTGTGGAGGAAGTGGCCGGCGACGCCGCCGTAGATGGAGCCCCGCTGTGTTGGCTCGGGACCAAGCGCCGATAGCACCGTGAGATCGAATCAAGAAGAAAAGGCGGCGATTAGTGTACAACCTCTTTGGTGGCGCTGATTAGGCCGTACCTTCATCCGAGGAAACGGTCATGATGTTGTTCTTCCGGTGGTGCAGGTGAAGACGGTGGTGTGGGAATGGAGGTGGCACGAAAGACCAGGGGAACGTCAGGGTAGCTCCTTTGAGATGGAGGACGGGATGGCTGAACCGGTAGGACGACCAGATCGACGACGGATCCTCATCCGGTACGGTGGATGAGGGACGTCGAGGTGTTGCTGTCGACGACGTCATCGGGGAAGAGGCTCCGGCTGGGTGGCGGATGGAGGAGGGTGTGGGGCTTCGCGGGTTTTCGCGGCCTCGGTGTATGAATGGGTGGGCGGATGGGATGGGAGTGGGGAACCATGGCTTAGGGACGCGTGTCGGTGTCAAAACCGGCGGATCTCGGGTAGGGGGTCCCGATCTGTGCGTCTAAGGTAATGGTAACAGGAGGTAGGGGACACGATGTTTTACCCAGGTTCGGGCCCTCTCGATGGAGGTAAAACCCTACTTCCTACTTGATTGATCTTGATGATATGAGTATTACAAGAGTTGATCTACCACGAGATCGTAGAGGCTAAACCCTAGAAGCTAGCCTATGATGATTATGATTGTCCTTGTCCTACGGACTAAACCCTCCGGTTTATATAGACACCGGAGGGGGCTAGGGTTATATACAGAGTCGGTTACAAAGAAGGAGATCTAACATCCGGATCGCCAAGCTTGTCTTCCACACAAAGGAGAGTCCCATCCGGACACGGGACGAAGTCTTGAGTCTTGTATCTTCATAGTCCAACAGTCCGGCTAAAGTATATAGTCCGGCTATCCGGATACCCCCTAATCCAGGACTCCCTCAGTAGCCCCTGAACCAGGCTTCAATGACGATGAGTCTAGCGCGCAGATTGTCTTCGGCATTGGAAGGCGGGTTCCATCTCCAAATCCAAAGTACCTGTTGTAGCAAACAGTGTCTGGCTTCCCATCAATGTCATACTCCTCGGCTTCTGTGCTTCAATAATGGCCATCTCCATGTGTCGAGTGAATACGAGGAGCCGGAGCATTTTTACATTTGCCACCCCGACCCTGCAGGCAAATCCATCTATTTGAAGAGACGGCGATTCTCAGATCCAAATCTCACCTTCTTCCCTTGAGCAAGCACCCAACAGAGCGCATCCGGAAGAAACCATTTCCATCATGGCCGGTCGCCGCAGCTCCTCTTCTCGCTCCCGTAGCTCTAAGCTAGGTGATTGGGAAGAATGTTCTGTCCCTCACAGCCGTTTAGTAGAGTTGCAAACCCAAGGGTTTCTTCCACCAGCGTACATGGTCCCCGTCCGAGCCGGACTAGCCACCTATAATGGCGGGGAGCAAGCAGAGAGATCTCCTAACCCATCTCAGGGGGAGCGAGTATGCCTCATCCCATATTTGCTAAGAGGCGTCGGGCTTCCAACCCACCCATTCCTTCGCGGGCTCCTGGAGTTCTATGGCCTCCAGTTGCACAACTTTACCCCCGCCTCCGTGCTGCACATCGCAGGATACGTTGCCTTTTGTGAATTATTCCTGGGCTGCAAGGCTCACTTCGAGTTATGGAAGAAGTTATTCTACCTCGTCCCTCGCAATCAGGGGGAATCTATATATCAAGTGGGCGGAGCCAAAATATGGCGCGTCGCCCAGACCGTATACCTGTCCGGCACTCCAAAGAAGGCATCTGAAGACTGGCCCTCTGAGTGGTTTTATGTAGATGACGTTCCCCTTCCGGATCGAATCCGGATGGGCCTTCCTGAGTTTAATAACGCTCCGCTGAAGAAACGCCGAAGCTGGCGCCCTCGGAGCCCCAGGAGGAAGATACCCGATAAGTCCACTTCCCGATGAGCAGGATGAAGACACTGGCCCAATCAGGACTGATAATAGTCGAGGTTATATCAACATGCATAATGCAGGGGGTGCAGCCACTTCAATATCAGGGGAAGCCCATGTGGCACTTACCCGCTGCGATCGTAAAGGTCCAGACTCCGCCACTGCTCTGGCAAGAATACTGTCCGATTTATATAAAGGAGAAGAAGAGGAGTTCCTCCGCATCAAACCGTGGGATGGATTTTCCATGTACAACCCCCAAGCTGGGTGAGCCGGAGCATTTTTACTCAACTCTATCCATTCTTGCGCCCTTCATCACAATCATTTACCTTGATATTTCTAAGCAGGAACTGAGGCAGGCCGTGAAAGAGTTCGATAGCCTTCCTCTGCAGCCAGAGGATCCTGGCCGGGCCTTCGACCCCGGACTTGAAGAAGATCCGGATATATCTGTGGAGCTTGTCACGGGACATTTTATCAGGCAAGCCGCGATGGCACCTTGGTGGCTATCATCGCTAATTATCCCAGACTGCTCCCTGCGTCGCGTGTAAGCAAAGCTGCAGCTTTCTGAAGAAGATTCCTTCCTTATGCCATGCCTTATGCACAAACATCTTATTTTTATAGAGATGTCCATCGGAATGTAGCGCCGAGCCCCTAGGGGCTCGTCAGCAAAGGGCATCCGGGCCAGGCAGGCTCAAGAGGAAGGCGGTTAGGGTCGAAACACCGTCGCAGAGGTATAGTTAAAATCTGCTTTTTTGATTATGATGTTTGAAATGTAACTGCGTCCATCGTGTCCTGGCAGAAAGAGTAGTCGCAGACTATATCCGGAGATCCTGCCGGTCACGCCTCCACCAGCCGGATTCCAGAACCGGCTTCGAGAGAGGAGGCCAATGCGGGGCCGATGTCGAGTTGTCCTCCGACAGAGGATGCAGATAGGCTCTCCGCCACGAATTCCGAAGTAGAGAGCGCCATGAATCACCGGCGCCGACGGGCCGTACTTCACAATAGTATCTTTTCCAAAGAGGCATTCAATGCTTTCAATTCGGGAGATGCATACATCCGAGCTGCCCAAGACGGGCTCGCCCGAGCGACAGACCAGTATGCAAAAGATATACAGGTAAGAAAATTTGATAAGTATGTATAGCAGTAGCCCCTGAGACTTGAAACAGTTAGAACAACTGATTTAAGGATCATTGTATGCACAGGTTCTTGTAGAGAAGAATACCCATTTGTCTCAAGAGCTAGAGGAGTGCAAGACCCAGCTGAGGGCCACCGTTGCCAAACTAGAGGAATCCCAAAAGGCCTCATCTGGTAACATTTGTCTCAATAGAGAAATTTTAAGAAAAATACCAGTTAGTAGTTGGCTTGCTTTATAAGTCTAACAGAAAATTCTGCAGACAATCCCGGGGAGAATTCGGAGATCGTAAGAGATAGTGAGTCACATCTCCAAAGATAGCTAAAGGCTGGCAAGCGTGTGCTTACGCAGGTTAGGCAGGAGAAAAACAATCTCCAAGATGCCAAAGTCCGGCTGGGCGTCGAATTAGCAGATGTTCGTGCTCAGCTAGCGGACTCCGTGAAGGAGAACAGGAGGCTTCGTCACGGCATTTATGGTAAGTGCCTAAGAGAACTGTAGTACAGTTCGGCGAGGAAGCATATTAAAAGAGTTTATATCTGTAGGTATGCTGACGGGCCGTCCTGAAGAGGAGATGCCCGGGTCCGCAGGCGATTTGCTGCAAGAACTCTCTCAACTGCACGGACGAGCTCAGCAGGTGATGCAGGGTATTGCCCAGGCCTTGTGGCCATCCGCTTCCCTGCCAAGAGACACGGGGGCGCTCGTGGACATGCTCCAAGGAGCATGGCGGTGCTTCCGGTTATGGAAGGTATCAGCCTGCCGACAAGGTGCCAGGGAAGCCTGGGCCATGGTGAAGACGCGATACGCCAAGCTTGACCCGAACCGTACGGCCGAAGTCGGACCGGCGGGGCCAGATGGGCAAGAGATTCCCATGAGTTTGGTGTATGACCAGGTAGCGTTAGCCGCAAAGTATTCCCAATAGGATTGCAAGCTAGATAGCCTGTTGGATGGTATAGAGGAAGAATATAGCCAGTCCAAGTGACTATGTAATTCAATGGACATATGTAGTCCCTAGCCGGATAAATCGTTTGTCATGGCGGACCTTTTCGCTTCAGCCCCCTGATCCGACAGTCCGGGGTGTATCCAAATACCCGCTCAGTTATGCAAAACCAAGGTATGCGTGGAAACCATGCGTAGGTGTCATAAGTGCTTGAACAGACAAGTACCCAACTAGTTATGTTATATTACATGGGTAGTAAGAAACATCTTCCAGGGAGAATAGTTCTGTTAGGGGTTCCTTTCCCTCGGTACGCATGCATCGATGTGCATGTCCGAACTGCGAACAGAAACGCAGGATACAAAACATCTGGGGATTCACATTGTAATAAACGAAAGAAACATCTTTTGTTCACCGACCGAATATTCCCTTAAGAACGCTAGCTTTCGGCTTCACCCAGTCTGAGGTACACATCCGGCTGAACTGGCAGTAACAATCGCAGAGGTGCTCCCCTTATGCCCTAGCCGAATTAACAGGAATGTAGGGCATAAACACAAGAGCCAGGCAACCCAGCATGGCCACATCTTAAGTCATATCGATGCATATAATGGTGAAGAAAAGGGGGCACATATGGAAAAAGGACGCATATGTGGTAGGCAGGAAGCCATACAAGTAATTATATTTAGTTTCCGTATAGGAAGCCCCCAGGTATTGTGAGAACACATAGTGCGGCCGGAGTGATCCGAGCATCCGCATTGTATTTAATACTTTGTGTGAAGAAGGTAAAAAGGGCGAGAAAGGAAAAAGGGGGAACATAATTAAAAGAGCGGGGGTAAGGAGATGAACACTGAGTTCGGCACTAGGCGTAGAATCTCCAGAGTCTGGCCGCGTTCCATGGGTTCGGCTCGAGTCTGTTATCGGATGCATTGCGCAGGCGGTACGCTCCTTCGGTGAGAACTTTATCAATGATGAAGGGACCCTCCCACTTAGGTTTGAGCTTGTCCTTCTTCTTCTCCTGTAGGCGTAGAATGAGTTCGCCAACGTTATAAGTTTTGGCCCGCACTTCTCTGCTTTGATACCTTCGAGCCTGCTGCTGATAGAATGTGGAACGGGCTTTTGCGACGTCGCGCTCCTCCTCCAGGGCATCTAAGTTGTCCTTCCGATCTAGCTCGGCTTCCTTCTCTTCGTACTGCGCACGCGAGGTGAGTCATGGATTATGTCGCAGGGTAGTACTGCTTCTGCGCCGTACACCATAAAAAATGGTGTATATCCGGTGGTACGATTTGGCGTGGTCCGCAGCCCCCGGAGTACGGAGTCGAGCTCCTCGACCCAGTGTGTGTCCAATTCTATCAAGGATCGCACTAGTCTGTGTTTGATGCCGCTCATGATGAGACCATTTGCATGTTCGACCTGTCCGTTTGTTTGGGGATGATAGATGGAGGCGTAATCGAGTTTAATGCCCATGTTGCCGCACCAAGTTTTCACTTCATCGGCTATAAAGTTTGAGCCATTGTCAGTGATGATGCTATGGGGGACGCTGTAACGGTGTACAACCCCTGATATGAAGTCTATCACTGGTCCAGATTCGGCTGTTTTAACTGGTTTGGCTTCTATCCATTTGGTGAACTTGTCCACCATGACCAATAAGTATTTTTTCTTATGGCTTCCCCCTTTAAGAGGTCCGACCATGTCCAGCCCCCAGACCGCGAAGGGCCAAGTTATGGGGATTATTCGGAGAGCGGTAGGGGCATATGGCTCTGATTGGCAAAGAGCTGGCAACCGACGCAGTGTTGGACAAGGTCCTGTGCATCTGCCCGGGCTGTCGGCCAATAAAAACCTGTACGGAAGGCTTTGCTGACAAGTGCCCGAGCCGCAGCGTGGTGCCTGCCGAGTCCGGCATGGATTTTAGCCAAGAGTTGCCGCCCTTCCTCTTCGGAGATGCATCTTTGGAGTACTCCGGTGGCACTTTTCTTGTAGAGTTCTCCCTCATGGAATTTATAGGCCTTGGAACGCCGCACAATACAACATGCTTCATTTTGGTCCTCGGGGAGCTCTTGCCTATTTAGGTAGGCCAAGAAAGGCTCGGTCCACGAGGCGATTACATCCATGATTTTGTGGGCCGAAGGTGTTATTCCGGTGGCAGAGCCCCCGATTATGTCAGATGGTTCGAAATCTTGGGTTGTATTCGGAGCCGGACTAGTGTTGCCGGACTCCCCTTCCCATACCGCGGATGGCTTGAACAGCCTTTCCAAGAATATATTAGGTGGGACAGGGTCGCGTTTAGCACCGATGCGGCGAGGATATCCGCGCTTGATTGTTTGCCACATGGTGGAATTCGAGCCCCTCGAACCAAGCTGAAATTTTGAGGACGGCAATACAGTAGGCCGCCATTTTAGGATCCTTAGCATCAAAATCTCCGTTTATTTGAGATATTGCGAGGTTTGAGTCCCCGCACACTTCTAGGCCTTGAATGCCCATAGAAACTGCCATCCGAAGACCATGCAAAAGAGCCTCGTATTCAGCTGCGTTGTTGGAGTCTGTGTATAATATTTGGAGTACATATTGGACCGTGTCTCCGGTGGGGGATGTCAGGACTACACCCGCTCCCAATCCGGCCAGTATTTTAGAGATGTCGAAGTGCATGATCCAATTGGAGTACGCGCCGTACTCTTTGGGGAGTTCGGTTTCTGTTCATTCGACGACAAAGTCAGCCAATACTTGCGACTTAATGGCCCACCGTGGTTTGTATGTTATGTCAAACGGAAGGAGCTCGATAGCCCACTTAGCAATTTGTCCCATGGCGTCGCGTTGTTTATTATGTCGTTGAGTGGTACTTCGGAGGCCACCATAATCGAACACTCTTGAAAGTAGTGTCGTAGCTTCTGGGATGCCATGAAGACCGCGTATGCTATCTCTTGATAGTGTGGGTATTGGGATTTGCATGGGGTGAGGACAGTGGACACATAGTATACCGGCTTTTGGAGCGGGAACTTGTATCCGTCTGCCTCTAGTTCGACGACGAGCACTGCGCTTACAACCTGATGTGTTGCAGCTATGTATAATAGCATGGGTTCGCCAGTATTTGGCATGGTCAGAACTGGATTGTTGGCCAATAGGGTCTTTATTTCATCCAGTCCGGCCGTGGTCGCATCCGTCCACTCGAAGTGTTCGGTGCGTCGAAGAAGGCGGTAAAGAGGTAGTGCCTTTTCTCCTAATCGGGAGATGAAGCGGCTTAAGGTAGCCACGCATCCAGTTAGCTTCTGGATATGCTTGAGGTCTGTTGGGATAGCCAACTGCGACAGAGCTCGGATTTTCGCCGGATTTGCTTTGATTCCTCTATTGGAAATGATGAAGCCGAGCAACTTCCCGCATGGTACGCCGAAAACACATTTTTCCGGGTTGAGCTTGATGTCGTGTGTTTGGAGGTTGTCGAACGTGAGTCTCAATTCATCTATTAAAGTTTTGACGTGTCTTGTTTTTATGACCACGTCGCTCACATATGCCTCCACTGTTTTGCCGATTTGCTTCTCCATGCATGTCTGAATAATACGTTGATAGTTTGCGCCGGCATTTTTGAGCCCGAAAGGCATAGTGTTGAAACAGAAAGGGCCATATGGCGTTATGGAGGCCGTTGCGGCTTGGTCGGATTCCGCCATCTTTATTTGATGGTATCCGGATTATGCGTCGAGGAAACATAGTGAGTCGTGTCCTGCGGTGGCGTCGATGATTTTGTCAATGCGAGGGAGGGGGAAGGGATCCTTGGGGCAGGCTTTGTTGAGGTCTTTGAAATCGACACATAGGCGCCGGGATTTATCCTTCTTTGGTACCATTACCAGATTTGCCAGTCAATCCGGATGTTTTATATCTCTGATGAATCCGGCCTCAAGTAGCTTGGCTAGCTCTTCTCCCATGGCTTGCCGTTTAGGCTCTGAGAAGCGCCTAAGAGTCTGTTTGACTGGCTTGTATCCTTTCAGTATGTTGAGGCTGTGTTCGGCCAGCCTGCGTGGGATGCCCGGCATGTCTGAAGGATGCCAGGCAAAAATGTCCCAATTCTCGTGTAGAAAGTCTCGTAGTGCGGCGTCCATTGTGGGGCTCAATTGAGTCCCGATGGAAGCTGTCTTTGTGGGGTCCATTGGATGGACTTGGAATTTGACTATATCGTCCGCGGGCTTGAATGAGGTGGACTTGGGTCGTTTGTCGAGTATCACGTCGTCTCTGTCCACTGTGGCATGCAGCGTTGTTAGTTTTTCGGCCGCTAGGGCTTCGGATAATGCTTCCAAGGCTAGTGCGGCAGTTTTATTTTCTGGCGCGGAGTGCGACGTCCGGATCACTGGCTAGAGTGATGATTCTATTTGGTCCGGGCATTTTAAGCTTCATGTACCCGTAATGGGGTATAGCTTGAAAGCTCGTGAATGCGTCCCGCCCTAAAAGGGCGTGGTATCCGCTACTGAAAGGGGCCACTTGGAACGTGATTTCTTTGGACCTATAATTCTTCGGGGTGCCGAATACCACATCGAATGTGATTTTTCCCGCACATCATGCCTCCCGACTAGGGATGATTCCCCTGAAGGCCGTGCCGCTTTGCTCAATGCAGCTTTTATCAATTTCCATCTTGTTGAGCATTTCTTCATAGATCAAGTTTAATCCGCTTCCGCCATCCATGAGTACTTTAGTGAGCCGAAAGCCGTCCACGATTGGGCTAAGGACCAAAGCGGCTGGTGCCCGGACTGTCTGGAATTGAGGTTCGTCACTGGCACTAAAGGTTATAGCAGTGTCGCTCCACGGATTTATTTTTGCCACATGGCAGATTTCAACGAAATTTCGATGAGCTTGCTTGTGCCTATTATTTGAGGCGAAAGTCTCGAAGACTGTCAGTACCGCATTGTTGCCTTCAGCAAGATGGTTCTCTGCTTTATGGTTTACAAGAGGATCCTCGCCGCTTTTTGCTACCTGCCGGAGTATCCAACATGCTCTAAGGCTATGCGTTGGCGTAGTATCCGGCGTGCTGTGAATTTTGCATGGCCCATTGAGCCATTCTTCCAATACGGTTCCACGCCCTGGAGTGGGCTTTGGTTTTTTGGGAATTGGATCGGTTAACTTACGAGAGTTTGCCCTTTTAGTTCAGATGAAGGGTTTATTGAGAGCCGGGTTATCCTAGAAGTCTGTTTGGGTTTTCCAGGCGCTTTCCATCGCACAGTACTTCTGTACTATGGCTGCTAAGTCAGCAAAGTGTACTATGTCACGGCGACTTACAACATTGAGGATCCCTTTGTTCGTGCAATTTTTGCAGAAAAGTGAGATTGCGTCCTCCTCACGACAGTCCTTGACCCTGTTTATCACAAGGAGGAATCTGGCCCAGTAGCGATGTACTGTCTCTTTGGGCTCTTGTCTGATACGAGAAAGAGGACATAAGTCAGGGTCGGTGGGCGTAGTTAAGTCCGAATTCTGACCCAATTGGACATCCAGGGGCAGAGGAGCTTCCGGGTTTGGCAGCTCAAACTCTGGGATGTTGCCCAATTTTTCTGGCCCGTTACTCGATTCTAAGTCCAGGGTCTGGGTCATGTCCTCCCGCGAGCGGGTATCCGGCTCAGAGAGCTCGGTAATCCGGACATAGTTCGTCCTCAAAGTAGAGGGATAATCCATGTGTGGCTCTTCCACTACCGCTATCTAATGGGTGACCGGTGGGGATTTGATATCCCTTTGGTCGGGTTTAAACCCAATTCGATCGTAATCTGTAGTAACTCCCAGAGCGGCGATGCCATCCAAGAGCTCATTAAGGGAGGAGAGCTCCATTGGATCCATCTATTCGGCAAGTTCCGAATTGATCTGGAAGCTGTTTTTGATGACCCGAGAGGTCATCGTCGGTGCGGCAGCCAATCGGGCGGTCATGAAGAAGCCGCCTAGTCAGAGAGTTTGGCCTACCGCCAGGGCTCCCCCCTAGACAATGAGACAAGCCATCGAGCCTTGCAGCGACGACACAGAGGAACTCTCAATGAAAGCACCAATGTCGGTGTCAAAACCGGCGGATCCTCGGTAGGGGGTCCCGATCTGTGCGTCTAAGGCTAATGGTAACAGGAGGCAGGGGACACGATGTTTTACCCAGGTTCGGGCCCCCTTGATGGAGGTAAAACCCTACTTCCTGCTTGATTGATCTTGATGATATGAGTATTACAAGAGTTGATCTACCACGAGATAGTAGAGGATAAACCCTAGAAGCTAGCCTACGATGATTATGATTGTCCTTGTCCTACGGACTAAACCCTCCGGTTTATATAGACACCAGAGGGGGCTAGGGTTATATAGAGTCGTTTACAAAGAAGGAGATCTAACATCCGGATCGCCAAGCTTGTCTTCCATGCAAAGGAGAGTCCCATCCGGACACGGGACAAAGTCTTGAGTCTTGTATCTTCATAGTCCAATATTCCGGCTAAAGTATATAGTCTGGCTGTCCGGATACCCCCTAATCCAGGACTCCCTCAACGTGCTCCATCGAAATGTGGGGTAAGTTAAGAAAGTACCCCCATCGATTTGAGGCGGTTCTTTCGGTTCAGGGGTATCACGGGCATTTCACGTGTCGGGATGTCAAAGGAGGTGGGAGTTTTCGCGTGCGTTGTAGTTTTGGAATAGCAAGGTGCGGGTTGAGATGGAGGGAGTTGTCGGAGCACAACGAGACAAAAATATATCTTAAATATTTCGGGCTAACAAGGCGCGGGTTGAAATTTCCGGACAAGCCTAACGTGTACGGTACCAAATCAATTGGCACTACAAATGTCATTCAAAACTTTGAATTTATGTTATGTTCAATTAAAATATTTCGCTACGTGTATAATGCATTCAACCTACTACTCAAATGAACGTTTTAGTGCATTTCAAACATATATACTACCGCTTCAATATGAACTAAATTTGAATTCGTTTCTCTATTTGAATAATATCTACAATAATGATTGGTGTAAAGTCAAACCATTTGAATTCGTTTCTCTATTTTAATAAGATCTACAATCATCATTATTGTCAAGTTAAACCATCGTTTGTGTATTATCTTCACATGATTAGTCTCGAGTTACATATGAACTATGTGTACTATATGAACTCGAACTCAATTTTTTGAATCCACTTTATGTTGATTTCAAATCACAGTACATTTCAAGCTCTAGCTAGATCTTCATAATCTAAACCATGTCTCATATGTATAATGTGTTTATCACATAATGTATGGTGCCCCGCCCCCTATGTCTACAAGTATTTAGATGTGAGTTGCAAACACCACACATTACCACAAATTCAAATAAGATGTGAGAATGTTCGATAAATAGTATTGTTTAGATTGTTCGATATTTAGTTGTAAGCTGCAAACGCCACACATTATCACAAATTCAAATAAAATGTGAGACTATTCGATGTATAGTATGGTTTAGATTGTTCGACATTTAGCTGTGAGTTGCAAACGCCATGCATTATCACATTATGGTAAAACATGTGCAAAACCACAACACACGTATCACCGCTATATTCATGCATGCATATGTTTATAACACTATGATATCCTTTTCAAATATATGAATACATTTTCGTATCAAATTATGATCTTTGTTAGTCTCTTACACCCACACAATCCTCTAACCTTTGTAGCTACCACTAATTTCTCTCGTGCACGCACACGCCCTCCTCGCCCTCCCCCTCCCTCAGCATTCTATCCATCACGCACATTCATTTTTTAGGTCATTCTCCCAGTCTCCACAACTCCTTTCCGACACACACCAATCGATAAACCTCTCCAGCGATGTCTGCCTACAACATACACACGCACCTTCAATCTCCTCCTTTATGTGTCCTTGCCTCATGTCTCTCATATGGTCCCACACATGTGTAAACTCTCTCCCCTCTTTTCATCGATCTCACAACTGCACACTCCTCCCCCCTATCTAGCTAGTAGCTGGGCCTCTCGCACCACCTCCAATCTCCATTCTCTCTGTCTATCCGTCTCGCTGGCCTTATTTGCCTCTAACAAATGGATACACCGACCAATCTCCCGCTATACATATAGCTAGCTAGGTCCTTATAACTCGTTTTTCCCCATGCGTCGATCGATCTACCTCATTAGTTATGTCTCTCCCTTCCTCCAACAAACAACAATTGATCTACTGATCTAGTTATGTTCTCTTACCAAACACATGGTTCCCCTTCATCATCCATGGATGCGTCCCGACAGATCTATCACACACAGGCACACACAGAAACACATCCCCACTCTTATTGATAATATTGCAGTTCCACCCTCAGTTTGTCTAGTAGGCCTCTCCCACCATCTTCAAGAAGCAACTCCATCACCCATCCAGCACTCTACCCCTCTCCCTCCCTCTCTCTCCCTCTCTCTCTCTCTGTCCCATCCTATTTCCCGTCCTTCAGTTATGTATGGATGTCAATCGTGAAGGAAATATGCCCTAGAGGCAATAATAAAATATTATTTATTTCCTCATATCATGATAAATGTTTATTATTCATGCTAGAATTGTATTATCCGGAAACATGATACATGTGTGAATACATAGACAAACATAATGTCACTAGTATGCCTCTACTTGACTAGCTCATTAATCAAAGATGGTTATGTCTAACCATAGACATGTGTTGTCATTTGATTAACGAGATCACATCATTAGGAGAATGATGTGATTGACTTGACCCATTCTGTTAGCCTAGCACTTGATCATTTAGTATGTTGCTATTGCTTTCTTCATGACTTATACAAGGTTCCTACAACTATGAGATTATGCAACTCCCGTTTACCGGAGGAACACTTTGTGTGCTACCAAACGTCACAACGTAACTGGGTGATTATAAAGGTGCTCTACAGGTGTCTCCAAAGGTACATGTTGGGTTGGCGTAATTCGAGATTAGGTTTTGTCACTCCGATTGTCGGAGAGGTATCTCTGGGCCCTCTCGGTAATACACATCACTTAAGCCTTGCAAGCATTGTAACTAATGACTTAGTTACGGAATGATGTATTACGGAACGAGTAAAGAGACTTGCCGGTAACGAGATTGAACTAGGTATTGGATACCAACGATCGAATCTCGGGCAAGTAACATACCGATGACAAAGGGAACAATGTATGTTGTTATGCGGTTTGACCGATAAAGATCTTCGTAGAATATGTAGGAGCCAATATGAACATCCAGGTTCCACTATTGGTTATTGACCAGAAACAGTTGTAGGTCATGTCCACATAGTTCTCGAACCCGTAGGGTCCGCACGCTTAACGTTACGATGACAGTTTTATTATGAGTTTATAAGTTTTGATGTACCGAAGTTTGTTCGGAGTCCCGGATGTGATCACGGACATGACGAGGAGTCTCGAAATGGTCGAGACATAAAGATTGATATATTGGACGACTATATTCGGACACCGGAAGTGTTCCGGGTGATTTCGGAGAAAACCGGAGTGCCGGAGGGTTACCAGAACCCCCCCGGAAGAAGTAATGGTCCTTAGTGGGCCTGAGGGGAGAGAGAGGGCAGCAGCCCAGGAGGTGGCGCCCCCCCCCCTTGAGGAGTCCGAATTGTACTAGGGGAGGGGGCGCGGCCCCCCTTTCCCTCTCCCTCTCCCTCTCTTTCCTTCCCCCTTCCTCCTTCCTAGTGGGACTAGGAAAGGGGAGTCCTACTCCCACTAGGAGGAGGACTCCCCCCTCCTTGGCGCGCCCCCTAGGGCCGGCCGGCCTCCCCCCTTGCTCCTTTATATACGGGGGCAGGGGGTACCCTAGAGACACACAAGTTGATCTACGGATCGTTCCTTAGCCGTGTGCGGTGCCCCCCTCCACCATATTCCACCTCGGTCATATCGTCGCGGAGTTTAGGTGAAGCCCTACGCCGGTAGAGCATCATCATCGTCACCACACGGTCGTGCTGACGGAACTCATCCCCGACACCCTGCTGGATCGGAGTCCGGGGAACATCATCGAGCTGAACGTGTGCAGAACACAGAGGTGCCGTACGTTTGGTGCTTGGATCGGTCGGATCGTGAAGACGTACGACTACATCAAACGCGTTGTCATAACGCTTCCGTTTTCGGTCTGCGAGGGTACGTGGATACACTCTCCCCTCTCGTTGCTATGCATCACCATGATCTTTCGTGTGCGTAGGAATTTTTTTGAAATTACTATGTTCCCCAACAGTGGCATCCGAGCCAGGTTTTATGCGTTGATGTTATATGCACGAGTAGAACACAAGTGAGTTGTGGGCGATACAAGTCATACTGCTTACCAGCATGTCATACTTTGGTTCGGCGGTATTGTTGGATGAAGCAGCTCGGACCGACATTACGCGTACGCTTACGCGAGACTGGTTCTACCGACGTGCTTTGCACACAGGTGGCTGGCGGGTGTCAGTTTCTCCAACTTTAGTTGAACCGAGTGTGGCTACGCCCGGTCCTTGCGAAGGTTAAAACATCACTAACTTGACGAACTATCATTGTGGTTTTGATGCGTAGGTAAGAACGGTTCTTGCTCAGCCCATAGCAGCCACGTAAAACTTGCAACAACAAAGTAGAGGATGTCTAACTTGTTTTTGCAGGGCATGTTGTGATGTGATATGTTCAAGACGTGATGCTATATTTTTATTGTATGAGATGATCATGTTTTGTAACCGAAGTTATCGGCAACTGGCAGGAGCCATATGATTGTCGCTTTATTGTATGAAATGCAAACGCCCTGTAATTGCTTTACTTTATCACTAGGCGGTAGCGATAGTCGTAGAAGCAATAGACGGCGTAAACGACAACGATGCTACAATGGAGATCAAGGTGTCGCACCGGTGACGATGGTGATCATGACGGTGCTTCGGAGATGGAGATCACAAGCACAAGATGATGATGGCCATATCATATCACTTATATTGATTGCATGTGATGTTTATCTTTTATGCATCTTATCTTGCTTTGATTGACGGTAGCATTTTAAGATGATCTCTCACTAAATATCAAGAAGTGTTCTCCCTGAGTATGAACCGTTGCCAAAGTTCGTCGTGCCCAGATAGGACTGGAAAAAAAGCTCGAAGCTCGTGAGCTAAACGAGTAGCTCGTGACTCGGCTCGAATCGACTCAAACTCAAAGAATAACGAGTCGAGCCAAGCTTTAATTTAAGATCGTTTATAGACCAAGTTAAACAAGCCAATCTTACGAGTACTCGTGTAACTCGTTAGGCTCGGTAGTCGGTACAAAAGATCAACCACTCCAATACAAAAAAGATAAGCCACTCAGCACCCTACGTTCTAGGCGCACAACACAAGGCCCGGCTGCCTTGGAGACTCATGCGTGACAAGGAAATTACAATTGTTTAGTGATATATATGTTTAATATATACATAATCATTTTTATCATTTTGAGAGTTTTATGTTCATATCTTTAACGAGCTTAACAAGCTAAACGAGCTAGCTCGCGAGTTATACGAGTCGAGCCAATCTTGGGTTTAAGCTCGTTATAGTAACGAGTCGAGTCGAGCTAGCTCGCTAACGAAACGAGCTCTAGCGAATCGAGCCGAGCTGGCTCGACTCGGCTCGAATTCCAGCCCTATGCCCAGACACCACGTGATGATCGGGTGTGATAAGCTCTACGTCCATCTACAACGGGTGCAAGCCAGTTTTGCACACGCGGAATACTCAGGTTAAACTTGACGAGCCTAGCATATGCAGATATGGCCTCGGAACACGGGGACCGAAAGGTCGAGCGTGAATCATATAGTAGATATGATCAACATAGTGATGTTCACCATTGAAAACTACTCCATCTCACGTGATGATCGGTTATGGTTTAGTTGATTTGGATCACGTGATCACTTAGATGACTAGAGAGATGTCTATCTAAGTGGGAGTTCTTAAGTAATATGATTAATTGAACTTAAATTTATCATGAAGTTAGTACCTGATAGTATTTTGCTTATCTATGTTTGTTGTAGATAGATGGCTCGTGCTGTTGTTCCGTTGAATTTTAATGCGTTCCTTGAGAAACCAAAGTTGAAAGATGATGGTAGCAATTACACGGACTGGGTCCGTAACTTGAGGATTATCCTCATTGCTGCACCAGAAGAATTATGTCATGGAAGCACCGGTGGGTGCCAGGCCTGCTGCAGGAGCAATGCCAGATGTTGTGAACGTCTGGCAGATCAAAACTGATGACTACTCTATAGTTCAGTGTGCCATGCTTTACGGCTTAGAACCGGGTCTTCAACGATGTTTTGAACGTCATGGAGCATATGAGATGTTCCAGGAGTTGAAGTTAATATTTCAAGCAAATGCCCGGATTGAGAGATATGAAGTCCCCAATAAGTTCTATAGCTGCAAGATGGAGGAGAATAGTTCTATCAGTGAGCATATACTCAAAATGTCTGGGTATAATAATCACTTGATTCAACTGGGAGTTAATCTTCCGGATGATAGCTTCATTGACAGAATTCTCCAATCACTGCCACCAAGCTACAAGAGCTTCGTGATGAACTATAACATGCAAGGGATGAACAAGACAATTCCCGAGATCTTTGCAATGCTAAAAGCTGCGGAGGTAGAAATCAAGAAGGAGCATCAAGTGTTGATGGTCAACAAGACCACTAGTTTCAAGAAAAACGGCAAAGGGAAGAAGAAGGGGAACTTCAAGAAGAACAGCAAGCAAGTTGCTGCTCAAGAGAAGAAACCCAAGTCTGGACCTAAGCCTGAAACTGAGTGCTTCTACTACAAGCAAACTGGTCACTGGAAGCGGAACTGTCCCAAGTATTTGGCGGATAAGAAGGATGGCAAGGTGAACAAAGGTATATGTTATTGATGTGTACCTTACTAGAGCTCGCAGTAGCACCTGGGTATTTGATACTGGTTCTGTTGCTAATATTTGCAACTCGAAATAGGGACTACGGAATAAGCGAGCACTATCCAAGGACGAGGTGACGATGCGCGTGGGAAACGGTTCCAAGGTCGATGTGATCGTGGTCGGCACGCTACCTCTACATCTACCTTCGGGATTAGTTTTAGACCTGAATAATTGTTATTTGGTGCCAGTGTTGAGCATGAACATTATATCTGGATCTTGTTTGATGCGAGACGGTTATTCATTTAAATCAGAGAATAATGGTTGTTCTATTTATATGAGTAATATCTTTTATGGTCATGCACCCTTGAAGAGTGGTCTATTTTTATTGAATCTCGATAGTAGTGATACACATATTCATAATGTCGAAGCCAAAAGATGCAGAGTTGATAATGATAGTGCAACTTATTTGTGGCACTGCCGTTTAGGTCATATCGGTGTAAAGCGCATGAAGAAACTCCATACTGATGGACTTTTGGAACCACTTGATTATGAATCACTTGGTACTTGCGAACCGTGCCTCATGGGCAAGATGACTAAAACACCGTTCTCCGGTACTATGGAGAGAGCAACAGATTTGTTGGAAATCATACATACAGATGTATGTGGTCCGATGAATATTGAAGCTCGTGGCGGATATCGTTATTTTCTCACCTTCACAGATGATTTAAGCAGATACGGGTATATCTACTTAATGAAACATAAATCTGAAACATTTGAAAAGTTCAAAGAATTTCAGAGTGAAGTTGAAAATCATCATAACAAGAAAATAAAGTTTCTACGATCTGATCGTGGAGGAGAATATTTGAGTTACGAGTTTGGTCTACATTTGAAACAATGCGGAATAGTTTCGCAACTCACGCCACCCGGAACACCACAGCGCAATGGTGTGTCCGAACGTCGTAATCGTACTTTACTAGATATGGTGCGATCTATGATGTCTCTTACCGATTTACCGCTATCATTTTGGGGTTATGCTTTGGAGACGGCTGCATTCACGTTAAATAGGGCACCATCAAAATCCGTTGAGACGACTCCTTATGAACTATGGTTTGGCAGGAAACCAAAGTTGTCATTTCTGAAAGTTTGGGGTTGCGATGCTTATGTGAAAAAACTTCAACCTGATAAGCTCGAACCCAAATCATAAAAATGTGTCTTCATAGGATACGCAAAGGAGACAGTTGGGTACACCTTCTATCACAAATCCGAAGCCAAGACATTCGTTGCTAAGAATGGATCCTTTCTAGAGAAGGAGTTTCTCTCGAAAGAAGTGAGTGGGAGGAAAGTAGAACTTGATGAGGTAACTATACCATCTCCCTTATTGGAAAGTAGTTCATCACAGAAATCGGTTCCTGTGACACCTACACCAATTAGTGAGGAAGTTAATGATGATGATCATGAAACTTCAGATTAAGTTGTTACTGAACTTCGTAGATCAACCAGAGTAAGATCCGCACCAGAGTGGTACGGTAATCCTATTCTGGAAGTCATGCTACTAGATCATGGTGAACCTACGAACTATGAAGAAGCGATGGTGAGCCCAGATTTCGCAAAATAGCTTGAAGCCATGAAATCTGAGATGGGATCCATGTATGAGAACAAAGTGTGGACTTTGGTTGACTTGCCCGATGGTCGGCAAGCAATAGAGAATAAATGGATCTTCAAGAAGAAGACTGACGCTGACGGTAATGTTACTGTTTACAAAGCTCGACTTGTTGCAAAAGGTTTTCGACAAGTTCAAGGGGTTGACTACGATGAGACCTTCTCACCCGTAGCGATGCTTAAGTCTGTCCGAACCATGTTAGCAATTGCCACATTTTATGATTATGAAATATGGCAGATGGATGTCAAAACTGCGTTCCTGAATGGATTTCTGGAAGAAGAGTTGTATATGATGCAACCGGAAGGTTTTGTCGATCCTAAGAGAGCTAACAAAATGTGCAAGCTCCAGCGATCAATCTATGGTCTGGTGCAAGCCTCTTGGAGTTGGAATAAACGCTTTGATAGTGTGATCAAAGCATATGGTTTTATACAGACTTTTGGAGAAGCCTGTATTTACAAGAAAGTGAGTGGGAGCTCTGTAGCATTTCTAATATTATATGTGGACGACATATTGTTGATTGGAAATGATATAGAATTTCTGGATAGCATAAAAGGATACTTGAATAAAAGTTTTTCAATGAAAGACCTCAGTGAAGCTGCTTACATATTGGGCATCAAGATCTATAGAGATAGATCAAGACGCTTGATTGGACTTTCACAATGCACATACCTTGATAAAGTCTTGAAAAAGTTCAATATGGATCAGGCAAAGAAAGGGTTCTTGCCTGTATTACAAGGTATAAAATTGAGTCAGACTCAATGCCCGACCACTGCAGAAGATAGAGAGAAAATGAAAGGAGTTCCCTATGCTTCAGCCATAGGCTCTATCATGTATGCAATGCTGTGTACCAGACCTGATGTGTGCCTTGCTATTAGTTTAGCAGGGAGGTACCAAAGTAATCCAGGAGTGGATCACTGGACAGCAGTCAAGAATATCCTAAAATACCTAAAAAGGACTAAGGATATGTTTCTCGTTTATGGGGGTGACAAAGAGCTTATCGTAAAAGGTTACGTCGATGCAAGCTTTGACACTGATCCGGACGATTTTAAATCGCAAACCGGATACATATTTATATTAAATGGTGGAGCTGTAAGTTGGTGCAGTTCTAAACAAAGTGTCGAAGCGGGATCTACATGTGAAGCGGAATACATAGCTGCTTCGGAAGCAGCAAATGAAGGAGTCTGGATGAAGGAGTTCATTTCTGATCTAGGTGTCATACCTAGTGCATCGGGACCAATGAAGATCTTCTGTGACAATACTGGCGCAATTACCTTGGCAAAGGAATCCAGATTTCACAAGAGGACCAAGCACATCAAGAGACGCTTCAATTCCATCCGGGACCAAGTCCAGGTGGGAGACATAGAGATTTGCAAGATACATACGGATCTGAATGTTGCAGACTTGTTGACTAAGCCTCTTCCACGAGCAAAACATGATCAGCACCAAGACTCCATGGGTGTTAGAATCATTACTATGTAATCTAGATTATTGACTCTAGTGCAAGTGGGAGACTGAAGGAAATATGCCCTAGAGGCAATAATAAAGTTATTATTTATTTCCTCATATCATGATAAATGTTTATTATTCATGCTAGAATTGTATTATCCGGAAACATGATACATGTGTGAATACATAGACAAACATAATGTCACTAGTATGCCTCTACTTGACTAGCTCATTAATCAAAGATGGTTATGTTTCGTAACCATAGACATGTGTTGTCATTTGATTAACGAGATCACATCATTAGGAGAATGATGTGATTGACTTGACCCATTCTGTTAGCCTAGCACTTGATCGTTTAGTATGTTGCTATTGCTTTCTTCATGACTTATACAAGGTTCCTACAACTATGAGATTATGCAACTCCCGTTTACCGGAGGAACACTTTGTGTGCTACCAAACGTCACAACGTAACTGGGTGATTATAAAGGTGCTCTACAGGTGTCTCCAAAGGTACATGTTGGGTTGGCGTAATTCGAGATTAGGTTTTGTCACTCCGATTATCGGAGAGGTATCTCTGGGCCCTCTCTGTAATACACATCACTTAAGCCTTGCAAGCATTGTAACTAATGAGTTAGTTACGGAATGATGTATTATGGAACGAGTAAAGAGACTTGCCGGTAACGAGATTGAACTAGGTATTGGATACCAACGATCGAATCTCGGGCAAGTAACATACCGATGACAAAGGGAACAATGTATGTTGTTATGCGGTTTGACCGATAAAGATCTTCGTAGAATATGTAGGAGCCAATATGAACATCCAGGGTCCACTATTGGTTATTGACCGGAAACAGTTCTAGGTCATGTCTACATAGTTCTCGAACCCGTAGGGTCTGCACGCTTAACGTTACGATGACAGTTTTATTATGAGTTTATAAGTTTTGATGTACCGAAGTTTGTTCGGAGTCCCGGATGTGATCACGGACATGACGAGGAGTCTCGAAATGGTTGAGACATAAAGATTGATATATTGGACGACTATATTCGGACACCGGAAGTGTTCTGGGTGATTTCAGAGAAAACCGGAGTGCCGGAGGGTTACCGGAACCCCCCCGGGAGAAGTAATGGGCCTTAGTGGGCCTGAGGGGAGAGAGAGGGCAGCAGCCCAGGAGGTGGAGCCCCCCCCCCTTGAGGAGTCCGAATTGGACTAGGGGAGGGGGCGTGGCCCCCCCTTTCCCTCTCCCTCTCCCTCTCTTTCCTTCCCCCTTCCTCCTTCCTAGTGGGACTAGGAAAGGGGAGTCCTACTCCCACTAGGAGGAGGACTCCCCCCTCCTTGGCGTGCCCCCTAGGGCCAGCCGGCCTCCCCTCTTGCTCCTTTATATACGGGGGCAGGGGGGCACCCTAGAGACACACAAGTTGATCTACGGATCGTTCCTTAGCCGTGTGCGGTGCCCCCCTCCACCATATTCCACCTCGGTCATATCATCACGGAGTTTAGGCGAAGCCCTGCGCCGGTAGAGCATCATCATCGTCACCACACCGTCATGCTGACGGAACTCATCCCCGACATCCTGCTGGATCGGAGTCCGGGGAACGTCATCGAGCTGAACGTGCGCAGAACACGGAGGTGCCGTACGTTCGGTGCTTGGATCGGTCGGATCGTGAAGACATACGACTACATCAACCGCGTTGTCATAACGCTTCCGTTTTCGGTCTGCCAGGGTACGTGGACACACTCTCCCCTCTCGTATGATCTTGCGTGTGTGTAGGAAATTATTTGAAATTACAACGTTCCCCAACAGACCGATCTCCCTCAAGACAGCTGGGTCTCTCCTTCTCAACACATATACGAGTCGTTCTACCTCTATAGTTAGGCCTCCGCCTCCCCCACCCCCACCCCCTCCGACACACACACCGATACATCGAGCGCTCTAGTCATGTCTCCCTGCCACACACAAACTTGACCTGTGCCCTCTGACGTTCCGGTAGGTCAGTCGCCCTATATCTTTGACTTGCACACATACACAATTTTGATGGCTCTCTTCATCGATCTCGCACCCACCCACTCGATCCTCTCTTCGACTCTATCAATATCTATGACCCCTCCCTCTCTTCTCGTGGATCGCCCGACCCTCTATATATGATATGGATAGGCCTCCATTTCACACACATTGCATGCAAAATTTTGTTTGAGATGTCATCGACAAATATTCCCACAAATACATTCACGAAATCACCCCCCCCAAACAAAAAACACTCACGAACACACACGCCATCTGTCTAGGTTTGTATCTCTCTCACACACACACCCGCGTAGGTGGGGGACGTGCACGAAGAGAAGAGGTGCACGCACGGTGCACGTACTCCCGTCTCTTTCCCAACTACACCCGCGTGGGTACACAGTGGAGCTCATTTCTGTACAAAAAGGCAGCCCACATGGTAATTTGACACGTGTACTGGTTGTCCACTTGATGGAGGGAAGATTGTCTACCACGGGTGAACAAACAAATTGTAACTTGATGCGTTATGTTAAAAAAAAGGCAAACCATGTGGGGCCTACCTTAGAGGCAAGGCTCTATACACTGGAGTACTTTTGATGTGTCCCGTCAACTCGCAGAACAAGGAGAAGCTTGCTTAGTACGCCGTCTCCCCTGCCCATGGGCGCGGTGGCTCGCAGGATGAGGTGAAGCTTGCTTACTAGTAGTACTGTACGCCTTACGCCCGCTCCCTCACCCACGCGCGCGGTGGCTCGCAGGACAAGGAGAAAATTTTACTACTCCCTCCGTTTACTCCTCGTCCCTACCTTGGTTAGAGAGATTATCATATTTTTTGGAATATATATGTCCTTTAGTAGATTTCAATATGAACTACTAGTACATACTCCAAACACAGATGTATATAGACGTATTTTAGAGTGTAGATTCACTCATTTTGCTCCATATGTAGTCCATATTGAAATGGACGTAATAGTATGCATTCTCCCTCGCCCCTCGACCCTCGCCCACGTGGTGGACGTGCAGCAATTCATTCGGTCTCATATAGCCAGAATGATATATACTGCAGTACCATTATTGCTCGACTTCCCGAAGAGGCGAAGAGCCAATCGCAAGGTTAATATTTTGGAGATGCCAAGCGCAAGGTTTATAGGAGAATGAGTAGTAGGTGCCGCGTCATTTATAAATAAAGTTTTTTTCTTCAGTGGCACGTACGCAATATAATAGGTTCATATCGAGAGAAAAGGAAATCGCTCCACTATATACATAGTCAGGACGGGCCAGCCTACACGGTTGCTTGCTGGGGTTGCTCTCTTCACACTCTCTCGCACAAAACGACTGTGGCCACATCTCTAACATTCCGACGGATCACATTCGCCGGGGGAAGGGGTGGATGCTTAGAGTAGATGCGGTCGCCGTTGCCGACGGCGAAAACCCACTGTCGGCACGTCCCTATCAAGGGTCCCCGCCGTTCTCTCTCACAAAGCCGGTGAGGTTGCCTTCGTCCCTTGCTCACTGCCGCGACATGGGCAGTTACCACCTCCCGCCGCCCTCCTCAAGGTTGAGCTACGTCCCGACATCCCTCAGGTACAACTCCCTTTACAGCCGGCTTGCACCACTGCTCCAGCTGCCCACATCACTTCATGTGGATATTTCTCAACTTCTTTGCCCCGCGCATACCTCTACTGGCTTCTACGTACTGTATTTGTGATGAGTTTATGTCTCATCAACTAGTCCCAGTAATCTTATTCTAATCATGCTTCTTTAATTTCTTTGCCACAGGGATGCTCATCTCGATTTTGGTGAAACTGCACAAAATGATCCGATGGTCAAAGGTTGCAAACTTCATTTCTTGGGAAGCTCCAACGTTGCCAGCAAATTAAAGCCTGGTTTGGGTTTACAGTTCAAGGGCTAGGGACTGCATGGATCGTTTTTTTCTTTAGCTGTCTCTGTTCCAAAATAAGTGTCAACTTTAGTAGTAGTACAACTTTGTACTAAAGTTTGCATAAAGTTGAGACACTTATTTTGGAACGGAGGGAGTACATATTGGCTATGATCTGTCAATCATTGAGATGCAATAGCATGCATGTTAGTCTCCTTTGTATTTGATGAAATGTTGCAACGGGCAACCTTGGACGCAAGATACATGTAATAGAAGCTGAAAGCTTCATAGCATTCTACAAATTTATCTCACTGATAAATTACAGTACGTACTATACTAGTACTATGTAAAGAGTTAGGTGTCGCACGATGTCCAGAAAATATGGTGATAGTGTGAGGTGGGCCATGTAATCACTGAGCCTGTGTGTTTTCACTGCTCTTGCACTCCTCCACTGTAAGAATGGAGAAAATTGTAATCTAGTAGTACCTCCTTTCGCCAAAAGTGTGGGACATCCAGTAGTCCTACCACCTCAGTAATAATGACCAATGAGCCGTCAAATCACATAGACCCAGCAGTAAGTTGGATGGACGAAGCAACCATCACTCTTAAATCCGCTTCTCCCTTCAACGCAGGCGTCAGTGAGAGGTCGCATCTGCTCTACCCGGGCATGAATGCGACACTGATTCTTTGGAGCGGCGCTGACCGTTTCGGGAGGGAAGCGCGCGCGGGCGATGGAGGGGCTTTGGGTGGGCTAGGTTGGTCAGGAGCGGGCGTGGCAGCTGTCCGCCTGTCCCTACCGGACGCCCGGAAACGGGAGTATGCACCGACTCTTGCAGCTAAAATTGTACACTACACACCATCTCTCTGTAGGAGTAGGTCGATCTGTCGCCCTCTCTAACACACACATGTTGTTAAACACACACACACACACACACACATGCACGCACACGCACACACATGTTCATAGAATAGGAAAATCGTGCGAGTGCGAAGCCACAGGAAGTGAGATACAAATGGAGTATGTACAAGAAGAGAAGAGGTGCCGAATATTCCATCAAACCTGGACTGAGGAGTAGTACTCCCTCCATCTAGGTGTTAAGTCATCTTACGGAAATCAGATCTTCCCAAGGCATCGTCCATTAACTTCGCATCTCAATCCCCTCCTGGCCTTGTTGCTAGCGAGCGTTGTTACTTAGGGAGCGTTTGGATCCTTAGCAAGAATAGCTTATAGCCTAGCCGGGCAAGTTTAGGCGTTTGGAACTGTTAAAATATGTTAGCTTTTGTGGGCCAGCTAGCTTGGGTGGGCTAGAAAAACCTTGCTAGCTCAGGAGAGCCAGATTGGCTCGCTTCTGACGACAAACTTCGTGTAGTAGTAACATAGACTAGTAACATATGCATGTTACTAGTCCAAGTTACTCACCACTATGACCGGCCTAAGCAATGTAACCAAACACTCCTTAATCTGCCTTGTTATGTCCCCTGGAAACCCAATGCACGGAGCGCAACTACGCGTTGGCCAGCCAAGAAATCAAAGTCGGCATGCATGCGAGTTAATACGTGGCCCTGCATGGTAGCTAAAACGGCATCTCTTAGTTGTTTGGATTAATTGTTGCATTTAGAGACAGAAATCAAGGCTTTGATTGGAGGAAGGACCGGTCAAGTTTCTCCTTCTCCAATCTGCTTGCACCTTGGTCCTATTGCACCTTCTAACGTGACTTATTACACCTAGACAGAGGGAGTAGTACGAGATACGGTGGCACACTGACTTAGGTCGAATACAAGTGCCCAAAATTGTGTGCATGTTATAATAAGGATTCACTTAAAATAGTACCTGAGCGAACAGAGGGATCAATTGGACAGTGTTCACGAGCAGTAGCGAGATGTGTGAAGTAAGATACACCGCTGGCGCTTTTAATTTTTCTTATTAATTTGTTTGTTTCACCCTCTGACTGGTGGGACCCAATTTACTACATGGAGAGAGGTAAGGTGACTAAGGTTGCATTATTTCTACACCACTGTGGATAGTCTTACCACCAAAGCCACATGACACGATTATGATTTAAATCCCAATGACTCCCACGCAAAAAAAACATGACATGCTTGTCACACGAATGCAGGAATGTATAAAAGGTTATTTTCCTCTCGTTGAACATAACGGGAGGGTTGTGTAGCTGGTTATCTTGTTCGCTCATCAAATTTGAGGTCTCGAGTTCGATAACTACACTTGAGCATAATTCGTGCCAAGAGGATTCTTTGACTGGTCAAAATGGATGGATGCGGAGCTATACAATCTCGTAGTGATCGTATAATCACCTCATCATGTATAAGCTGCAACCTTGGCACTTGTTTTCTAGGGTTTGCACTCTTCACACTCTCTCTCCAGTATATATATACACGCTGGAGCCTCAGCGCTTGTAGTTGCTCTCTTCACACTCTCTCACCCTCTCCAGATCTAAACAAGACTTATTTGGCCCCTCTCTCTCTCCCCTCACTGCTGGTTAAAGAGGCAGCAGGATCCGTCTACCGGGAAGGGAAGGAGGCTTAATGTTGTCGCCGTCGGCGAGGGAGGCAATCCACTACCGGCGCAGCTGTTCACTTTCACCCAGCGGCGGTGCGGGAGGGCCTCCGACCCCTTCTTCGCCATTGTACATAGTGTGGGCCGAACAGCCTCCGGTTGCCCACCGAACCACACCTCAAGGACCTTAAGGTATAATTTACTTATTCCACATGCATTGCTCTAGCTGCATGTGGGCTTTTTCCGCTTCTGCACTCGAATCTAGGTGTTGGATCAAACAGGAAAGTAGTGGGGAAAGTTGTATAACATGAATCTAGGATGTGGTTCAAAGAGGAAAGGAATGGGGGAAAGTTGTGGGGAAAGTTGTATAGCATGAATCTAGGACGTGGTTCAAAAAGGAAAGGAAGGGGGGAAAGTAGTGCGGAAAGTTGTATCACATGAATCTAAGACGTGGTTCAAAGAGGAAAGGAATGGGGGAAAGTAGCGAGGAAAGTTGTATAGCACAAATCTAGGATGTGGTTCAAAGAGGAAAGGAAGGAGGAAAGTACTAGTACAGACTAGCTATCCAGCACCTACGTTGGTCGAAAAGGGAAAACAATGACAAACGCAATACGCACATCTATAACAAACTGATCTTTTGTTTTAGGGGACAAGGCTATAGAGTTTGAGCAGGACTAGATTTGTTGCGCTCACTTTGGGAAAGGTGTCTAAAGATAACAAAACTGGGACCAACACAAATATGCTCCTTGGTTGTTTGTTCTCTGTTGCAACAGACTGTGCATCACCCCAGTACATCGGTAGATGCACATGGTGCTGGTGCGTCAACTGTCCCGTGCAACTCTTTAGCTATTGTTAATCTAAGGCCATGTTTGGTTAAAAACTCCCTAGTCCCTACCTGCTTGGTTCCAGGGACTAAACATGGATTAGAGGTTATTAAATGACTTGCTAAAAGACCATGTTACCCCTAGTAATGAACTAATAGAGACAAGGTGTGATGCGGGGCAGGGGCAACTGTTGGAAAAAGTCCCAAAAAGACTCCCCCTCGAGGTCTTCTTTATTTAGTCCCAAATGCCCACTTTTAGTCCCTAAAAGTCCCTCCTGTTTGGTTTAGATGGGACTGACACAGAGTTTTTTTGTCCCTACACCAAAATGTCCCTGTAAACAAACACCCTCTAATAATGCCGCTGGAAAATTGATGCAAGCCACAGTTAAAAGCAAATTACATGTTTAACAAATTTTATTGTTAATATAATCTCTCTGCTAATATTAATCAATGCCACCGTTTGAGAAATGCTACTGTCTTGCTTTCTTTCCCATTTAGATAAGTTAGATGCTTCTTTTTATTGGCTTCTGTGTCATCCACCGTTATATACCACTAGTTGTTTCCTTTGCACCTCTGTGTAAACAGGGTTATCTACTTCACCTCATTGCCATTGTGACCTTTTGTTGCACTACACAAAACACTTTTGTTTTAAGAGTGTTTTGTGTAGTTCAACCAAAATGTCACACCGACAACATTGCTTGATTGCTTGATCTTAATGGAACTGCATAAGAGGAGATCTTACTTCCTATCCGTGTTGGCAAATTTGGTTCAGATCTTCTTCTTGTGAGTTGTTTGAATTCCGCGTCATGAGAGGTCAGTACTAGCCTTCTTTCACATGATTCTGCAGTATGCTTTCATATGTTGTGCTACTTGTACGGTAATGTTGCTTGATTTTAGTGAACTACACAAATGGAGACAAGACTTCCAATCTGTATGTGCACCGTAATATCCCATTAAGGTAAGATAAGGATATTTCACAACTGTTGGCCTGTATTTTGCAACTTTCATCAGAAAATTAATGTCATTGTTTAGTGCTTTACTTGTGCTCCCTAATTGACATGCCAAATCTTACATTGAAGGTGAAGCTTGTATGTTATTGAACCAAGTGATGAAGGGGAAGAACAAGCGGAAGAAAAACAAAAATCAACTCCCGGTGCTGTAATGAAGCACTGGAACTGTGATGACACAAGTAATGATATAGTTTTCCATCTTAATTTATTGCTATGGATGGAATGAGCAATTGTTTTTCCAGTGATTTGATGCCACTCTTAATGTAGTACGTAATTATCTCTACTTGTGCAAACAGGGATCTTCTTTGAAGATACCATATATTTTAGTGGAATTGCACAAGATGTTGGAAACATTAAACTAATCGAGGAGTATATAGTAAGCATGGCCACCACAGTAGATAGCAACAGATGGTTCCGGAGAAGTGCTTCATCTATATGCTCTACGAAATAAGCCTCCTGACAAAGGTTGGTACTCGCCCACGGATTTCATCCATATGATTGAGCTTTGTCATCTCTATTGGTGTTGTGCTACTGTTTAGATACTGTCATGAAAAAGTGGTATTGTCCTTGAGAAGTGCTTCATCTTTGCTATTTTAAATATTTCCTTTCCTTTTTTTCGAGCAAACAGTGATGCTAGCATTTAGTTGTCCTCTTGTCTTTGCACAACAGGATCATCCTCCTCTGAAGAAGAATATGGAGTACTGCTATGTCTTGAGCTTGCGTTGGTTTTCCTTGAAGAGGAAAGGGTGATTCAGCAAAGTAGCGTAAGTATTTCCCTCAGTTTTTGAGAACCAAGGTATCAATCCAGTAGGAGGCTCCTCAAAAGTCCCATGCACCTACACAAACAAACAAAGAACTCGCAACCAACGCAATAAAAGGGTTGTCAATCCCTTCACGGCCACTTGCAAAAGTGAGATCTGATAGAGATAATATGATAAGATAAATATATTTTTGGTATTTTATAATACGGATGCAAAAATAAAAGACGCAAATAAAAGTAGATTCAAAGCTTATATGATAAAAGATAGACCCGGGGGCCATAGGTTTCACTAATGGCTTCTCTCAAGATAGCATAAGTATTACGGTGGGTGAACAAATTACTGTCGAGCAATTGATAGAAAAGCGAATAATTATGAGATTATCTAGGCTTGATCATGTATATAGGCATCACGTCCGTGACAAGTAGACCGACTCCTGCCTGCATCTACTACTATTACTCCACACATCGACCGCTATCCAGCATGCATCTAGAGTATTAAGTTCGTAAGAACAGAGTAACGCATTAAGAAAGATGACATGATGTAGAGGGATAAACTCAAGCAATATAATATAAACCCCATCTTTTTATCCTCGATGGCAACAATACAATACGTGCCTTGCAACCCTTTCTGTCACTGGGTAAGGACACCGGAAGATTGAACCCAAAGCTAAGCACTTCTCCCATGGCAAGAAAGATCAATCTAGTAGGCCAAACCAAACTGATAATTCGAAGAGACTTGCAAAGATAACTCAATCATACATAAAAGAATTCAGAGAAGATTCAAATATTTCTCATAGACAAACTTGATCATAAACCCACAATTCATCAGATCTCGACAAACACACCGCAAAAAAAGAGTTACATCAAATAGATCTCCACAAGGGAGGGGGAGAACATTGTATTGAGATCCAAAAAGAGAGAAGAAGCCATCTAGCTAATAACTATGGACCCGAAGGTCTATGGTAAACTACTCACAACTCATCGGAGGGGCTATGGTGTTGATGTAGAAGCCCTCCATGGTCGATTCCCCCTCCGACGGAGCGCTGACGAAGGCTCCAAGATGGGATCTCGCGGATACAGAAGGTTACGGCGGTGGAAATTGTTTTTCCTTGAATCCCTGGATGTTTTCGGGGTACGTAGGTATATATAGGAGGAAGAAGTATGTCGGTGGCCGCTCGAGGGGCCCAGGAGACAGGGGCACGCCCAGGAGGGGTGGGCACGCCCTCCTATCTCCTGGCCGCCTCGATTGCTTCTTGACTCTCACTCCAAGTCCTCTGGATCACGTTCATTCCAAAAATCACACTCCCGAAGGTTTCATTCCATTTGGACTCTGTTTGATATTCCTTTTCTTCGAAATACTGAAATAGGCAAAAAAACAGCAATACAGGATGGGCCTCCGGTTAGTAGGTTAGTCCCAAAAATGATACAAATGTGTAAAATAAAGCCCACAAACATCCAAAAGGGGTAATATAATAGCATGGAACAATAAAAAATTATAGATATGTTGGAGACGTATCAAGCATCCCCAAGCTTAATTCCTGCTCGTCCTTGAGTAGGTAAATGATAAAAACAGAATTTTTGATGTGGAATGCTACCTAGCATAATTCTCAATGTAATTTTCTTTATTGTGGCATGAATGTTCAGATCCAAATGATTCAAGATAAAACCTTATAAAACATAAAAATAATAATGCTTCGAAGCATACTAACAAATAATCATGTCCTATCAAAATAGCATAGCCAAAGAAAGCTTATCCCTACAAAATTATGTAGTTAGGCCATGCTTCATTTTCATTACACAAAATACTCCCATCATGCACAACCCCGGTTTTAGCCAAGCAATTGGTTCATACTTTTTAACGCGCTTCAGCTTTTTCAATTCTTACGCAATACATGAGCGCAAGCCATGGACATAGCACTATGATGGTATATGGTGGTGGTTGTGAGGACAAAAAGGAAGAAGATAGTCTCACATCAACTAGGCGTATTAATGGGCTATGGAGATGCCCATCAATAGATATCAATGTGAGTGAGTAGGGATTGCCATGCAACGGATGCACTAGAGTTATAAATATATGAAAGCTCAACAAAAGAAACTAAGCGGGTGTCCATCCAACTTGCTTGCTCACGAAGACCTAGGGCATTTTGAGGAAGCCCATCATTGGAATATACAAGCCAAGTTCTATAATGAAAAATTCCCACTTAGTATATGAAAGTGACAACATAGGAGACTCTCTATCATGAAGATCATGGTGCTACTTTGAAGCACAAGTGTGGAAAAAGAGATAGTAGTATTGTCCCTTCTGTCTTTTTCTCTCATTATTTCTTTCTCTCTTTTTTCTCTTTTTTCTTTCTTTCTTTCTTTTTTCTATGGCCTTTCTCCTTTTTTTCTTTTTCTTTTTGGACTTTCTTTTTTTACCTTTTTTCTTTTTAAAGTCCGAAGTCTCATCCCGACTTGTGGGGGAATCATAGTCTTCATCATCCTTTCCTCACTGGGACAATGCTCTAATAATGAAGATCATCACACTTTTATTGATTTAGAACTCAAGAATTACAACTCAAAACTAGAACAAGATATGACTCTATATGAATGCCTCCGACGGTGTACCGGGATATGCAATGAATCAAGAGCGACATGTAGGAAAATTATGAAAGGTGGCTTAGCCATAAATACGATGTCAACTACATGATCATGCAAAGAGCAATATGACAATGATGAAGTGTGTCATAATAAACGGAACGGTGGAAAGTTGCATGTCAATATATCTCGGAATGGCTATTGAAATGCCATAATAGGTAGGTATAGTGCCTATTTTGAGGAAGGTAAATAACGGGTGCATGATACCGGCAAAACTTGCGGGGTATAATAGAGGCTAGCAAAGTGGAAGGATGAGTGTGCGTATACCCATGGACTCACATTAGTCTAAAGAAATCATATACTTATTGCAAAAGTCTACTTGGCCTCGAAGCAAAGTACTACTACGCATGCTCCTATGGGAAGGGTTGGTAGGAGTTAACCATCACGCGATCCCGACCTCCACTCATAAGGAAGGCAATTAAAAGAGCACCTCATGCAACAAATTTGTCACACAACTTTTACCAAACGTGCATGCTACGGGACTTGCCAACTTCAACACAAGTATTTCTCAATTTCATAATTACCCACTAGCATGACTCTAACATTACTACCTCTATATCTCAAAACAATTATCAAGCATCAAATTGGTCCTAGTGTTTTATGCACTTTCTATGATAGTTTTTATTATACCCAACTTGAATGCTCACCATTCTAGGACCAATTTATAACCATAGCAAATACCATGCTGTTCTAAAAGACTCTCAAAATAATATAAGTGAAGCATGAGAGACTAGAAATTTGTACAAAATTAAGCCACCGCCGTGCTCTAAAAGATATAAGTGAAGTACTAGAGCAAAAACTATCAAGCTCAAAAGATATAAGTTAAGCACATAGAGTATTCTAGCAAATTCTAATCAAGTGAGCTTCTCCCAAAAGGTGTGTACAGCAAGGATGATTGTGGTAAACTAAAAAGCAAAGACTAATATCATACACGACGCTCCAAGAAAAACACATATCATGTGGCGAATAAAAATATAGCTCCAAGTAAAGTTACCAATGAACGAAGACGAAAGAGGGGATGCCTTCCCGGGGCATCCCCAAGCTTAGGATTTTGGCTATTCTTGAATATCTTGGGGTGCCATGGGTATCCCCAAGCTTAGGCTTTTTCCACTCCTTATTCCATAGTCCATCAAAGCTTTACCCAAAACTTGAAAACTTCACAACACAAAACTCAACAGGAAATCTTATAAGCTCTGTTAGTGAAAGAAAACAAAACCACCACATAAGGTACTGTAATGAACTCATTCTTTATTTATTTTGGTGTTAAACCTAATGTATTCCAAGTTCTCTGTGGTTCATACCACTTAATACTAGCTATAGATGCATCAAAATAAGCAAACAACACACCACTTAATACTAGCTATAGATGCATCAAAATAAGCAAACAACACACGAAAAACAGAATCTGTCAAAAACAGAACAGTCTGTAGCAATCTGTAACTAACGCAAACTTCTGGAACTCTAAAAATCCTACCAAAATAGGAAGTCCTGGATAATTTGTCTATTGATCAGCAGAAAAAAGAATCAACGCAAAATCACGTTTCTGTGATTTAACAAAACTAAATTCGTGCGCGCAAAGTTCCTATTTTTCAGCAGAATAAAATCAACTATCATCATAGGTTATCCTATAGGTTCTACTTGGCACAAACACTAATTAAAACATAAAAACACATCTAAAAAGAAGGTAGATGAAAATTTTATTACTAAACATAAAAAAACAAAAAACTCAAATAAAATTGGGTTGCCTCCCAACTAGCGCTATCGTTTAACACCCCTAGCTAGGCATAAAAGCGAAGATAGATCTAAGTAGTGTCATCTTTGGCACTCAATTCATAAGTAGCTCGCATGATAGATTCATAAGGTAATTTGACTTTCTTTCTTGTAAAGTGCTCCATGCCTTTCCTTAATGGAAATTGGAATCTAATATTCCCTTCCTTCATATCAATAATCGCACCAATCGTTCTAAGGAAAGGTCTACCAAGAATAATAGGGCAAGAAAGATTGCAATCTATATCAAGAACGATAAAATCTACGGGAACCAAATTTCTATTTGCAACAATGAGAACATCATTGATCCTTCCCATTGGCTTTTTAATGGTGGAATCCGCAAGGTGCAAACTTAAAGAGCAATCATCAAGATCATGGAAACCTGAATATCACATAAAGTTTTCGGAATTGTGGAAACACTAGCACCCAAATCACACAAAGCAAAACACTCATGATCTTTAATTTTAATCTTTATAGTAGGTTCCCACTCATCATTAAGTTTTCTAGGTATAGAAACTTCCAAATTAAGTTTTTCATCATAAGATTGCATCAAGACATCAACAATATGTTTAGTAAAAGCTTTATTTTGATTATAAGCATGAGGAGAATTAACAACGGATTGCAACAAGGAAATACAACTTTCTAAAGAACAATTATCATAATCAAATTCCTTGAAATCCGAGATAGTGGGTTCAATACTATTTAAAGTCATAACCTCTCCAATCCCACTTTTACCAAATTTAGCATCAAGATCTAAAAACTCCGAATTCTTGGGACGCCTTCTAAATAAAGTTGACTCATCTCCAGTCCCATTATTATCAAGATTCATATTGCAAAACAAAGATCTAATAGGAGACACATCAATAACTTTAAGATCTTCATTATTATTTTCATCTAACTTTTTTGGTTTGGCGGCCATCTTATTGACTAAGGTGGCTTGCTTATCAGAAATTTGGGCTATAGCCTTCTCAAGCCGGGTAATTTGAGAGTTCACACCATAAAATTCTTTATTCATATCATCAAGCTCCTTATTCATGAACCCCAAAAAACCTTTTTGTTCTTTAAGCTCTTTTCTGAAGAAATTATTATGCTCAAATTGCAAAGTCATAAAGCTTCTAATACTTGATTCAATCTCTTCCAACCTTCTAAGAAGGAGGTCGGTATTCTTAGGCAAAGCCATAAGGACAAACAGGGACACAAGCAGACAGAAAAAGGCAAGCAAAAAAGAGAGGAGAAGATTGGGAAAGAGAGGGCGAATAAAACGGCAAGGGTGAAGTGGGGAAAGGAAAATGAGAGGCAAATGGCAAATAATGTAAATGCGATGGAGATGAGTTTGTGATGGGTACTTGGTATGTCTTGACTTGAGCGAAGACCTCCCCGGCAACGGCGCCAGAAATCCTTCTTGCTACATCTTGAGCTTGCGTTGGTTTTCCTTCAAGAGGAAAGGGTGATGCAGCAAAGTAGCGTAAGTATTTCCCTCAGTTTTTGACAACCAAGGTATCAATCCAGTAGGCGGCTCCTCAAAAGTCCCACACACCTACACAAACAAAAAAATAACTCGCAACCATCGCAATAAAGGGGTTGTCAATCCCTTCACGGCCACTTGCGAAAGTGAGATCTGATAGAGATAATATGATAAGATAAATATATTTTTGGTATTTTATAATATAGATGCAAAAAGTAAAGATGCAAATAAAAGTAGATTGAAAGCTTATATGATAAAAGATAGACCCGGGGGCCATAGGTTTCAGTAGTGGCTTCTCTCAAGATAACATAAGTATTACGGTGGGTGAACAAATTACTGTCGAGCAATTGATAGAAAAGCGAATAATTATGAGATTATCTAGGCATGATCATGTACATAGGCATCACGTCCGTGACAAGTAGACCGACTCCTGCCTGCATCTACTACTATTACTCCACACATCGACTGCTATCCATCATGCATCTAGAGTATTAAGTTCGTAAGAACAGAGTAACGCATTAAGAAAGATGACATGATGTAGAGGGATAAACTCAAGAAATATGATATAAACCCCATCTTTTTATCCTCGATGGCAACAATACAATACGTGCCTTGCAACCCTTTCTGTCACTGTGTAAGGACACCGCAAGATTGAACCAAAAGCTAAGCACTTCTCCCATGGCAAGAAAGATCAATCTAGTAGGCCAAACCAAACTGATAATTCGAAGAGACTTGCAAAGATAACTCAATCATACATAAAAGAATTCAAAGAAGATTCAAATATTTCTCATAGATAAACTTGATTATAAACCCACAATTCATCGGATCTCGACAAACACACCGCAAAAAGAGTTACATCAAATAGATCTCCACAAGAGAGGGGGAGAACATTGTATTGAGAGCCAAAAAGAGAGAAGAAGCCATCTAGCTAATAACTATGGACCCGAAGGTCTGTGGTAAACTACGCACAACTCATCAGAGGGGCTATGGTGTTGATGTAGAAGCCCTCCATGGTCGATTCCCCCTCCGGCGGAGCGCCGGCGAAGGCTCCAAGATGGGATCTCGCGGATACAGAAGGTTACGGCGGTAGAAATTGTTTTTCGTTGGCTCCCTGGATGTTTTCTGGGTACGTAGGTATATATAGGAGGAAGAAGTATGTCGGTGGCCGCTCGAGGGGCCCAGGAGATAGGGGGCGCGCCCAGGAGGGGTGGGCGCGCCCTCCTATCTCCTGGCCGCCTCGATTGCTTCTTGACTTGCACTCCAAGTCCTCTGGATCACGTTCGTTCCAAAAATCACGCTCCCGAAGGTTTTATTCCGTTTGGACTCCGTTTGATATTCCTTTTCTTCGAAATACTAAAATAGGCAGAAAAACAGCAATATGGGGTGGGCCTCCGGTTAGTAGGTTAGTCCCAAAAATGATATAAATGTGTAAAATAAAGCCCATAAAGATCCAAAAGGGGTAATATAATAGCATGGAACAATCAAAAATTATAGATACGTTGGAGACGTATCAAGTACGTGAAGTGACAAGTTCCGATTATGCCAGGATGAAGAAGCCCTGTCTATCTTCTCATCAGAAGGAGCAGTTGAAGGATGGTTACATTACTCCCCACAAGACCAAACTAACTTCGGCTCAGAAGGACTGACAAATCTCCATTTTCTTGCTGTGATGCGCAAGTACAATGTTGTTCTAGGATTCTTTCCGGTGAGTTCCATTTTTCTAAAAGTGTGCTCTACATGGACCATGTAGGTGCCTGTTTAAACTGTCAATTCATTGTACATTTTGCTTTATACTAATCACTTTTTTGTATTTGTGCAAACAGGGGTGCTCAGCTTGATTTCAATGGGAACTGCACAAAATGTTCATGAATACATCGAATCATTCATTTCCACCACAAGAAAGGAGGTGCCGATAAGTTCAAGGAATTCAACATATAAGGGAAAAATCATACAAGCTACGCGCGAATTTGGTTGATTTTGGTGGAACTGCACAAAAAGAACAGCTGGTTTATTTAGCACGAGGTGCCATGTCAATGTCTGAACTGATGGCAAACCCTGCCCATTCCACAATCGTAGGCATTTGATATTTTGGAATGGGACAACCTTGTCAAATTTTGCTCATTGATGTTAGCAAGAAGACATGTGTTTGATATTTTTGAATGGGACGCCCTTTGCTGTCAGCAGCGTAGATCAATTTTTCTTTATTCTTTAGTTGCGAAGTAAATATTGGCTCTGATATGTGAATCGCTGAGATGCATAATCATCGATTGTTTTGAATGTTCTCTATGAATTGCCAGGCCTGTGTGTTTGATTGCAATGTACAGGAACTCTAAAAAGCTGCTCAAACTCTTTGTACTCCTTTTGTTCCTTTTTACTTCGCACATTGTGAAAGTGCATACTTTTTCTATAAGATTGGTCAAAGTGGAGACACTTTGACTGCAGACAAAACTTGTATGCAGACTAGAAAGGACCGGAGGGAGTACATGTGAAACTGCTGCAAACGAGGTGATCACTCTGGGAATAATGCTAGTATGTATTGTTTTGCATGTTCATCCAATGCCAGTGATACAAGAAATATGAGCAAGACTTGGGCCCGGGGGCTTCTGTCGGCGTTCTGGGAACCAGGGTACCCAGACCTGCCTGCCTGCGGCCCATGATGTGGCTTCATCGACGGCCTAATATGGCCCAGCTTCAACTACGACAAGACAAGACCCTCACAAGGGGCCAAGCCTCGCGAGGCGGGCGACATCAAGACCTCCCAAGGGAGCGACCTCCTTAGGTGGCCTCCTGAGCAAAGCGGAGATTTCTATGCAAGACCCAACCTCACAAGGATGGAATGACATCAGCCATGACGACCAAGGCCAGGCGCACGCCAGCGGGCGCAGAGCAGTAGGTTTCCTCTTTGGTGCAAAGGAGGCAACCGTAGGTGTGGAGTCCCAAGGGATCAGCCAAAGGTTGCCATTCGCGTGCAACGAGACCAAGACCACCAGAACGACAGGATGGATGTCATCGCTAAGCCCAACACGACGTCATGCTCAGAGACTTTGCAGGCGAAGACCACCTTTCATAAGGATTAGATGTACTTCTTGTTCCCCTTCAAATTTGGCCGTTGTGGGATCCCTTCCCGCCTAAGTTTTGGAGGAAGAGGACCAACGCCACTATAAATATAGCCTAGCCACCACCATAGATAGGGGTCGATCGATTCACCAGGTGATCAGCTCATCGAACCACCAAGAGCTCACCACAGGAACACGCCTCTTGAGGCTGTTCTTCCACTTGTACTAGTTCATCCTCATCCCCTCGCGAGGCTAATCCACCACAAAGCAGGAGTAGGGTATTACACCTCAAGGTCGCCCGAACCTGGGTAAACTGTTGTGTCTTCCTCTGTCATGCTCATCGAGCTAGGTCATGAGAGTAGCGGATCGAGAGGCTTGAGAGGTTGAGTTCTTTGCACACGCCCCTGAGTTCGAACCTTTTTTGGGTCTGCGGAGCCCGGAATCCGACAAGGAGATTGGGCTACAGCATTGCCCCTCTTCTTCAGAGCCACAGATGATGAGGGTGATGATGAAGATCGACGCATGCTACTTATTGAGCTTGCGTTGGTTTTTTCTTTAAAGAAGAAAGGGTGATGCAGCAAAGTAGAGATAAGTATTTCCCTTAGTTTGAGAACTAATGTATCAACCCAGTAGGAGACAACACACAAATCATTGAATACCCACACAAACAATCAAACAACTTGCACCCAACGAGATAAAGGGGTTGTCAATCCCTTCACGGTTACTTGCAAAAGTGAGATCTGATAGAGATAGATAAACGATAACGTAAATATTTTTGGTATTTTTGGTTTATAGATCAGAAAGTAAAAGATTGCAAAATAGTAGATCGAAAACTTATATGATGGAAAATAGACCCGGGGGCCATAGGTTTCACTAGAGGCTTCTCTCAAGATAGCAAATAATACGGTGGGTGAACAAATTACTGCCGAGCAATTGTAGAAAAGCGCAAAGTTATGATGATATCTAAGGCAATGATCATGAATATAGGCATCACATCTGTGTCAAGTAGACCGAAATGATTCTGCATCTACTACTATTACTCCACACATCGACCGCTATCCAGCATGCATCTAGAGTATTAAGTTCATAAATAATGGAGTAACACATTAAGTAAGATGGCATGATGTAGTGGAATTAACTCAAGCAATATGATGAAAACCCATATTTTTATCCTCGATGGCAACAATACAATACGTGCCCTGCTGCCCCTACTGTCACTGGGAAAGGACACCGCAAGATTGAACCCAAAGCTAAGCACTTCTCTCATTGCAAAAAAACCCAATATAGTTGGCCAAACAAAAGCGATAGTTCGAAGAGAATTACAAAGACATCAAATCATGCATATAAGAATTCAGAGAAGATTCAAATAATATTCATAGATAAGCTGATCATAAATCCACAATTTATCGGATCTCAGCAAACACACCACAAAAAAGTATTACATCGAATAGATCTCCAAGAACATCGAGGAAAACATGGTATTGAGAATCAAAGAGAGAGAAGAAGCCATCTAGCTACTAGCTATGGACCCGTAGGTCTGTGGTAAACTACTCACGCTTCATCGGAAGGGCAATAGAGTTGATGTAGAAGCCCTCCGTGATCGAATCCCCCTCCGATAGGGTGCCGGAAAAGGTCCCTAGATGGTATCTCACGGGTACATAAGGTTGCGGCAGCGGAAAAGTGTTTTCGTGGATGCCTCTGGTGGTTTGGGGATATATGGGAATATATATGCCAAAGAATTAGGTCAGGAAGGTCACGGGGGGCCCACAAGGGTGGGAGGCATGCCCTCCGTCCTTGTGGTCGCCTCATATCTCCTCCGACTTCATCTCCAAGTCTCCTGGTTGTCTTCTGGTCAAAAAAAATCATCGCGAAGGTTTCATTCCGTTTGGACTCCGTTTTGGTATTCCTTTTATGCGAAACTCAAAAACAAGGAAAAAACAGGAACTGGCACTGGGCTCTAGGTTAATAGGATAGTCCCAAAAATAATATATTAATGCATATAAAACATCCAAAACAGATAATATAATAGCATGGAACAATAAAAAATTATAGATACATTGGAGACGTATCAAGCATCCCCAATCTTAATTCCTGCTTGTCCTCGAGTAGGTAAATGATAAAAACAGAATTTTTGATGTGGAATGCTACCTACCATATTTATCCATGTAATTTTTTTTATTGTGGCATGAATGTTCAGATCCGTAAGATTCAAAATAAAAGTTTAATTGACATAAAAACAATAATACTTCAAGCATACTAACAAGGCAATTATGTCTTCTCAAAATAACATGGCGAAGGAAAGCTTATCCCTACAAAATCATATAGTCTAGCTATGCTCCAACTTCATCACACAAAAATATTTAAATCATGCACAACCCCGATGACAAGCCAAGCAATTGTTTCATACTTTTGATGTTCTCAAACCTTTTCAACTTTCACGCAATACATGAGCGTGAGCCATGGACATAGCACTATAGGTGGAATAGAATATGGTGGTTGTTGAGAAAACAAAAGGAAGGAGGTAGTCTCACATCAACTAGGCGTATCGATGGGCTATGGAGATGCCCATCAATAGATATCAATGTGAGTGAGTAGAGATTTCCATGCAACGGATGCACTAGAGCTATAAGTTTATGAAAGCTCAAAAGAAAACTAAGTGGGTGTGCATCCAACTCGCTTGCTCACGAAGACCTAGGGAAATTTGAGGAAGCCCATCATTTGGAATATACAAGCCAAGTTCTATAATGAAAAATTCCCACAAGTATATGAAAGTGAAAAAATAGAAGACTCTCTATCATGAAGATCATGGTGCTACTTTGAAGCACAAGTGTGGAAAAAGGATAGTAACATTGCCCCTTCTCTCTTTTTCTCTCACTCTTTTTTATATATTTTTATTTGGGCCTTTCTCATTTTTTGGCCTCTTTTCTCCCTTTTTTCTAATTTTTTTCCGGACTCTCATCCCGACTTGTGGGGGAATCATAGTCTCCATAATCCTTTCCTCATTGGGACAATGCTCTAATAATGAAAACCATCACACTTTTATTTACTTACAACTCAAGAATTACAACTTGATAGTTAGAACAAAATATGACTCTATATGAATGCCTCCGGCGGTGTACCGGGATGTACAATGAATCAAGAGTGACATGTATGAAAGAATTATGAAAGGTGGCTTTGCCACAAATACGATGTCAACTACATGATCATGCAAAGCAATATGACAATGATGAAGCATGTCATAATAAACAGAACGGTGGAAAGTTGCATGGCAATATATCTCGGAATGGCTATGGAAATGCCATAATAGGTATGTATGGTGGCTGTTTTGAGGAAGGTATATGGTGGGTGTAAAGTACCGACGAAGTTGCGTGGCACAAGAGAGGCTAGCAATGGTGGAAGGGTGAGAGTGCATATAATCCATGGACTCAACATTAGTCATAAAGAACTCACATACTTATTGTAAAAATCTATTAGTTATTGAAATGAAGTACTACGCGCATGCTCCTAGGGGGATAGATTGGTAGTAAAAGACCATCGCTCGTCCCTAACCGCCACTCATAAGGAAGACAATCAAAAAATAAATCATGCTCCGACTTCATCACATAACGGTTCACCATACGTGCATGCTACGGGAATCACAAACTTTAACACAAGTATTTCTCAAATTCACAATTACTCGCTAGCATGACTCTAATATCACCATGTTCACATCTCAAAACAATCATAAAGAATCAAACTTCTCATAGTATTCAATGCACTTTATATGAAAGTTTTTATTATATCCCTCTTGGATGCCTATCATATTAGGACTAAATTTATAACCAAAGCAAATTACCATGCCGTTTAGAAATACTCTCAAAATAATGTAAGTGAAGCATGAGTGTTCATCAATTTCTATTAAATAAAACCACCGTCGTGCTCTAAAAAGATATAAGTGAAGCACTAGAGCAAAATTGCCTAACTCAAAATATATAAGTGAAGTACATAGAGTGTTCTAATAAATCACGATTCATGCGTGTCCCTCTCAAAAGGTGTGTACAAAAAGGATGATTCTGGCAAACTAGAAAACAAACACTCAAATCATACAAGACGCTCCAAGCAAAACACATGTCATGTGGTGAATAAAAATATAGCTTCAAGTAAAGTTATCGATAGATGAAAACGAAAGAGGGGATGCCTTTCGGGGCTTCCCCAAGCTTAGGCTCTTGGTTGTCCTTGAATATTACCTTGGGGTGCCTTGTTCATCCCCAAGCTTTGGCTCTTGCAACTCCTTATTCATAGTCCATCAAATCCTTACCCAGAACTTGAAAACTTCTCAACACAAAACTCAACAGAAAATCTCATAAGCTCCGTTAGTATAAGAAAATAAATCACCACTTTATGGTACTGTTGTGAACTCATTCTTTATTTATATTGGTGAAATATCTACTGTATTCCAACTTTTCCATGGTCCATACCCTCAGATACTACCCATAGGTTTATCAAAATAAGCAAACAACACACAGAAAACAGAATCTGTCAAAAACAGAATAGTCAGTAGCAATCTGTAACTCTCGAATACTTCTGTAACTCCAAAAAGTCTGAAAAATTAGGACAACCTGGGAAATTTGTGTACCAATCCAGTGCAAACAGAAACACATCAAAAGCACGCTTCTGTGAATTATGAAAATTATTTTTCTGGGCGCAAAAGTTTCTGTTTCTCAGCAAGATTAAAACAACTATCACCGTAAGCTATTCCAAAGGTCTTACTTGGCACAAACACTAACTAAAACACAAAAACACATCTAACCAGAGTCTAGATGAATTATTTATTGCAAAACAGAAAGGAAAAATATTGGATTGTCTCCCAACAAGCGCTTTTCTTTAAAGCCTTTTAGCTAGGCATTGATAATTTCAATGATGCTCACTTAAAAGAGAAGAATTGAAGCACAAAGAAAGCATAATAAAACATGTGACAAACACATCTAAGCCTAACATACTTCCTATGCTTAGGCATTTTATAAGCAAACAAATTATCAAGGCAAGCAAAAACTAGCATATGCAAGGAAGAATAAAGAGATGATAGCAATCTCAACATGAAGAGAGGTAATTTAGTAACATGAAAATTTCTACAACCACATTTTCCTCTCTCATAATAATTACATGTAGGATCATTAGCAAATTCAACAATATAGCTATCACATAACATATTCTCAACATGATCCACATGCACACAAAGTTGACACCCTTCCAAAATAGTGGGATTAACATTAACTAAAGTCATGACCTCTCCAAACCCACTTTTATCAAAAAATTCATAAGATTGAAAATTCTCCAAATACGTGGGATCTAAAGTTGACACTCTTCCAAACCCACTTTCAATATTATTGCAAACATTATTATCAGTCTCATATTCATCATGGGGCTTAAATAAATTTTCAAGATCATAAGAAAAATCACCCCAATCATGATCATTGCAACAAGTAGTGGGCATAGCAAAACTAGCATCCCCAAGCTTAGGGTTTTGCATATCATTAACATAATTGACATTAATAGCATTTATAATAACATCATTGCAATCATGCTTTTCATTCAAGGGACTATCAAGTATGGGTGCAATAGCAACAATCTCATGTTTAACATAAGGAACTATAGCAAATTCATCTCCATAAATATTGTCTTCACGGCCATACGAATAGCAAGCATCATGTGCATCAAGGGATATTTCAATCAAATCATCAGAATCATAATTATCTATAGATTCATGCATATCATTATTTTCTTCTAAAGCAACGGTTATTGATGAGGACATGACTACCTTGGATAAGACCAAAAATATTGCATACATGCATATTTGCCAGGTGATTTCTAGTGCAAAATATTCAATAATATATTTATGTTATCCAAAACAAAAATACTTCACATACTTTTGTGTTTTGTCTAATTGCAGGTGTATGGGACATTTGTACAATCCACATATGAAGATAAGGGAAAAGAAGAAGTTTAGGTGCTGTTCAAAAAGTCTTCTCACGTCACTTTTGGGCCAAGAGAAGATAGAGTCCAAGTCTCTCACGTTCTGGATTCAGATTCGGACTGCATAGACATACCTGACTCAAAACGCCAACAACTTTTTCATCCGGACTCCGAATTGGGTGATTCTTTTTTTGTTGCAAAGTAGATTTCATGCTCTTTCCAGCATAATTGGAATCACCTTAAAATCCGTCCGGAGCGTTGAGTTATGGACGAAACAATCTGACGCTGCACCAGAATCCGAGTCAAACTACAAGTCCAAAGTGTTACGTCACCTCCACTTGGGCCCATTGGCCTTGTACGACCTAGGGTTAGTTTTAGGCTGCCTTGGGACGTCCTCCCACCTCCTTGGCCGCCACCCCTTGCTCCTATATAAGTAGATCTATCTAGTAGCTTTTCCCTTGGGATTTGTTTAGTTAAAAGTTAGCTATTGCAACTTCGTGTACTTCGTTTGTGTCCAACGACCAGACCAAGACCGCTCACGGATCCCCACCTTTATCAATACTTCATATATACTCGCAATATTCAGATCGCTTTTATCATATTCTTGTTTGTTCTTCGATTGCTTGCAGGAATAGACCTTCGTGGTCAGGTTGATTGTGCTCCGGCGTGGTCAATAAACTCTCAGAGTTGGTTTAGCGATTACTAAGGCGCAACGTCATGCACGTTTGTAGTCGGATCGTCAAAGTCATCTTCACCAAATCGATAGTTATCATCTCATCGAAAGATCGGGACACCCTCGCCTCTATCAAGTGGTATCAGTTTTCAGGTTGCTCGGTGAGATTTTACAGTTTTTCATAGTTTAGATCGCATCTGTCATTCATACCTATAGTCCATAAAAAAATCCACACAAAAATTAGATCTATTCATCCTTTATCCAAGCCAGTCTGAGCCTTTACAATTTTCTATTCGTTGCTTGCATAGTTGAATTATCGGTTGCATCGTCGTGTCAGTTGCTAGTCTTAGTGTCTAGTTCCTTTAGAGTTTCGAGTTCTGTTCACATTAGTCATGCCGCCGCTGCATCATTATCCCTTCCGCTGTCCACCATCCCATCTATTAATTTTTATCACGTGCTACGCGCTGTTCATTGTCATAATCATAGTTGAGGTCATTCACATCTTCGCCTGATCCAATCTGCATCTTATCTAGTTTGTCTTGGAAAGAGAAAGAAAAAAAAGAGAGAAAAAAAGGAAAGAAAAAAAAGAAAAAGAGAGAGAAGAAAAAGAAAAAAAAAGCGTGAGAAAAAAAAGAGAAGAAAAAAATGGATCTATCTAGAATCAATCTCGTACCTGAATTCGGATTGGAATCTGTTTTGCGCACTGTATAGTAAAACAGGTGTATCTTCCTCATACGAAGTCCGTTTTGGCCCCGTGAGTACTCAAATTGAAGCTAGCAACGAGCCGCATCTAAATAGTTGCAGAAGCTAGTTCATTATTTGACACCTCAAAATCGGCTTTTAAATAGGTCTTTTTGCCCTCTGAAGTTCGTGAACACAGCTTGTTCCAATTTTTCTGTCCAGTTTTAGAATTCTTTGCATCCTCATATCAACTCGGAATTGAGTGATTCTTTTTGCATTGGAAAGCTTGAGTTAGTGGCATTCTTTGAAAGATTTTATCAGAAAATTGGCTCAAACTTTTCAAGAGGAAAGTTGGAGAGAGAGTTGTTGTATGTCCTGCTTGGTAGTTGTTTTTCATCATTATCTTCACTACCGTTGTGATCTTCACTTCTATCTTGCTGTCAAGAGCTACTTAGTATCCTTCATTGATGCTAGTTGTGTTACGCCGTGACCTCATTAGTGTTCTAGGCTCGCGTCTCTAGTCCGGTCTAACCTAGGACCAGCACAGTACCGTCGTTGAGCGTTTATTCAACATTGCATCTTTGAATTGATTATTGCTAATCTTTTGCTACCATATATAGCCAACCCAGCTCCACATATTTCTACACCGTGTATACATACGCTCCCCTGGCAATCGCTTTACTCAATATTCGGAGTTACTTGACACCGCTGGTTGCCGATCACCGCCTGCTGCATGGTAAGAACTTGTAAGACATTGATATTTTCTTTACTGTGAGCGTTTTATCACCACATCCTAGTAGTTATAGGAACATTATTTTTGGATTTTGTTTCTTGTTCTACTAATCATGACAGGATTCAGAGTCAATTCATGGGCTTTGTCGATCGCGGGAGACATGCCACCACCTATGCAAATACCACAACCGTCACGAGAGGTGCACAAACATCCAAATGCACATGATCAGGTTCATGTTTCTATACCACCATTTAATGGTCGTTTTAGACCTGCTTTATATATTGAATGGGAGTTAGACATAAATAATATATTTGCTTCCCATAATTTTGATGAACGTAAAAAAGTTACGGTTGCGGTTGGTTCTTTCACTAGTTATGCTCTAGTTTGGTGGAGTGAATATTGTCGGTTACACCCTGATTATGTACCTAATACTTGGGATGATTTAAAACATGTCATGAGAGATAGATTCGTCGATGTTTATTATACTCGTGGCATGATTAAAAAACTGGAACATTTAAAACAAGGTAGTGACACCGTAACAAAATATTATGATGATTTACAAACTACCTTGTTGCACTCACTTTTAGAAGAAAGTGAAGAAGATTTTATGGATAGATTTTAGGGAGAATTAAACCATAATATTCAGGAGATACTAATTCATGAAGAGTGTTATCCTATGGACCATTTGTTTCGTCTTGCTTGCAAAGCTGAACAGGAAATAAAACGACGTGTTGCCCACAAGGAGAACAAGCGCACGGTGCACATTCCAACTGTTGATACAGATGTTTATTCAACTACTAGGCGTACTATGACAACCACATCCATTTTTGCGAGGACTACATCATCTCCATCATGTGACACATCACCATCGAGAGTGTCTGCATCATCTGAGTTGACTATAAGAGGTAATGACAAATGTACAGATTTTCCACTTATACATGAGAATGATGCATGCCTAGTTAACTTGAATACATCATGTGTTGAGCTACCCACTACTTTGATCACACCACCTATTTTAGAGGATTATATTGATAATTTGACTTTGCCATGTGATCAAACAACTGAAATACCAACAATTTTGAGAGCACCCATTGAATTAACTGTTGATGTAAAAGAATCAATATTTAATCATTTTGATATGACCTCTAATCTTGGTGATGATTCTGTGTCGAATGACTCATTGCATGTTTGCTTATCTAAGCATGTTGTAGCGTGTAAATTTGATTCAAATAAGGTTTATTCACCAATGTTGGGATGGTTTAATGATGAACATTGTCAATCTTTTGAAATAAATAAGAGCTTCACTTATATGTGCAAACTGAGTTGCAATATTTTCATTCCTTCTAGTTCTTGTGCTAATTTGTTGGATTTAGATTTTATGAACTATGCAAGTTACTCATCTATTCATGTGTCATATATGTAAAAATCAAGGGAAGTAAAAATGGATGACGTATACATATACAACATGTACACCTTGTCTCTTTTGTTAGCCACATTTCAGATTAAGCAACGCCGAGGACGGCTTTGTTTTCAAGAAGGGGAGGATGATGAGGACATGACTACCTTGGATAAGACCAAAAATATTGCATACATGCATATTTGTCACATGATTTCTAGTGCAAACTATTCAATAATATATTTATGTTATCCAGAATAAAAATACTTCACATACTTTTGTGTTTTGTCTAATTGCAGGTGTATGGGACATTTGTACAATCCACATATGAAGATAAGGGAAAAGGAGAAGTTTAGGTGCTGTTCAAAAAGTCTTCTCACGTCACTTTTGGGCCAAGAGAAGATAGAGTCCAAGTCTCTCACGTTCTGGATTCAGATTCAGACTACACAGACATACCTGACTCACAACGTCAACAACTTTTTCATCCGGACTCCGAATTGGGTGATTCTTTTTTTGTTGCAAAGTAGATTTCATGCTCTTTCCAGCACAATTGGAATCACCTTAAACTCCGTCCGAAGCGTTGAGTTATGGACGAAACAATCTGACGCTGCACCAGAATCCGAGTCAAACTACAAGTCCAAAGGTGTTACGTCACCTCCACTTGGGCCCATTGGCCTTGTACGACCTAGGGTTAGTTTTAGGCTGCCTTGGGACGTCCTCCCACCTCCTTGGCCGCCACCCCTTGCTCCTATATAAGTAGATCCATCTAGTAGCTTTTCCCTTGGGATTTGTTTAGTTAAAAGTTAGCCATTGCAACTTCGTGTACTTCGTTTGTGTCCAACGACCAGACCAAGACCGCTTACAGATCCCCACCTTTATCAATACTTCATATATACTCGCAATATTCAGATTGTTTTTATCATATTCTTGCTTGTTTTTCGATTGCTTGCAGGAATAGACCTTCGTGGTCAGGTTGATTGTGCTCCGGCGTGGTCAATAACCTCTCAGAGTTGGTTTAGCGATTGCTAAGGCGCAACGTCGTGCACGTTTGTAGTTGGATCATCAAAGTCATCTTTACCAAATCGATAGTTATCATCTCATCGAAAGATCGGGACACCCTCGCCTCTATCAGTTATTCTCTCAATAAACTCCTTAACATAGGCATTATGAGCATAGTTTTCATATATTTAAGTATGTCCGAATTTTCAGATTTGTAGAGAGTAATATCATACTTTTAAATCAAAGAAGCAACTTCATGAGCACCCTTAAAAGCAACAAATTCTTCAATTTGTTCGATATCATAGTAACTAAAAACACCCTTTTCATAAGAAGATAAGATTTCATTATCATTAAACTCACATAGGTAAGGAAGGTGTTTTTTAGGGTTCTTAGAGCAACAAGCAAAATCATAAATTTCACAAAGATTCCAGGCATAACACAACAAACTATTTATTTGATTCCATAAGAGTCTCCCTTTTTCAGATAAAAGGTGACGCACAAAATGAGCATGCTCATCTAAAGATTTTCCCTCAACTAAACTAGTTGGGGTTTCAGCACGAGCACATATAGATCGAAGATGATCCAAGTAGAACACTTTAAGTGGATTCATATCAACAGATTTTTAGCAAGCAAAGATGCAAGAAAATAGAAGGCATATGGAAACACAAGCAAGGATAGCAAACGAGCAAAAAGACATACGAAAAGGGCAAAGAAAAAAGGCAAATCTTTTCGAAAATCGTTTTACAAATGGGGGAGAGGAAAACGAGAAGCAAGTGGCAAATAATGTAATGCAAGAGTGAAAGTTTATGATGGGTACTTGGTATGTCTTGACTTGGTGTAGATCTCCCCGGCAACGGGGGCTAGAAATTCTTCCTGCTACTTCTTGAGCTTGCATTGGTTTTTCCCTCGAAGAGGAAAGGGTGATGCAGCAAAGTAGAGATAAGTATTTCCCTCAGTTTAAGAACCAAGGTATCAATCTAGTAGGAGACAACGCACAAATCACCGAATATCTGCACAAACAATCAAACAACTTGCACCCAATGCGATAAAGGGGTTGTCAATCCCTTCACGGTTACTGGCAAAAGTGAGATCTGATAGAGACAGATAAACGATAAAGTAAATATTTTTGGTATTTTTGGTTTATAGATTGGAAAGTAAAAGATTGCGAAATAGTAGATCGGAAACTTATATGATGGAAAATAGACCCGGGGGCCATAGGTTTCACTAGAGGCTTCTCTCAAGATAGCAAATAATACGGTGGGTGAACAAATTACTGTTAAGCAATTGATAGAAAAGCGCAAAGTTATAATGATATCTAAGGCAATGATCATGAATATAGGCATAACGTCCGAGTCAAGTAGACCGAAACGATTCTGCATCTACTACTATTACTCCATACATCGACCGCTATCCAGCATGCATCTAGAGTGTTAAGTTCATAAAGAACAAACTAACACATTAAGTAAGATGACATGATGTAGAGGAATTAACTCAAGCAATATGATGAAAACCCCATCTTTTTATCCTCGATGGCAACAATGCAATACATGCCTTGCTGCCCCTACTGTCACTGGGAAAGGACACCGCAAAATTGAACCCAAAGCTAAGCACTTCTCCCATTGCAAGAAAAACCAATCTAGTTGGCCAAACCAAACTGATAGTTCGAAGAGAATTACAAAGACATCAAATCATGCATATAAGAATTAAGAGAAGATTCAAATAATATTCATAGATAAGCTGGTCATAAATCCACACAATTCATCAGATCTCAGCAAACACACCGCAAAAAAGTATTACATCGAATAGATCTCCAAGAACATTGAGGAGAACATGGTATTGAGAATCAAAGAGAGAGAAGAAGCCATCTAGCTACTAGCTGTGGACCCGTAGGTCTGTGGTAAACTACTCACGCTTCATCAGAAGGGCAATAGAGTTGATGTAGAAGCCCTCCGTGATTGAATCCCCCTCCGGCAGGGTGCCGGAAAAGGTCCCTAGATGGGATCTCACGGGTACAGAAGGTTGCGGCGGCGGAAAAGTGTTTTCATGGATGCCTCTGGTGGTTTGGGGATATATGGGAATATATAGGCGAAAGAATTAGGTCAGGAGGGTCATGGGGGGCCCACAAGGGTGGGGCGCGCACTACCCCCGTGGGCGCGCCCTCCGTCCTTGTGACCGCCTCATGGCTCCTCCGACTTCATCTCCAAGTCTCCTGGTTGTCTTCTGGTTCAAGAAAAATCATTGTGAAGGTTTCATTCCGTTTGGTATTCCTTTTCTACGAAACTCAAAAATAAGGAAAAGCAGGAACTGGCACTGGGCTCTAGGTTAATAGGCTAGTCCCAAAAATAATATATTAATGCATACAAAACATCCAAAACATATAATATAATAGCATGGAACAATCAAAAATTATAGATACATTGGAGACGTAGCAACGCGCTGGCTTGCTACTTCAGATTCGCACAAGCGACTTGTAACCCCTACCCGGCGCGCCAGAGATGACGTGGCCTATGGACACGATCACCTATGGGGCCACGGGCCCATTTGTGGTTCGGCAGGGGAAGGTCACGTTGCACAAAGAGCGAAAATGGCGAGGCAGCGCGGCGATGGGACTGGGTTTTTTATCCAGGTTCGGGCCACGGAGAAGCGTAATACCCTACTCCTACTTTGGTGGATTGGTTGAAAGGAACACGAAGACGTGGAGCGCACAAGCCCGACAGGGTTGCCTCGGGGAGTGTGGCTACGCACGTGCCGGTGTACAATGATAAAAAGTCTGAATCCTTGTCTAGGTTGCCTTGGGCCTCCTTTTATAGCTCAAGGGGCAACCACAATGGCAAAACAGACATTATCCAGTGATTAGATAGCTAACAGTGCTATCATATGTAACTTTGGCATTAAGGATAAAATGCCATAAATGCTTCCTTAGGTGGCACACGATGAGGCATCCCCGGCAAGCTTACTCCACCGCTTAGCTAACTACTTCTTATTCGCTTGACACGCCTCTGGGACGTGTGTCAAATGAGGGTAATCTGCCTTCCAGCAAGCCGCCACGTACTTAGCAAGAGCCACCTAGTTGCACAAGGGCTCGACATCGCACCGATAAGTGACTGGCGTCCTAGTGCGGTGGAGCGGTGGCAACTGGCTCACGCTTGGCGGGATAGGGCTTGTCGGGCCTTGTCGGAGGGGGTGTTTGCTTCGGCCCCCGGCAGCTCCGAAGACGCGGTTGGCGCAGCTTGGCCTTGCTCCTAGCTGTTGTGTTGACCTTGCCGGCCTCGCCTGGCCAGTAAAGGATACTTCCCTTGGAATCTTTATCTTATATGTTGGATTTGTCTTCTCTATGCGCTCCTTGATCTTACGAAGAGCGGCTTCTCTAGCCTTGCTTGTACTTGTCTGGTCTTGCTTCGCTGGGTGGTTATGACCCCGACTGGTCTTGCCTTATCAAGGTGAACGCTTTTGTCTGTGCACAAGTCAGGGGAAACAAGCCCCCCCGTCTTGTGTAGCCCTACATCCTGTACGACGCATATGCTAAACCTGGATTACTACTGATGCATTACGTGCTTGACCAAAATGTTAGGACAGGCACCCTCACGCCAAGGCGCGATTCGATCTAGTATACATCAAATCTCTGCTTCCCAAGTTCACCTTCCTCCATTTGACATGCATATTACTCACTCCGTTCCTAAATATTTGTGTTTTTAGATATTTCAAATGGACTACCATATATGGATGTATATAGACATATTTAAGAGTGTAGATTCACTCATTTTGCTCCGTATGTAGTCACTTGTTGAAATCTCTAGAAAGACAAATATTTAGGAACGGAGGGGTAGATCAATAGCAAATTATATCAAGTGCAAACATATGCAATCACAACCAAAATGTTAATAAGTTTTATACATGTGGTAAATCCAAAAGTTGCCAGTTCGGCTGTTTGTGCAAAAAAACTCATTTTTTCGCCTTCTAGGTGATTCTTCATCGTGCGGTTGGCTCCTCCAAATCGACCATCAAGCGCTTCAACATCCTAGCACAATAGGCATGCACGATCTTCACGGCATCATGATCCAAGTCCTACATCTTCATGGCCAACATCTTGGTGTAATTCGAAGTGGCCGCAAGCTCAACCTTCCACTCTTGGAGCTTGATCATCTTCTCTTGCACTAGATGAACTTGTCAAACCTCTCGGCCTTCTTTCCCTCCTTCACGACATTGTGCTTGACTCATGTCTCCTTCATCATGATGTCCTGGAACCTATCTGTAAACTTGGCCATTGCACCTTCTTGCTTCTCCTTCTCCTCTCCCACTTCCTCCCTGGTTCCTAGCCATCCTTCTGGCCGGAGCAAGGCCTTTTGTTGGATCACCATCTTCACCTACATTGAACATGGCGGCGGTCTTGATGGAGTTGCGACGACATTGAGCTACTTAGGGTGCGCATTCAACTTCAACCAATAATGCATGAAGAGGAAGTGCTTCTTCTCTACATTTAAGAACAATGTGACCGCACGACCAGACAACAAAGAAAATGCATGATCAACTAGTTGCATATCCGTCCAAATGACTAACACATAGAGCATATCCGACCAAATGACTAACACATATAGCGAAAAAACTCAACCTCTTGGAATGTCGCGCTGCTTGGCCATCGGACTTTCAGTTATTTGTACTAGCCGCAATACTTGCTTTGTGATTGCTTGAATGGTGTACCATCGATTAGTGAGTGACTTCAGGTTACTTGTTCACCACAATTCACAATAGGCATGAGGGTAGAACTTCCAGCGTATCTGGAATTGACAATTTACATCCTACCATAATTAGTTGGGTTATGTCTTCTTCAGTACGAAAAATGCAATATCCATCTATTCCAAAATGTAGTGCAGATAGGATTTTCTAAAAGTCAAACCTTGTTTAGTTTGACCAAGTTTAGTGAGAAAATATAAAAAAACCAAATAAATATAACATAAATATATGTTTAATGATGCATCCAATGATATTTATTTAATATTATAAATGTTGATACTTTCCTCTATAAATGTTGTCAAAGTTCGACTTTTAAAATTTCTTATGTGCGCTATATTTAGGGACGGAGGGACAGAAGGGCCATAGTTCATAAACTTACAAAACATTTGCTTCATGTACAGGTTTCAAGGAAAATAAAATAGAAAGGGGCTATCATACCTCGGCGATGTTATCGCCTAACAATTTGATACCACAAAGGCAAGGCACCTTATTGTCTGTCCAGAATAATTGTATTTCTACTTGGCCTTGAAATAATGGAAATTTGATCTGATTATCCAATTGGTAGGTCAAACATGGAGTGCTTCTGCCCGCTCACCGTTGCGTCATTTAAAAAAAACCTCCGTTTTCTGTAAATTAACCCGCAATACACGTTTAAGTCACAGCTGAACCGTCTTTTCTGAATTTTCTCAGAAAACCCTTTGACATTTTAGGTAATCAAACTACAGTCCATATTTAAGTCAGCCGAATCGTTTTTTTTCTTTTTAATAGAAACCCCCTCGAGTTTTTGGTTAATCAATCCGCAGTTTATCTAAAAGAAAATTATCCATATCTTTTAAACCGTAACCCTGATTTTAATATGTTATATATGAAATTTGATTAGAAAAATGCGCAGAATCTAAATATGATGTTATTTTTAGCTGTTAAATATTTTTAAAACATTATTTTTGGTGCATACTTAATCTATAGTGCACGGTCCGTTTTTCTTTCGTACCGGCAGCAATCCGAATTGCAAATAAACACCCATTAAAACCAGATAGAGAGGAAAGAAAACATTGATAACCACACATACACATCTTTGAAAAACCTTGCACGGAAAAGCAACATGTTTCTCATATTATTCTGAGTGAGTATGTGCGCGCACGAGTAAGAGAGACGCCTTAGGATTGACCATATTCAAACGTGTTTTCGTTGTTTGAGCATTGAGGCCATCGTTGGCAACACAAATGTGATGCCTGGTGAAAATAAAGGACGTGATCTTGAGTCATGAGGCTTGCAAAAGGAGAATATAACTTCATCAAATTTATGAAATAACTTTTTTACTTTGCTTTGTCTATAATTTGATAGATGAATAGAATTTAACACAAGAAGTACTATCGTTTCATTCCTTCATAATACAAAACCATTGTAAACGCACAAGCATAGCAAACTTGATAAATCATGAAAGCCATAAATTGTAAATTTTTAATACAAGAAATTTCTTGAGCTTCTTGTTTAGGCTCGACATGAAACTTAAGAAATTGTTGTGGGGATAAATGTGAACAAAGCCTGACACACATGGGCATACATAACCGTCTTGTGAATTTCTAATATTTTTTTATGAGCTCCTTGTCACACGAATGATGTGAGATAATGTTACAGGTATGTACTACTGCTCACAACAATGGATATGAGCAAAGTCTTTGATGTACCAACATACTCATGGGAATAAGTGATATTGGAAAACTTCACATGTAGAGTATAAACACTAAACTGAACATGGCAACAACGACTGCCACAAAATATTATCTTTCCAGATTTATCCAAAGAAATCACCCTTTGTCGAAAACATTTATCCAAAGAAAATGCAAGGAAGTGAGGCCAATATGTAGATTTTGACTAATTGGTCCATGAGGCCCAAAATCCTTTTAGTTCGGAATCAGTCTGCTGCTTTCAAGTCTACATGTGAATTGTTTTTTCCTTTTAGACTATTAGAGCAAACAATTGCCATATCCGTGGAAAAGAAACGTACACACACTCGTCAATTATGTCCTGGACTGCAACAATAGAATAAAGTATCACAAAGCCGTTTCAATGAAAAATAGACCTCTGGCAACCAATACTATTCATCGTTGATATTAGAGAGGAGACCTTTATTTGAGCTAGAGTCCCCCCGCATGCCCTAGAGAAGAGGGAGCTACCCTGGCGCCCACCAGCGCATCGCAGAGGCGAGAAGTCATGATGGATTGCTATGCTAGGGAGACGAGTGGATCAGGATAACATACCTCCATGAGGCCCTCTCCATTGTAAGCATATTGTATAGGAGAGAAGGACGAACTCTACCAATGGAAGAAACAACCTACGTGTAGGAAGGACAAAACCACAGCGACCTTTGTTGGAAAAGGCGGTGCCTAGGAGGCGCTTAGGCACGCTTAGGCATTAGGCATGATCAAACGCCTCGCTAGGCATAAGCGAAACTCTAGGCACGACAAGCAATAAATTGTCCACTTAAGCGATAAATAATGCAATATTGCACAGACAAGCCAAATGGGCGATATTCCAATGGCAATAGCTAGTAGTTTACCCACTTATATGCTCTAAATCAATATCGATACACGTATAGTATTTCAAATATACTTCGATAGCCAAAACTGTATTTACGTCTAGGCTGCGCCTAGGGCACTAGGTGAAGGCCAACTGCTTTGCTTTCGCCTAGCTATTTTCAACCTTGGCGATGACCACCTGTATGGTTGCTCGCCTAGAACGCCGATTCTACCGGTAGCGCTGCCAAGTCGTGGTGGCCTTTGTCGCTCGAGTTCAAGTTTGGGGAAGGGAGACGCGCTCGGTTCCATGGCGCTGATCCAGGTCGCTAGGAGGGGTGGCTCATTGTCATTGCCCTTCACTTCGCTTCATCGGTGCGGCGATTAGGCTTAGGGCAAGAGTGGAATAAGGGGACGTGGATAAGTAGAGGTCACATTGTGTTTCTTCGCTTGGATGTTGAATCGACCACATACGGAAGACGTAGGGCCCAATAGGCCGGATTAACAGCAAATCAAGGATTTTTTCACGGGAGTAGCAGGATTAAGTGAAGATCCAATGCTCAGAGATGACCATAAGTCCAGACTTGACGGTAAAAATGATGATGATCTGAGAGGGCTGGGTTAGCGCATAATTTTAATGTCTCTAATAAATAAAGAGCCATTATTCTCATTAAACATCAACAACTATTCCTTCATTCCTCAAGTTTATGGAAGTCTATGGGCATATTCTGCAACAGATCACTTATGCAACTCCGTTCCGCTCAACGCTGGTGCTCTGCAAAAATGAACTGTGCGCTGCTTCTCCCCATCACTTCAGCTCCGCGGAGTTGGGAGCCGGACTGTTCCCGAACGGGCCTTACCTCTGGATGCATACATCCAAACGGCGCGTTTAGGGCATTTACATGCTACTACCTCTTCCTGGTTTATAGGTCCCGTTTGTAGTTTGTGCCAAATTTTGATTAAAGATTTAACTAACAAAATGTTAATGCATGTCAAGAAAAATTATCTCATTGGATTCGTACTTGAACATAGTTTTCAAAAATATAATGTTTGGTGACATGCGTGAACATTTTGTTAGTTTAATCCATGGTTAAAATTTGGCACGAAATACAATGGGGACCAATAAACCCGGAGGTAGCCACTTAGATAGGCGCTTACAAGAAAAAAATAATATAAAAAGAAAATAAAAGCACCTAAGCGTCTCAGCTTTCAACGGAAGACGCTAATCAACAAACAGCACAAGCACTTGGTGCAGGAAGAAAAGAGGCCAAGCGCGTGGTGCATGGTTTTGCGCCGATGGCTAGGGTGACGCCCGGATTTAACACGGCAACCGCTAATCAACCAGGATTAGGATGCTGGAGCCCAGGCTAAGCGCCTCGCATTGGAGATGCCCTTAGAGTGATCAGATCTAAGACGTTATTTGGTTGTCTTTTCTTAGAAAGAAACAGCGAAAATGCAATAGGCAGTGACCCTTCTGAAAGCAGCTTCAATAGGAAAGAATGAAACGCAATTTAATTAGATACGAATCAATATGAACGGGTACGCATTACAGGTGTTTAATTAGTACTCGTAGGTTGCAGAGCGCAACAAGAACATCGCAAAATCAGAGCCTCTGACTCTGAGGCTCAAACACCAGACGACGGGTAGACAAGCAAATCAACCCTGAACAATCCAATCCCCATCACGAGCAGATGGGGCACCGGACGAGGCCGTTCTCGTTGCACTCGCCGCACTGGACCGTCTCCTTCCGCTCGCCGTCGACGCGCACCTTGCGGCTGCCGTTGCAGTCCCTGCACATGACGAACCTCACGCCGGCGCACCCCGCGCACCAGACTCGCGCCCGCGGCAGCCCCTGGAGCAGGGCCTTGAGCTTCCCCTCCTCCTCCATCCTCGTCACCTCCGCCGCGCCGCCGACGTGCTTGCCCCGGACGAACACGGCGGGCACGCGCAGCTCCCGCCCGCCCAGCAGCAGCCGCAGCTCCTCCCGGTAGCCCGAGTCCATGGACACGTCCCGCTCGATGACCTTCACGTCGTGGGCCTCGATCGCGGCGCGCACCGCGTTGCACTCCTCGAACGTCTTGCGGATGCCGCGGAGGGTGGTGGTGTAGAGCACCACCGCGTCCGCGCCGCCGGGCGGGCACTTGCCCTCCGCCACGATGGCCGGCACCACCTTCGGCTGCTTGGGTTTCTCGGACCCAATCACCCGCTTGATGTGCGCGCCTTCCTCCGACAGCTCGCGCTCGATGGACGCGAGGAGCTCCGGGTCGAACAGCGGGCTCAGGCTCCGGCGCGACGACGACATGCCTCCGGTCTCGGCCGCGCTGGGCTTCCGGGCGACCCGGGCGCTTCCCGGGGAGAATCTCTTGGACGCCCTGGACAGCTTGGAGTTGTCGATGGAGTTATACGGGCGGAGGACCCTGTCCTCGTCGGCGACGTCGCTGGGCTTGCTGTTCTCCTTCCCGGAGCAACGCTGCAGCGGGCTGTTCTCCTTCCCCGGCGTGTTCCTCCGCTTCGCCGACGACCTCTTGGGCGACGACAGGGCCATGGCGAGGACCCTGGCCGGAGACCAACGGCCGGGCTTGGTCGGCTTCTTGGCAGGCGAATCGGCGTCCTCCAGCCCGGCCATGATCTCCCACGCGTTGATCACCTCCATGCCGGACTCCGGCTTGGCCGCCGGAGCCGGCTTCTTGGCGTCCGGGACGACGAGGGGGGTCGGGCGTCTGGCGGATGCGCGCTTCCACTCGCGGCTTATCGGCTTCTCCTGCTCCTGCGGCAGCGGCAGCTCCTTGGCTCCAGCCGTGGCGCCGTGCTTGGCCTGCAGGTCGAGGACGCCGTAGGTGGTGGAGGTGAGGGAGACGACGTGGTCGACGCGGCCGCGCACGGTGGCGCGTGCGGCGCCGGTGCGGCCTCCGGGCCCTGGCGGGAGGAGCTTGGACGAGATGCACCCCATGGGCGCGGCAGCGACGGCGACGGCGAGGGCGACGGAGAAGCACACCTCGGTCCTCTCTCTAACGGCGTTCTTTCCTCCTTTGGCTTTGTTTGTTGACCGGTGGGTGAGAGAGAATACGGTGGGCGATGAGTGGCTGGATGGAGGAGTTTTTGTGGTGTTTGAAGTGTGTAGTGGCGCAACGGTCGTCAAGTGTGTGCAGTTGCTGCAGATTTAGTTTTTCTTTTACTACTTTCCTCGTGTGGTGCGGTGCTCTCGTTCCATTCCAACGGTCGAATCGAATCGGGGGAGACGGTTGGTGCCCGCGCCAGGAAGGGAAGGGAAGAGGAGGGTCCGCAAACCGAAAAAAAGTGGCGCGGCCCGTGTCAGCATGTATTCCATCCATCTATCCGTTGAGTCGCGCGCACTCTTGGGCTGGCCTCTCCTGCCTTCCCATTTCATTTCATTTCATCTCGCGTGGGAGCCCATAAAGTCTGAGACTTTTCAGTTTTACTTCTTTTTAGACTTTATCGAAAAAAAACTTCTTTCTAGAAAGTACATTTATTTCATTGTTTCAGCCGCGTTCGTCTTTGACCATCCGTAGTAGTACCTTCTTCCTGGTGAGATAAATAAATTTACTTCTGGAGTACTACCATATTAAACCCAATAAGAGTCGCGCAAAGGCCGCTCGCTGAGCTATGTCACGTCGATCGATGATTTACCGTGCGATAAAAAAAAGACAATAGATAAACGCTGCGATTATTTTGTTTCCTTCCCAACGAAGGCACGCGCACGCCTTCGTCTCCGCCTCCTCCACACGCCGCCTCCTCGTCTTCCTCACTGTCGCTAGCCGCAGCCGCCACCTCCTCTTCCCCCTCTCTCTGCTTCCTTGTCCACCCCCTCGCTCAAGGAGGCGCATACGAGCGGCGGCGGCAGCGGATCTGCGGGAAACATAGGAAGGCAGGAGGTGTGACGGAGCGGATTGGCGGCGGGAAATTCCGGGAGGAGCACGAGGCAGAGTTGATTTGTTCGACGACACGTCGTGGCAGGTGGCAGGACGACTCGCCTCCTTGCCGTCATCGCAGCTCCCGTCTGTCCTCGCCGCGTCTCCATCGATTCCCTTGATTTTGAGGTATGACGTCCTCTCCAGTCCCACCTCCACTTGAATATTTAATTAATCATTGGTGAATCCAGTGTGTTTCACACGATCTATTTATTCTTTGTAGGAGTTAGAGTTATTGATCTATTCAAAATTTCTTATATGCCATCTATCGAGAATTATGACCTAAAACATTACCTCGAGTTCTTCTTATGATAACACTATGGTATTGTCGGGGTCGTGCTGCAGGATGTTCTAGGCAGTCCGGGGCATGCTGTTGCTGCTCGTGCAGCAGAACGACAGCCACATCGGCGCGTCCTGGGACAACTCTTCGTCCACTTCCACGGCCCCTCGGCATCGCCTTTAAGTTCGCCGAGATGGACTACGTTGCCAAAGGCAAGCGGCCGCTCCTCTGCCCCCCTCTCCTCCCCGCTATTTGAATTTCTGGTGATTTCTGGAACATTGGTTAGCCGCTTAAAGCTGAGAGAGGTTGAGGCGAAATAATCTCAAATTCTTAGCCAGATTCAGCTAGCAAGTTATGTTTGAGTTCGTTTTGAATTACACCCTGCATAGCTGTGGATCCATGTGGTAAGTTAATTGTAATAATACACTTTAGTTTGAGGCTAGAAAGTTTGGGTGAAATGATCTCAATCAAATTCTCAACTGAATGAAGCAGCAATTATTGGGTGCTTCACCAGGATCAGACTGTCTAATTCTGCTACTTTCTGCTATGCTTGTTGTGGTGTATATGCTTCATATGTAGAAAGTAATATCCACTTCTGCACTTGTGTTAGTACTACTGCTTCAATTGTATGTGTCTCTGTTTTAAGATAATCATGGTAATCCCCTGGACTTGTTTAAGGCCAGGAGGTCCGGCCTAGATGGTCTAAATTAATTTTCAACTTGATCAAACTAGGAATTATTGTGTGCACATAAGGATCAGAGTGTCTTTTCTGATATTTTGATATGCTTGTTCTGATGTATTCTTAAGGTGTTGGAAGTTCCAATCTACTTCTGCACTTATTTTAGTACTACTGCGTAGCAAACCAAGTGTGCAGCCATTTCGGATTATAGATGTTATTGTGTTACAGAGACCTCACATACTCATGCGTGCTTGATTGCTTACTTGGTGCCATCTAGGCTTTGTTTGGTGGTCTTGTCTGATTACTTCGTCTTACGTGGTTGTAGGTTAATGATTTACTGGAGATATCCAAGACGATTTCAACATTACCCTTCATGGTTGAGCTTGACATTCAAAAAGACAGTGTCAGGCAGCCGAGGAGCCATACGTGGAACCTACTGAGGGTTAAGCGTGGGACTGATATAGTGAAAGTTCTGTTTGAGTAGATATTGGTCACAAAGTAAGTTCAAGTTGCAAATGGGGTAGTGAAGTCACTTATATCATGTTGTGATAGAAAAAACTTATGTTATGTTGTCAACCCTTTGGTTTGCTACTCTTAGATGCCTGTTGAGTAAATGTTATCTGAATGCTCACATTCTCTTTTGTTTCAGAGGCAACTCCATGAAGGACGCAGCATCCAAGGCTTATGCTCAGGTGTTTGCTCCTCACCATGGCTGGGCCATAAGGAAAGCAGTATGTGCTAGAATGTACGCCCTTCCTTCTAACTCGCAGCTCTTGAAGAAACTAAATGAAGATGGTGAGTGTGTCTTCGTCTCCAGAACACTGATTTATCTCTCCTGTAGTTTACACATGTTATTACATTGAACTTCCATGTCAAGCAAGCAGCTCATAAAATTAGCTGACATGATCAAATCACATTGCTTTTTGGTTGCCTTAGAAAGCATTGAAACTTCTAGGCGCTCTACCTCCAAAAACTTTACTCGGAGCCTACCTCGCTGTCTCACTTTTGTGTGGTCCGCATAATGCAAGGCTAAAAGTAATAATGCATTTAATATTTTTAACCACTATTGTATCATTATCACTCATCTGGACTTCCTCTATTTTCACTAAACTATGCATCCTGTCAAACAGAGACGTTAACAAGTACGACAACTGGATTAGTGTGCACAATCTTTGAAGGACCAAAAAGGAGTACCACCTCTATTCCAAATAGATAATTTCCTAGAAGGTGTTCCTTCAAACTTTGCTTTAACTTTTACTGAATATTCAGAAAGATTGTCAAGGTTAGCAATTAAACTAATGTAATGAGATTTTTCAGGCAAAACACATTTCATAATTTTGTAATTTATTTGTTCTTTGTACTAATGCTTTGGTATAAAAATATAACTATAGAAGTCACATCTTGGAGACTACTCTGTTCTAGAATGTATGATGGAATTAAGTTACATGAGATCATTAGTTTATTAGCTGGTCTTTCACACCGATTGATAGTGAACTCATTTAAAGGTTGGACGGTCTCCCCAGAATCATTTGAGATCGTTGCACGAGTTTCTTCTGAACTGTATTTGAAGCTAAAAGGATGAAGCTTATGTTCTGTTCTTTGATTGATATTTTATTCATGCACCATTGGAAACTAACAAATTAATATTTTGATCTGACCACAAAGTGATTTAAGATCATTGCATCGTGTCAATCAGTGTGGAGACAAGTTAGAACTCAATACTTTACACTTCCAGTTATTATGTAGTTGCCGAGCTTTGGTATGGGGATTATTTGGATTTTGTTAATGTTCCCTTGCCTATTTATGTGTTTCGGCTGGCAAACTGGATACTTGAAAAACTACAATTAAATGTAATAGAAAAACTTTATTTATCAGGAAAAGTTTCTTGCGGTTCTTGGCTTCACGTGCTCTCGTTCACATTTGAAGGATGGTTTGCAAATTCCTGTTAAATGTCTGGTCAACAATAAAGATACAGTCGGCTGCATTTAGTCTGCTCTTCTATTGCTGGGTAATCTTCTTATGCCATCATTTTTTGAGTATTTTTGTGATGCGGGTATCCGGTCCAGAGCTGATGGAGACAAGCAAAATCGTATTGCTGCTTCTGCTATTGATTGTAAGTGATCCTTTAATGACATTGCTATTTTTTGTTCTCTTAATACTACATCTGATTTGCATACTTCATCTATTCCCTATTTGAGAAATTGTGCAGGTTTGTGTTTCATTGCTCCAGGAAAATATGGGTGGAACCTTTTAGGAACTCAAGACGGCAGGCAGTGATTATATTTCATTGTGATGGTAGTTTTTCTCTTGTTCTTGGTTTGTGTCACTAACCATCCTAGCAAGTATTATGAGATATACCCTAAACAAAATTATTATGATATGTGTTCCTCAAGAAGTTATACGGGTTAAGTTACATTCATCTGATTGAGATCAATTCAACGATAAAATGGTCATTGTATGAGTTTTGTTTTGTTTCAGTGCTAAAATCCCTAGCATTTGAATGACAAGGTGGGTTGGTATGAGTTCGTTTTATATGCCATGCAAACAAAGTACTTAGTACTTAAGTATTGTCATTTCAATTTTATGCAGTAATGGTCTTCTCTTCATTCTAAAAAATATGAAGAGAATACAACCTAGACGTTTCAGGTTTTCACAACAATTCCATGGCAAAATAGTGTTGGTTTGAGAGATTTTCATGTCCTGGTGACGACTGATGCTGTAAGCCCCGATGCAAGGCATTTCCTCTTTTATCCATAAACTTTGCAATGGCCATCTATTGTAACTTGTAAGAATCTGTCTTGTACGGGTTTCAATGATCTTACATGAGCGAATTATTCTTTATAATCCTCACTAGATGATGCCAACAGTTCATCACTTCTGTTTAAATTTCTTTGCTGATCTTGTCTATCACTAAGCTTTCCTTGCTTGCAATTTTAGGACCAGTAGCAAGCTGGCATGACTCATGATGCAATGCCATTTCAAGGATCTGGATGATTTGGTACTAATTCATTTACCGAGAGATATTCTCCATCAAGCATATTGCATTTGGCTCTTTGAGAAGATTTACTATAATGGAGTTTTATTATATGGGATTATGAACAAAGTGGATTTGGAATTTGATTAGTGCGCCCAATCCTGCATCAAGAGGCGCCGCCAGGTGGCGCCCCAACCACTAGTAGGAGTAGTACACATTGCCTTTGTTTTCTTTATCTCCGACCAGTGACCGAGTGATGAGATTGTGCCCCCAAAGAAAGAGTGAAGTGAAAGTACATACAAAAGTCAAACACCGATTTCGCACAATGATACTACTACTTACACCGATTTTACCTGCTTGCGCCCGTACATGGAAGGAAGCAGGCGTAGCTAGCTGTACAAAAGAAAGGGGCGGGATACACAATGCACAAGAGGAGATCAAAGGTTGGTTTTGTTTAGCACGGGCGCAAGCAGGCAAGTACACGTACTACTATGCTCGGCAACCGTGAATGTACAGCAGTTCCCGTGCCTACCGAAGCACGGAAGGCTGTGTACAACTGAAGATGTGTACACAACTGTTCCCGTGCTTCCTGTTCCTCAAGCACGCAAGAGATTCAAACCAAGCACCGCCCATCTCCATCCGGCCACCGCCGCGAAGCAATGGGCTTCACGTCTCCCAGTCCCAGAACCGGCCGCGGGGGCGACAGGACTGAAACGTCTACCGTCGGCGACCCCGACACCGCGGGCTTCGATTCACTCGTCCCAGATCCACCTTCCCGACGGTTGTCCGAGTCAGAGCCGCACAAAAAGCCACCAAGCGCGGAGGTGACGCTCGCCCAGCACCCGCTCCGCTCCTCCTCCTCCTCGCGCGCCGCAGGCGCGCGGCTCTCGGACCGCACTGCCCCAAAGCACGACACCTTCGGGGACACGGGCTCCACGCCCACGGCCTCGCTCGCGAAGACCCTAGCCCCTGCGGCCGGCCGGCGCCAGTCGCGGCCGACCACATGAGAGCGCCGCTGCTGCACGACCATCTTCCCGGCAGGCAGAACGCCGACGACGATTGCCTCCAACTCCAACCTCCTCGGCGCCCTCGACGGGCCCTTGTTACGCGTCGTCTCTTCCGCCGCGTTCTTGGGGTTGGAGCCGCCCTTGGTCGACCCGTCCCGCTCCAGCGCCGCGCCGGTTCGCCCGGACCAGGCCCAGATAATCCGTCGCGACTGCTCGTGGGCGTTGGCGACGTCAACGTCGGAGGCTCCGACCGCGATGGTCTCGCAGGCGACCTTCGTCGACCTTGACTCGCCGCCGCCGACGCAGAAGAGGGACTCCAGATCGAGCTGTGGCATTCTTGCCTCTTCTTGCCTGCTGCTGGGCAGCAGCTGTGAGTGATTGATATCAGATGTGTATGACTGGGAACTGGGACTCTGGTGGTAGGAGGTTTGGTATAAAAGGGAGGCGACAAAGGCGTGGAGATTTCGAAAGGTTGGCTTGGCTGAGGAGCGCCGCGACGGTGGCGACTGCCGAGTGGCGAGTGCCGTTGGGAGGGTCGTTGAGTGAGGTGCGGGTTACCGGGGAAGGGGGAAGTTTTGGAGTTTGCTCGATGGAATGATGGCGTGTTTCAGCGCGCAGGTCAGCAGCTCTGCGGCAAGTGGATTTTCTCGTGTCCTCGAGCTGCCGAATGGAACCGCCAGACGAGAGGGGTGACTGTGACGTACTGCCGGCTATGGGTTTCTTGGGTCACATCTGAATTGGTCTTTCTACTCCGTTTCTCGAGTGTTACTTGTAATTATCATATAAACTAAATTCGCATTAATTTATCACTTGGGTCCATAGCTTAGTGGTAGAGCATTTGACTGTAGATCAAGATGTCTCCGGATCGAACACCATTGGATATTTAGCCAATAAAATGCAAAGTAGTACGTTTTAAACATTGAACTTGCAGTTTCAATTATTTTTTAACAATACACCGAACCGCAAATTTGCTCCGGTATCCGTCCGCGGACAGGAGGATAGTTCTCAAACAGTGATGCCACATGCCACCATCAAACGCTCCCGCATACATTTCAATCACTATTTGAACTAACCAGACGAAATTCGTGCAAACACGACGGATTTCATGTAAACAAGAAGAAATTCATTATATTTCAGTTTTTAACTAAATACTATACCAGACTAAAGTAAAACTAGTCTACGACCGGCGTCGGCGGATATCCATTCCCACAACACAGATACCCTTGACTAGTCTACAGCCGACTGCGGCGGAGCGTCCATTCTCTTCCCCATGTCCGACAGCCCGCTCATCGGAATACCGTGAACCCCGGAGGTAAATGCTTCAGCGCAAAGGGCGGCCCGCTTCCCCATATTCGGCAGCATCGCTCATCGAAGTGGAACCGCGGGGATGTGCTTCAGCAGAGGGGAATGGGACGCCGGTGACCTGCGTAGCGATCCGACCTCAAACGGTCAAATCTCTGTGCTTACGTGTCATCCCTGGATCAGTAATGCTGACACACACAATACTCGAGGGATTTATAACAGAGTGCAATCACACACTTATTACATCGAATGTCTCAAAAGAAAACTTATTACAATAATATGGCTTAAGGCCATCTAAATAAGATAACAACGGAAGGCTTGGAAGATAAAGTGAGTCCATCAACTCCAACGGCATAGCTGAGTGCACGACAACGACCTAGCGCACCTTACTCTCCGTCTGAAAAGTCTGCAACATGATACATTGCAGTCCGAAACAGGTCAGCACATGAAATATGCTGGCAAAATAACATTGTGGAAAGCTCTATGGTTAATGTTTTGCATAAAGCCAGTTTTCCCCTACAACAAAAGAATAAATTTTATATAACTATCATGGTGGTTGTTAAACATTGAGAAGGTTCCCCCAACTCAATCCCAATTAAACAGTATTAATAACCCAACAAAATTAATTTAGAGTGATGAGATCAACATGATAATCCAAGAACCAGATACTCAAGATGTCCATAACCCGGGTCACGGCTAACCATGATTAGTTTGTACACTCTGCAGAGATTTGTGCACTTTTCCCCACAAGACTCGATCTCCTCCGTTGGATTTCTCGCACTACATGATGTTTAAGAAACGGATGACCGAGACACAGTCTTTCAGAAACATTAACTCTTTACTCTGGGTGGACAGTTATACCTACTTTCCCCTACACCTCCTAGCCCACCACTGAAAGAGGTGATGCAACATACTCAACTATGCTAGAGCCCATAATAGCTTGTACCTGCACACGGAAATTTCTAGTATGAATAATCTTATGATCCCTTTGAGCCTGGGTGGCGAACTGTAGGATGATCACACGGGTACTCCAGGATATCCTAGGACAACACTGGATTCTCCAGGTGCCCGCAACCAATCCACCCAGATGTGTATTTAAGTAGCCACCTTAAGTTAACCACTAATTAACAACTCTCACATCTGTCATGGATACACTCAACCAATCCACTCTACGAGCATAGCATAGCAATCTGAACATAACGTAGAAATAACTCCCAAGGGTTTGATAATAAAGGGCAATAGGTTCTACCTCATCATCTACTTCCCAAACCCACATGTTATTCATATCCTAATCATGCAATGTTTGGGGATTAGAACTAATGCATAAAACTGAGTAATAAAAGATATGATCAAAGTGTTACTTGCCTTGCTGACGATCTGCAAACCCTAGAGACTCGTAGTAGCACGCTTCGCACTCTGGAATTCTATCGCAAACAAACAATAGCATACATAAGCACTCAAGCATACATGCACGGGTAAAACCCAAATAAGAAGATCCAATCTGAAAGTTCAACCGAAGAACTTCGATTTGCAAAAAGAATCAATTGAATCAGAGCTACGAGACTCAAACTACGATCGAAAAAAGTTCGAAAATAAATCTGCTTGAAACCAAATTTTAATTTATCAAAATCCTGTTCAATTTGATTAATCAAAAAGAGGGGCTCAAGACGAAGATTTTGGCATTGGTTTCACTCGATTCCGACGAATGGTTAAAAAGTTGCGAGGGTTTGAACATCAGGGGCTAATGTGTGATAAAAATAATCGCAGATAGGTCCCTAGTGAAAAATAAAACAGAAAAAGAAAAATCTATCGCACGAACGTCTGCTAACAGAGTCAAATGAGTGAATTCATTCATTATAAGAACTAGATGAACGATCGTTCACAGAATAGATCTAAACCGAGAAAAACCGATCTAATAAAAAAATGAACTAGGTTTTTTTTAAAACGAACGGTTTACACCTAAACCGAGCGAAAACCGGCGGCGGCGGCGACGACTCCGGCGGACGGCGGCGGCGCAGCGCGGGGTGACTGCGGCGGTGGCGCGATGCGGAAATCGAGGCGGCGGCGGCACTAGGGTTTGGCGCGGGCACGGGGTGGCGGCGGCTTGGGGGCTGGCGGCCTCGGGCCTCGCCTCTTAAAGGGGCCGAGCGGGAGATGTCCGGCTCGGGCACGGCCCAGAGTCGGTTCGCGTGTTTTTTTAAACGGACGAAGTAAATAAATAAAAAGAAACATCAAACGTAGTCCAAAAATTCCGAAATAAATTTTCATGTTCCTTTAATAATTTTTTTTGACTATATACTGCAAGGCAACAACCTCACAGCTCTTTATTCAACAAAATAAAAGTTCTCTGTACAAAAAGGAAGAAAGTAAAGAAAGTAATTACAATACTTACAAAGAGAACTAGGGGAGGGAGGCTATCCAGGCTAACAGGCTATCCCTATATTTACATTTGATTCTGTGTGCTAAAAGAGAGAGGTCATGCACAAAGTTCCTCCTCCATGATCTAAAGCTAGGATCCTCATTTCTGAAGATTTTCCCATTCCTCTATGTCCAGATATTCCAAGTTGCTGTGGAAACTACCTCAGAAAAGAAAGGTTTATTGAATTCTTTCTTAGAAGCTGAGGCCATCAAGAAGGTGGACTGGTTGGGCTGGGCCAGCCAAGATATTCCAAGATAATTCCAAACTCTCTGACTAAAATTGCAGGAGAAAAAGAGATGAATTCTGTCTTCATGCATGGAAGACTGGCAAAGAACACAAGTATCATCCTGGATGTGCCAATGTCTCCTTTGCATCATGTATCTAGTATTGAGGCGATCCATCAACAGAAGCCACCCAAACACTTTGATCTTGAGGGTACAGGAGCATTTCCAGATCCATTTGAAGATTGGATCAATCCCCAAGTGAGAGAAGGTGAACTCATAATACAGCTTGGACTGATACTCCCCAGATTTAGATGGCCATTTCCAAATATCTTTCTCATTTGGGTTCAAACTAATGGGGTCCAACAAAACTTGAAGTTGAGATAGCTCCAGGTATGATTCAGAAGAAAAAGGAAGGTGGAATCCCTCAACCATTGATTGGTAACCAAAGAAATCCTTGACTGATATCATATCATCAATGACAAAAGAGTGTAGTCTAGGGAAACGATCCTTAAGGGCAATCACTCTATTATCAATTTGCCAACGATCAAGCCAGAACACCACCGTATCACCTGCATGCACTTGTGGAGTGACTAACAGACAGAACTTGTCATAAAGTTTCAGGATGTCACGCCACCAAAAAGAGCCACAAAGTTGAGTAACTTGTGGAGGTGATGAGTGATAATAAGAATCCCAAATAAGCTCAACCCATGGAACATCTCTTTTGTTGAAAAATTTGAACAAATGCTTCATCAAAGGGGATTCATTCTGAACTCCCAAATGAGTGACTCCCAGGCCACCATGCTTTTTTGGTCGACAAACCAAATCCCATGTAGCAAGAGATTGACGGGGGTTATTAGTGTTCCCTCTCCAGAGACACTGTCTTTCAAAGGACAAAGTGAACATTTATTTGGGCTAAGAATGCAATTTTAAAAAAATGCATATTTTCTAATTCCAATAAAATAGCAATAAAAATCCAAATAAAACATTTATTTGATTTTAACATTTCCCCCCAATATTTCTTTTATTTTGGAGAAGTCATTTTATCTCCTCTCATTTATTTTTAATATTGGAAATATTCGGAGAGAAAAACATTAAACCAAAATGATCCTCTTTTCAAATTTGATAAAAATTCAAATATGAAAATAAATGAAATCCCCAACTCTCTTCGTGGGTCCTTGAGTTGCTTAGAATTTCTAGGATCAAAACGAAAATGCAAATAAAATATGATATGCATATGATGACCTATGTATAACATTCCAAATTGAAAATTTGGGATGTTACAAACCTACTCCCCTTAAGATGAATCTCGCCCTCGAGATTCGGGTTGGCTAGAAAATATGTGTGGGTGGTCCTTCCGTAGGTCTTCTTCTCACTCCCAGGTGGCTTCATCCTCGGTATGGTGGCTCCATTGAACTTTGCAAAACTTGATAACCTTACTGCGCGTAACTCGGCTGGCAAACACGAGAATCTTGACTGTTTTCTCCTCATAAGTCAAATCACTATCCAGCTGAATTGCTTAAAGGGGCACTGTGTCTCTTAGAGGAATATCGACCATCTCTGCATGGCACTTCTTCAACTGGGAAACGTGAAACACATCATGAACTCCTGACAGTCCTTCGGGTAGCTCCAGCTTGTAGGCTACCTCTCCCATACGCTCCAAAACTCGGTAGGGTCCTACAAATCTCGGGGCTAACTTTCCCTTAACTCCAAATCGTTTAACTCCTCGCAAAGGTGACACACGAAGATATGCTCTATCTCCGATTTCATAGAGTACCTCCTTACATTTTGAGTCTGCATAACTCTTTTGTTGGGACTGGGCTACCTTCACTCTATCCCGAATCAACTTAACCTTCTCTTCAGACTCTTTAATCAAATCTGGTCCAAACAACTGGCGATCTCCAACTTCATCCCACATCAACGGTGTCCTGCACCTTCTTCCATACAAAGCTTCGAAGGGTGCCATCTTCAAACTAGCCTGGTAGCCGTTGTTGTACGAGAACTCCGCGTAAGGCAAATTATCATCCCAACTAGATCCATAATCTAGCACAAAAGCTCTCAACATGTCCTCCAGAATCCGATTGACTCTCTCTGTCTGTCCATCTGTTTGCGGATGAAAGGCTGTACTGAACTCTAGCCTAGTACCCAAAGTCTGATGCAACTGATTCCAAAACTTCGAGGTAAACTTGTTGGGGAACGTAGTTGTAAGTGCATCTAGTGCCACCCCTAGTTGGTTTTGGAGTATTTACGACAAAGTTGGTTGAGGGACTAATGCGTTTGTGAGAATTGCAGGATAACGCAGGTAGTGTCCCTCATTGATTCGGTTTACCTACCGAAGATGACCCCTAAAAATGTATGAAGACATTGAAGACAATGGTGGTATGAGAAGATATTCGTATTGAAGACTATGACATGAGAAGACATTACGTGAAGACTATGGAGCGTGAAGACTGTGTGGTTTCGCTGTTTCCTTTTCTTCTTTGTTGAGTCATAGGAACCACCGTATTGTTAAGTGGGGTCCAAGTGAACTAAGTCAGAGTGACTGAAGTGATGCTCAACCCAAATCTTATGTCTTCGAGCGAAGACAATGAGAGCAAATCTTATCCAGAGCTGGATGAGTCAGCTTTTCTTGTAGCCCAAGTAAAGTTGCCGTGTGTGTTTGAAATCTGACCGTTGGAACACGTGTCAGTTCCTTAGTGACCCAGGGTCATTTCGGACAAATCAGGTCGGGTTGCCTTGTGGCTATAAATAGCCCACCCCCTACACCATAAATTGGTGGCTGCTTAGAGTTAGTGCACGGCTTTTGTCGTTTGAGAGCAACCCACCTCGAAGCATTTGAGAGAGAGAAATCCTTGTGAGGACCAAGCCCAAACACCCAGAGCCAAAGAGTGTTAGGCATCACTGAAGTCTTTTTGTCTGTGTGACCTGAAGACTTATCACTCTTGAGGACTGTGAATCCTCTAGCCGGTTAGGCGTCGCGTTCTGAGTATCCAAGAGTCATTGTGGATTGCCGGTGAACGAAGTCTGTGAAGGTTTGGAAGTCTCCCTTGAAGACTTACCAGAGTGATTGGGCGAGGACTGGGTGTCCTTAGCTCAAGGGGAATAAGGTGAAGACACAGTCTTCTAAGTTAAATCTCAGCCTCCCTAACCAGACGTACAGTTGTCACAGCAACTAGAACTAGTCCAACAAATCTTGTGTCTTCAACAGGCAACTGGTTCTATCCCTTTCCATCCTTTACTTAAGTTTGTCTTCGTGAAGTCATTGCCTATCTGTTGTACCTGTTTGACTTCATTGCTTGACTACTATCATTGATTGGCTTCATACTATCTTCCATCCTGATCCTTACTACTTGCTGCTATTAGTCCCGTGCTTTCACATCATTGCATACTTGACTATGGTTTGCTTACAGTAGTTTATCTTCCGCTACATATCAACTAGGGCATTTCAATTGTTTGTCTTCGAAACTTCCATGTTTTGAAGACTTTCATAAAAATCACCTATTCACCCCCCCTCTACACTAGTGCAGAACCGGGCAATAGCACCGATTCGTAAGGCCCTTTAGTGCCGGTTACATAACCGGCACTAAATTGTGGTCACTAAAGGCCCCCCCCCCTTTAGTACCGGTTTAGCACGAACCGGTGCTAAAGGGCAACCACGTGGCACGAGCCAGCTCCGGGGGCCTGGAGCCCTTTAGTACCGGTTGGTAAGACCAACCGGTACTATAAGGTTTGGGGGGTTTTTAGTTTTATGATTTCTTTTTCATTTAATTTTGTGTTTCCATTTTAATTCTTTTTCGTTTGCTGGTATTTTACGATACTAAACATTGTACACGTTATGCATATATATATATATATATATATATATATATATATACAAATAGAATTTCTAGTAGAACCAATCATGCATATATATATATATATATATCATCAATGTCTCACAGACCACCATATTAATTAATTCACACATACACACATGTATAGCTATATACAATTTCTCCTACATATGAATGTTGCCTTCGGAGCCAGTGGCATTAGCCTAGTTGGTGCCTTCGGAGCACGATTACAATTGGAAGTGGTTTTCATGGGGGCGGTAGCGGGTAATAGAATTCTCCATTCGGATTTATGACCTGGTCGAGCAAAAATCCCGCTATTTCCTCTTGAAGTGCTTCTACGCGCTCCCTTTCTATGAGCTTCTCCCGCACCTCTTTGAACTGTTAAGAAGGAGATCAATATGCATGTGTATTAGTTGTGTGACTAGATATCGATAATGGTGTAAAAATTGTGAATAGTGTTCTGACAAGCGTACCCATTGCTGTCTTTAAGATCTGCTCCTTTCGGACGCCATCATGCGAATGTTCTCGCAAACGCAGAATGCACACAGATCAGTCCCCTGCGCCTGCTTCAGGGCCTTTACGAGAATGGAATTTGATCAAATAAAAATTAATCAAGCATGATAATTAAAGAGATGGCAGCTAGCTAGCTAGCTAGTACTACTTAATTGCTTACCTTGGGTCGAAACCATTGAAGCTTTTGTTTCCATTCACCTTCCGTGACGCTGATGAATCTTGCCCAAGCTCTGCCCGCCGACAAAGAAAATGAATAAAGGGGTTATTAAATAGTTCATATCATGAAATGACGAACTAAATAGGCCGAGATATATAGTTAATAATGATTGAAATTACCTGTTGACTATCCCACACAAGATGTTATAGTCAGTTTTTGCTGAGATTAGTGAGTCCAGTACTTCAACTGTTCCGGCGTCAACTTTTATGATACACAAGACCCAGTGAAATCTTCATGCACACACGTTTACATGTCTTAATTAAGCGGGCATATGTAAGCAAAAACATGTAGCTAGCTAGTAGGCAAAAATAGAGAATTTGTAGTACAAGACAGTGTGACTCACTGGAAGTTGTAAGGAAGTAGTATATCTTCATTGTATTTGAGGCGCTTCAAGAACTCTAGCATGCTGTCCTCTACTTCCTTTGCATAAAGTTTATTTATCTTCCATGTGTATTCATTAACGGTGTTTGGGTCAATGAACCCAATGCCAAAGCGTCCACCTTTTCTCATTTCATATATCTTCATCCTGCATAATACCACAGAAAAGAATATAGTGAGGATAATTACAGGTAATGATTGATCAAAAGGATCACTACAGCTAGCTTGAGACTTAAATTATAGAAAGAAATCACTTACAGACAATAGCAACTGACGATAGATTTGTCGATTGTGTCTTGATTGTATAACTGAAACAGTTCTAAATACTCAACGGACAAAGCTTTCTCATGGTAGTAATGGTCCTGCTTGACATTCACCATGAGGGACAATCGCTCTGAAATTTTGGTAATGTTCATGTACCATTGATGCAATTCATACATTATCGTTGGGAGGTTCTTGACCTTGTCTGGCGCGACCAAAGTTTGGCCCCGGACATATTTCCGTTTTACTTCATCCTCTCTAAGCAAAGGCATGGGCTCGATCTCGAGGAGTTGTCCAACAGTGATGTTGAGAACTTCAGCCTGCATTATATGCTCCTCCGTTATTACCACATTGCCCACGTCGGGAACATGCACTGTTTGCCCACAATAATATTGGGCACGCATACTGTCACCTGTTGTTGGGACAACAAGCGAGGGGATCGATTGCGCCGCCTGTTCTCCCAGCTGGGGAATGGTTTTCCCGCATTTTTTGGCAGCTGCTTCTTGTTTGCTCGATCCCTATGTAGACGTGCTCGCCTCCCTTTGTAGACGTGCTCGATTTAACTTCCTGATGTGGCGCTCATAGTCTGTGTCAACAGGCTTGGAAGCTGGTGGTTGAGCCATACGAATGAAGTGGTCAATCGTTTCCTCAGGCACTTTCTCCCTTGGCGGCGGTGGCGGTTTCGGTGCAAAATGGGCTTCCACCTAGGCCTTCGATATGGCTGTGATTTCCTCCTCGGACCTGTCATAAGACCTCTGCGGAAGAGGCTTGAGGCTTGGACCATATTTATATCGCTTGCCTCCGCCTGTACTTTCTGTACTACCTCGACTCGTACCGCTACGCACCATAGCTGCGGGGTGTCTCTTCTGCGATTGCTGAGGCGGTGGAGACGGCTGACGGGACTGAGTTGGACGAGGAGGAGTGTCCTGAGGTTGTGGCGGACTTGGAGGAGGAGTGGACGTCTGACGCTGTGGCGGACTTGGAGGAGGAGGATTGTCCTGACACTTTGCCGGACTTGGAGGAGGAGGATTGTCCTGACACTTTGCCGGACTTGGAGGAGCGGGAGTCTGTTGACTCGGTGGGGGACTTTCGATGGCATATTTTCTAATCTTTCTATTCTTCAAGCGCATTTTCTCCATCTTGATCTTGTGATCATCGACGACATCGGCAACATGCAACTCCAATTCCATCTTCTCCCCCTCAATTCTTTTCAATTTTTCTTTCAAGTACTCGTTTTCTCTTTCAACTAAATTTAACCTCTCGACAATAGGGTCGGTTGGAATTTCCGGTTCACATACCTCCTAGATAAAAATATCTATGTCAACTTGATGGGCATAATTTGTCATAAACACGAAATGCAACAAATAGTTTTAAAAGAGAATATACCACATCCGAATCATAACAAGGACGAGGGCCGACGGGGACGGATATCAAAACCATGGCACTATGTATAACAAACAACGTACGGGTAAGATAATTATTACATGATTAACTATATATCCAAATCACACAAACATCAATTTTTTATATAAAATTTCATGAACAAGAGGCTCACCACAAGGTGGTGCCGGTGACGGGACGGTGCGGGTGATCGACGGTGGTTACGACAGAGATTTAGAAGGCACTAAGTAAACCACACCTACATATGCAAACTAAGTGTTATTTTTGACCTCAAATTGCATATAAATCAAATACTAGCACATATATATATTTCCTCCCAAATTACTAAACTCACAAATTACTAACTATACAAAGCATGGGAAGAGCTAATCTAGCAATGAGAGATGAAAGGACAAAGTTGCTAACCTTTGTGATCACTTGAATGGATGGGGGCCTTCAAATCTTGACAAATTTTGGGCAAAATGTGTGATGAGCTCGAGGGGAGAAGAGGAAGAACAGAGAGGAGAGGAGAGGGGAAAGGGGGAAGAACAGAGCGAGCTGGACGAAGGGTTTATATGCAGGAGGACCTATAGTACCGGTTCGTGGCACGAACCGGTACTAAAGGTGCTGGAGGGGGCCCAGACTGACAACATCCTGCCACCACCCTCATTAGTACCGGTTTGTGGCACGAACCGGTGCTAAAGGTTAGGCACGAACCGGTACTAATGAGAGCGGCCCGGCTAGCCGTTGGAACCGGCACTAATGTATACATTAGTGCCGGCTCTAATACAAACCGACACTAATGTGCTGCACGTTTGACCCTTTTTCTACTAGTGCTAGTCGATACTAGCACTTTCAATTGGTATCAGAGCGAGGTACTCCCTTGTTCTGTGTGATTCGGTTTAACCACCTGGAGTTTTAGCTATGTCGACTGCAGGGATAATCAAAGTCTCCGCTGCTTGTCCCGTGTTCGATGGAACTGAATATCCCTACTGGAAGAATAAGATGCGTATGCATCTTGAAGCCATTGATGTCGACCTCTGGTATGTCGTCAAGAACGGCGTTCCCAAAACTGGTGAAGGTGTCACCCCTACTGATGTCAAGAAGTTCATTCAACTGGACTCTACTGCAAAGAACATCATCTGTGGTCATCTGACCAAAGGACAGTATGGCTGTGTGAGTGCTCTGGAAACGTCGAAGCTAGTCTGGGACTGGCTATCCAAGGTCAACGAAGGTGTCTCAACCCAGAGAGATCAAAGGATCAGCGTTCTTCGCAACCTCTTCAACCACTTCAAGAGAAACGACAATGAGAATGTCCAGCTCACATTCGATCGCCTCACTGACATCACAAATGAGCTTCAAGCTCTTGGCGCAACTGAGATCACCAAGCATGAAATCGTCAAGACACTGCTGAGATCACTTGACAGCTCCTTTGACACCCTTGCCCTCATGATACAAGAACGTCCTAACTTCAAGACACTCGATCCGTCTGATATACTTGAGAGGCTCAACACACATGAGTTCCAGCTATCTAAGAAAAGAGATATATATGGCCCAAACTATGGCCAAACTCGCGCTTTGAAGGCAAAAGTTGTTTCCTCATCTGAAGAAGAATCTGACTGCAGTTCTGAAGATCCTGAAGACATTGGAAAGGAACTTGCTATGCTTGTGAAGAAGTTCCAGAAATTCACTAAGAAGAAAGGCTTCAGAAAGTCCTCACGATCCAGCTCAAGGAATGATGAAGTTTCCACCCATGATCACAAGAAGAGAACCTGCCACAAGTGCAAGAAACCAGGTCACTACATATCTGAGTGTCCACAGTGGGACAATGAGAAGAAGAAGAAGAAGAAGAGCAAGGAATATGATTCTGATGAGAAGAAGAAGAAGAAATCCTCAAAGTCTTCTTCTAAGTCTTCTTCTAAATCTTCATCATACAAGAAGAGCTCATCTGGCAAGGCTCGTGCTTTTGTTGGCAAGGAAATGGATTCAGAGGAGGAGTCTGCTTCTGAGGAGGCGGAGGTGGAGTCTGGAGAGGAGTCTGACCCTGGCGTTGCAAGTCTGGCTCTAGCCACAGCCTACGTTGCCAAGTCCATCTTCAACATTGAAGACAATGACTTCCACACCAACGCTGAAGCTGATAACGAAGACGATCCTACTCCCACCTACTGCTTCATGGCACGTGGTGCCAAGGTAAAATCACGCGATGCTTACTTTCAAACATCAAGTGAAGATGACTCTGATTGTGAATCCAAACCCGGCTACAAAACACTTGCTAAAATTGCAACTGAAAAACAAAAGGCTATGGAACATACTCAAAAACTGTTAGACAAAAGCGATGACATGTTGGACGCTGAAATGACCCGTTCACAGTCCTTAGTTGAAGATATAAAAAATCCTCATGCTAAGTACCAAGAACTTGAAAGTCATCATGAAACGCTCTCAACTACTTATGAAAGGCTCTCCTATGATTATCTTCAAAGGAAGCAAGAGCTTGAGAAATTGAGAGCGGCTCATGAAGATCTTCAAAAAGTGAATGAGTCACTTAGCGCTCAACAGATCAGTCCCGCTCAGGATGGATTTGAACCACCATGTCTAAAATGCATTGAGCGTGATAACGCTACATCTGTTGTTGAATGTTCCACTGCTGCTACTGTTTCATTGTCTTCACCTACTGATGTGGTTACTAACCCCTCTGCGGAGGATCCCACTGCTATTGCTGATGAAAATGCTATGTTGAAGACATTGCTTGAAACAGGGATGTATAAGAGTCTGAAAGGGCATCAGACACTTTGCGATGTCCTCAAAAAGCAGATTCTGAACCGAAACCCTAGGAAAGAGGGTGTTGGGTTCGAGAGGAAAATGAATGTTGATGGCTCGTACTGGAAGCCTGAGCAGTATCCCAAAACCACATGGGTTGCTGCAAAGGAACCTTCAGTAGATCCATCCACTTTATCTGGCTTTACCTGTGCTAATCCTATTATCATTGATGAATCCTTAATGCAAACTATAAGTTGTTCAAGAATCAGAATGGTGAAGTGTTTGCCAGGTACATTGGTACTAACTGCAGGAATGGACCACCTATGAAGAAGATCTGGGTACCTAAGCAGTACATCGAGAATCTTCCTGTGAATGTCGTCATGACACCACCAAGGAAGAAGACAAACCCCAGACCTATAGCTTCATATGGCCCAAAGGCTTCATACAGATACATGACTCACTTGAGTCACCCTAACGCCAATGTTTTGCAGGGAAATCATACTCAGACTTATGAATATGAGCGTGTGTCTTCGAACCGCTATGTTCATAGGACTAAGAACTTTTCTGCTTATTCATATGAGTATCATTCTTCTCCTGCAAGGCTATTTGCTAGGGCTCCAAAGCCGAAATTCTCAGATGCTGCACTTAGACTCATTGCTTCTAAGCCACCCCTGAAGATGTGGGTGGCAAAGAAGAACTAACTCTCTTTTGTAGAAAAGGGTCTCCAGCCTGAAATCAAAGGCGTCCAATGCTATTGCTGGGGACCTAAAACATGTTAAGGACGCATGATAAAATGTCATTCTATATACTTCACATCTGAATCGCTTATCAGTCATACTATATGTCCTAACTTTGATATAAGCTGTGACCATCCCTATATGTGCCAAATGCCTATGCTTCACAACACTCTTGTGAAGCCTATCCTCCTAACTGCACTGTAGGGTACATCACCAAAAGCTTTAGAATGGATTATGGACAGTGGATACACAAATCATATGACTGGTGATCGAAGTCTTCTCATGGACTCAACCTTACGTCCATCCGACAAGAGTCACATCACGTTTGCTGATACTGGTAAAAGCAAGGTATTGGGTCTAGGTAGAGTTGCAATCTCAAAGGATCAACACATGGACAAAGTGATGCTTGTTGAATCCCTTGGTTTCAACTTAATGTCTGTCTCAATGCTTTGTGACCTAAACATGATTGTGATATTTGGAAAATATCGTTGCCTTGTACTAATGGAATCTGACAAGTCTCTAGTCTTTGAAGGGTATCGAAAAGATGATCTGTACATGGTAGATTTCTCAGTAGGTCCACAGCTTGCCGTATGTCTTCTCACAAAAGCTTCAGAATGTTGGCTCTGGCATCGAAGGCTGGGGCATGCCGGCATGAGGAACCTACACTCACTCGTCAAGAAGAAGCATGTCATAGGCATCGAAGATGTTAAGTTCAAGAAGGATCATTTGTGCGGTGCCTGCGAAGCTGGAAAGATGACAAGGGCAAAGCACCCCTCGAAGACAATCATGACAACATCTCAACCCTTCGAGCTGATACACATGGACTTATTCGGACCTACTCACTACTCCACCCTCACAACAACTGCTTGTCTGTATGGCTTCGTAATTGTTGATGACTACTCAAGATACACATGGGTTCATATAATTCTCTACAAGACTGAAGTTCAAGATGTCTTCAAACGCTTCGCCAATTGAGCAATGAACAATTATGGCGTGAAGATCAAGCATATCAGAAGTGACAATGGCACTGAATTCAAGAACACCGGACTTGATCTGTATCTAGATACAATGGGAATCACTCATGAGTTCTTTGCTCCATACACACCTCAGCAAAATGGCATCGTTGAACGCAAGAACAGAACCCTCATTGAGATGGCTCGAACAATGCTCGATGAATACAAGACATCAAGAAAGTTCTGGCCTGAAGCTATTGATACAGCATGTCACATCATCAACCGTGTCTACATCCATAAGCTTCTGAACAAAACATCCTATGAGCTCCTTACTGGCAAGAAACCAAACGTCAGTTACTTCAGAGTATTTGGTGCTAGGTGCTGGATCAAGGATCCCCATCACAAGTCAAAATTTGCACCTAAGGCTCACGAAGGCTTCATGCTTGGCTATGGAAAGGATTCACACTCCTACAGAGTCTTCAATCTCTATCTCTACAAAATCGTCGAAACTGTGGATGTGAGATTTGATGAAACCAATGGTTCACAGAGAGAGATTCTGCCAAGCACACTAGATGAAGCTCCTCCAAGCGAATCTATCAAGCTGATGGGAACTGGTGAAATCATGCCTTCTGAAGCACAGCCTGAAGAGGAACTCATCAACCTGAAGACAATGCTCAGACCGAAGACAATCCTTCCAATGATGACAATGATCAGCAAGAGCAAAGTCTTCGTCCTGTTCATCCTCGTGTTGCAAATGAAGTACAAATTGAGAAGATAATTGACAGCATCAATGCAGCTGGTCCAGTGACTCGCTCAAGAGCAACACAGTTAGCAAATTTCTGTGGGCACTTTTCATTTGTGTCAATATCAGAACCCAAGAAAGTTGCTAAAGCTTTTATGGAACCTGAATGGATTCAAGCCATGCAAGAAGAACTTCAACAGTTCAAGCTGAATAATGTTTGGGAACTTGTCAAGCGACCTAACCCTCGCAAGCATAACATTATTGGAACAAAATGGATATATCGAAACAAGCAAGATGAGCATGGTCAAGTCGTCAGAAACAAAGCACGTCTTGTGGCTCAAGGATATACTCAAGTAGAAGGAATTGACTTCGATGAAACATTTGCTCCTGTGTCTAGGCTTGAAGCTATTCGCATACTGCTAGCCTACGCCAATCATCACAACATCTTGCTATACCAAATGGATGTGAAGAGTGCATTTCTCAATGGCAAGATTGAAGAAGAAGTGTATGTCGCACAACCACATGGCTTTGAAGATCCAAAACATCCTGATATGGTGTACAAGCTAAACAAAGCACTGTATGGCCTCAAACAAGCTCCTCGTGCATGGTATGATACAATCAAAGACTTCCTGAAGAGCAAAAGCTTCAAACCTGGATCCCTCGATCCTACACTCTTCACGAAGACATATGATGGCGAACTATTTGTGTGCCAAATATATGTGGATGACATTATCTTCGGCTGCACCAAACCAGAAGTATAGTGATGAGTTTGGGTACATGATGCAAGAGCAATATCAGATGTCCAGGATGGGAGAGCTGAAGTTCTTCCTTGGTCTTCAAATTCGTCAACAAAGAAATGGCGTCTTCATATCTCAAGAGAAATACCTCAAAGATTGTCTGAAGAAGTTTGGAATGGAAGACTGCAAAGGCTACACGACGCCAATGCCAGCCAAACACCATCTTGGTCCCGACGACAATGGTAAAGAGTTCGATCAAAAGGTATATCGCTCCATGATCGGTTCTTTGCTTTATCTATGTGCATCTAGGCCAGATATTATGCTTAGTGTTTGCATGTGTGCTCGATTCCAAGCGGCACCAAAGGAATCGCATCACTTAGCTGTGAAGCGAATTCTTCGATATTTGGCTTACACCCCAACACTCGGATTATGGTATCCCAAGGGCTCAAAATTTGATTTGGTTGGATTCTCGGATGTTGATTATGCTGGTGACAAGGTGGATCGCAAGTCTACACCAGGCACATGTCACTTTCTGGGACGATCACTTGTCTGTTGGTCTTCAAAGAAGCAGAACTGTGTATCACTCTCAACTGCTGAATCTGAATACATTGCTGCTGGATCCTGTTGTGCTCAGCTTCTATGGATGAAGCAAACTCTCAAGGACTATGGCATCAACCTGAAACAAGTACCTCTCTTCTGCGACAACGAAAGTGCCATCAAGATAGCCAACAATCCCGTCCAGCACTCGAAGACAAAGCACATTGAAATTCGTCATCACTTTCTCAGAGATCATGTCATGAAGAAAGATATCGACATCATTCATGTCAACACTGAAGAGCAACTAGCAGATATCTTCACAAAGCCCTTGGATGAGAAAAGGTTTTGCAAGTTACGGTGTGAGCTAAATATCTTGGAATCCTCAAATGTCCTGTGATCAGGCACACATCCTAACACTTATGCATGTTGATGACTTAGATGTGCAACACACAAAGTAATGTATATCTTCAATCAATGAAGACTTACACTCTGAGTGTGAATACATTAACATGGAATTTGACTTCGGAGCGCCACGATAATTGTGCGTCGTGTCTAGGTCTAATACTTCCTATACGGTGGGTAACGCCACCACCAAATTTCTCTGTTTGAAGTGTTTCACTAATGGCGTTATTTTTGCAATGACTTCGCATTTGGTTTGTCTTCAGTTTCAATTTATCTTCATAATTTACTTCGCTATGATGATTTGATTGCTTTCTGATATATATATATATATATATATATATATATATATAGTGTTCTGTCCTCTACAGCATTCACTTATAGCTATGTCTTCAATTTGAATCTTTTGAACTAAGTGAGTGTGATCGGACCCTAACCTCTCTATGCTTTCTATCTCAAACTCTATCTGTCCAAATCATATGCATTCTATTGAAACTGTCAAATGTCTTCTCTATGTTCTAGTCAGCAGAAGGCAAAGAGACAAACATTAAATCTGTTTTGAATGACTTATCTTTATTGTTGAAATCCGGAGAAGCCGGAACAACTCTCCGACATGCCTGGCGGGCGTGGGAACGTGGGACAACTCTGAGTATGTTGCATGCTTGCCACGTACCCCTCAGATGTGAACCGCCAAGGGCACCAGCGTAATTGCGCTATGCCACACACCTACTTATAAATACTTGCCCCCCGCGGTAAAGAAATCCTTCTTCCACCTCTCCACCTCGTCAAAACCCTAGCGCCATCGCTAGCTCTCGACGACGCCGGCGACGAAGCGCTTAGCTGCCGCGACTTCTCCGACGCCGTCCTCACGCCGGCCACGGACATCGTCCTCTCCGCCGTCGCCGTAGGTGTCCTCCGTCGCCAAGTTAGGGCACGGTGGGCTGAACTGCTCGGTCTCCTATTCATCCCATCTAGCAGTTCTTCGTGCGGTAATTATAACTCTATTTTTACCACCTTTTTGATCTTCAAGATTTCATCCTATCTATCGAAAGTGGTTTCTGCCTACACAATGTTAGATCTATTCTGTCTGCATCTCATACTGCCTAGTCTATTCACTTAGATTTTATATCAAGTTTGATTCCTCACTTGTACTTATTCTCGGATTGGTACAAATCTGGAACCAACTCACCTCATATAAGTGAATGTCTTCGCATCATGAGGTCAATGTCTTCAAACTGATTTATCTTCAAAATCTTCTGAGAATGCATATGACCTCTTCCCCTTCCCTCGCATCTCTAATGCTGTCATAGGTACATGTCCGTGGGAGAATCCCTTGGTTCTCATAGTCTGCATTCATTTGCAGAATACTTACAACATCACATTGATTCTCCTGAAGCCAGTTCTTGCTTGACCAGCAAGCGTAAGTCTCTGAAGCCATTGAACATCTTGAAGCCATTCAGTTTGAAGTTCATGGCAGCAGAAAAATCAGCAAGGAAGGGAGGCAGATAGCGCAGAGAAGGAACATCCAAAGATCTGCCTGATGACCTAGCAGAGCTCTACAAGACAGATCCTGAAGAAACTTATCATCAGTGCAAGACACGAATCCAATGGATTCGATGCTATTGGGCTGAAGAATGGTTCAAGTACAAGTTTGTCACCAAGGAATATGCAGAGAAGAATGCTATCAAGAGACCTTGGGGTGATATTCTCTATCGAGGCCTTCAACCCAAGAACAGAGCTGAAGTTGTTGCGCAAGGCTTCTATCCTTGCATGGTCCGTGGACCTCAGCCTGAGAACGCCGATCCCACATCATTACTCTGGTGTCGTGACGATGCTCTATTCAAGCGCAACTTTCAGTTCGCCCAGGCTTTGGCCAAGAAAAACAAGAAGTCATTGGGATTGGACTTCAACCCTGGTCCCTCTGCTCCCCGTGCTGACGGCTCCCGTGATGCAGAACCTAATGTCATCGGCCCCTTCTCCAACCTTGACAGCCTCATCACCTACATCTTGGTCCAGGGTGCCAGAGTGGATCATTCTGATAATAATGCTGACTCTGATGAAGCCCCAGCTCCTCCTCCGAAGCCGTAGAAGCAAAAGAAGCCAAAGGCTTCAAGATCAGCTGCACCTCCAAAAGCTTCACGTGCGAAGCCACTGGCCACTGCACCTCCTGAAGACAGTGTGCAGTCTGAATATCAATCTCGTATCTCCACGAGAATGGAGAAGAAAAAGAAAATTGTCAGGCATACTGATCAAACCTTGACTCCTGCCGCCATTCTGCGTGAAGAACCCATTGATCTGTCCAGTGATGAAGATCTTGCTGATGATGTCCTTGAGCAACTGATCAAGAGCAAGGAAGAAGCAGAAATCTTCAACAACTTGCCTCTCTTTGATGTGGCAATCATCCACAACTTCATTGATGAGTGGTTCGACACCCCCAATCTCAGCTTTGAAGATTTGCAGCTTCCCATTGGCCTCGGCGTCGCCTTCAATGGCGCCATTGCTTCTGAGCTAGCTCTCGCTCAGCGCATCGTTGAGCTGAAGGACAAGATTGATTATGAGAAGGCTCAATTCAAGAAGCACGTGGCTAAGCTAAGTGTTCAAGACGTCAGAAACTTCAAGGTCATGCTGCATGAGCTTAAATAAGCTTTTCTTAAGAAGCGTGAAGAAGCTCAGGGCTCTCGTGAGCGCATGAAGAGTTTGGCTGATAAGTGTGTGCTTGCCTACAATGAGGCAGAGAAGCGCAAATCTCTTGGCCGTCCTGACATTGACCCCAGGATGGCTGCAAAGAAGAAGAAGCCATCTACCGCTCCACCTGCACCTTCAAGTCAAGAAGCCCCTCGCATTATCTTCCCAAGCAGCATGACTAGCTCGAAGCCAAAGGTCTTCACAACCGCTTTAGAACAGAAGAAGACGAGGGCTGCCGAGGCTGAAGCCAGAAAGAGGAAGAATCCTGAAGCCTCTGATGCCGCTCCCTCCAAGAAGAAGCGAAAGACCAAGAAGACTAGGGATGCTCCCACAGAGCCATTAGTTGTTGAACCCATTTCAGTGGTTCGCCCTGCGTCAGAACATCAAGAAAGAAGGATGATAGTTCATGAGCCTGCTTCCACAGAGGCTCATGAAGCTGAAGATATTCCAGCAGCTGAACCCACCGCTGCTGAAGACATTGATCAAGATGACAATGTTGAAGATGATGAAGTTCTTCCTCAGATTGAACACAATGTGGTATCATCGCCTGTTCTTACGAACAGCGAACTCATCAGCATTGGCCGTCCTCTGACGTCAACTGCTCAGGATGCATCGTGGGCTGATCACCCACAGCAACAAGACCCCCCCAGTACTCCCCAACAACAACAATAACAAGCTACACCTCCTGTGCAAGAAGAAGATGAAGACTTTGAGGCCCAGCCAACTCCATCTCCAAAGGCGTTGCCAGCATTTCGCAGGCTTCGCAAAGGACAAAGGCCTCAAGTCCCTCTGTCGAGCGTTCCAGAAGGAGAAGTGCAACGCCAACCTGTTGCACGTCAAGTATTTTCTGAACCCACTCCAACTGTGAATGTCTCCTCGTCTGAAGCCCAAGCTGCTGAAGACATTCCGGCTGCATCAGCCGATTTGAATCAAGAAGACGTACGTGTCCCAACTCCCCCAGTTATTGAAGAAGCTATTCCTGATGTGAACAAGCCAGTGCCCGACCCTCCTATTCATCAAGTGGAGGTTGACAATGTTGAAGCTGCCACCACTAACGCCAATGAAGCCAATGACGTAGTCATGGCTGAAGCTAATGTGGAGCTTGAACCAACCAGTGTGCCTGAAGCTAATGAGGCCACTGTTCCTGAAGCACCTGTTGTGCAGCCTGAAGCCTCAGCTGTTGCCACTGCTCCTGTTCCGCCACCAAGGCCCCATACAATCGAGCAAGCATACAGTCATGGCCAGCTAACCACTGTTCGATGGCCTATTCTGGTACCTCCGCCTACTGCCTGTGGTCCTCAATTTGATTATCATGTTGAGCATAGGCCTCAGGTCCAGAAGCCAAAGCCAAGACTGCCACGGTTTCCAGGCACTGCCAACTCACCAGGGTCCTTTAATGCCAATGGCTTCAAAAGCCACAATACCTTCTTTGACAGCGCCAAGAACCCCTACTCAAAGCCAAGGATATCATCACATCGTTTCTGGAGCTATCAACAGCGAAGCTATTACTCATGCGTTCTGTATGATCAAGGGCGCATTTTCCCTCACATGCGCCTTGACACTGAAGCTATTGCTGGACTGCCGTGCTTAGAAGAAGCACTTGATTGCTTTCGTGATGCTGGTCTGCTCAACTTTGTGACAGACAAACAACACTGGAATGAAGAGCTATTGGTTCAATTCTATGCTACTCTACACATTCGCGGCTACAACAGAGATATCAAGACATGGGTTCTCGAGTGGATGACCGGAAATGTTCATCATGAAGCCAAAGCTCTTGACATCATCGAGCTTACAGGGCTAGCCACTCCTGGAGAGCTATATGAACCTGATTGTCAACTACACCACAATGCATTGGAGAGCATCTTCCACAAGCCTGAACCCAATATGAGCCAGATGTTGAGCATTATGAAGCCCTTGCCATCTGACGCTGAATATCCAACAGAGTTCTTTGTTGACGACCTTGAGTATCTGCCATGCACAATATATCATATTATCAGGCGAACTCTATGGCCTATCAAAGGACATTCATCAGCGGCCAAGCTTGAAGGAGACATGAAGACTTTGATCTTTTACATTCTCAATGGCATCAGCTTCAATACTCAAGAATTATTCATCAGGCAACTTGCTGCTTCTGGATCTGACCTCTTTGGTCTGAAGTTCTATGCTCCATGGGTCATGCGCCTCATCAAGCAACACTCATCTGTCAACTATCAACCCTCTGCTCGCAATCATGTGATCTTTTTACCAGAGGTTGATATGTCAGTTGAAGCCATATACTCTGACCCTGCCAAGAAGCCTCTTTGTCTTCAGAATGTCGAGCACCAAAGCTTCACTCAACCCATTGAAGGCGTCCAAGCTGCAACACGAATCTATCCAATGGCTGGAAATACTCGTCTGCCTCATCGTGCCCCTACTGAAGCCACTGAAAGCACCATTGCCCAAAGGCCTCGGAAGCGCTCTCGTGTCCTCAATGACCGAGAACTTCTTGTGGCCCTTCATCAGAAATAGGATAAGCATCACTATTGGCTCAAGAGATAGATGCAAAGCCTCTTGGTGGATGTCAATCACATTCGAAACCTTGCCACCAAGAATGCATTTGTGGCTCATGAAACTTGCCGGAGATCATGGAAGAGCTTGACCCTGCTCAGTGCTGAAGCAGATCTTCAAGACGATGGCTTCAATGAAAGATTCAAGTTCGACTCCACTCCTCCATGGACTGCTGTCCTACGTCGAACTCCATCTCTTGAAGAGTCTGACTATTCTTCCTCATCGGCAACTGTGAATGCCAGAGTGATCCATGATGAAGATGATGCTACTTCACCGCCTCCTACGACTGCACGCATCGACACTGCACCAAGTACGTCTGCACCGCCAACCAACGACGACAACCCTGCTGCTTCACCTACTCATGAGGACGAGTAGATGCTCTATGTCTTCAAACCTTTTTGGTCATTACTGACAAAAGGGGGAGAAGCGTATGAGTTGATAGTCTTCAAGCGGGTTCATACGGGCGGTTGCATTATATTTTGCCTCATGCTTACAACTCTTGCTTTTGAAACATTTGGTTATTTGAGTTGTAACACTTAAACTCGATGGTCGTCTGCTACTTATTTGCTTTACTGTGATGCGATGATAAATTCCGCATGTGCGACGATAACTTCCGCACTTAGATCATTATGTAGACGTCCATTTTTCATTGTGCATGTCATTCTATTTGCTATATCATTTCATGCATGATGAATTATCTTCATAAGTTGAAGAGGATCTCCACAAGTACAACCTGCCATGTGCATTTGCATTCCAAAAGAAAATTACTTATATGCACATCTTCAGGGGGAGCCCTTGCTACTTATGAAGACAATTCCCTATCCTTACAATTTCACATACTTCATCCCCATTGAAAACTTCAACCAGTTTGTCATCAATCACCAAAAAGGGGGAGATTGTAAGTGCATCTAGTGCCACCCCTAGTTGGTTTTGGAGTATTGATGACAAAGTTGGTTGAGGGACTAATGCGTTTGTGAGAATTGCAGGATAACGCAGGTAGTGTCCCTCATTGATTCGGTTTACCTACCGGAGATGACCCCTAAAAATGTATGAAGACATTGAAGACAATGGTGGTATGAGAAGATATTCGTATTGAAGACTATGACATGAGAAGACATTACGTGAAGACTATGGAGCGCGAAGACTGTGTGGTTTCGCTGTTTCCTTTTCTTCTTTGTTGAGTCATAGGAACCACCGTACTGTTAAGTGGGGTCCAAGTGAACTAAGTCAGAGTGACTGAAGTGATGCTCAACCCAAATCCTATGTCTTCGAGCGAAGACAATGAGAGCAAATCTTATCCAGAGCTGGATGAGTCAGCTTTGCTTGTAGCCCAAGTAAAGTTGTCGTGTGTGTTTGAAATCTGACCGTTGGAACATGTGTCAGTTCCTTAGTGACTCAGGGTCATTTCGGACAAATCAGGTCGGGTTGCCTTGTGGCTATAAATAGCCCACCCCCTACACCATACATTGGTGGCTGCTCAGAGTTAGTGCACGGCTTTTGTCGTTTGAGAGCAACCCACCTCGAAGCATTTGAGAGAGAGAAATCCTTGCGAGGACCAAGCCCAAACACCCAGAGCCAAAGAGTGTTAGGCATCACTGAAGTCTTTCTGTCTGTGTGACCTGAAGACTTATTACACTTGAGGACTGTGAATCCTCTAGTCGGTTAGGCGTCGCGTTCTGAGCATCCAAGAGTCATTGTGGATTGCCGGTGAACGAAGTCTGTGAAGGTTTGGAAGTCTCCCTTGAAGACTTACCAGACTGATTGGGCGAGGACTGGGTGTCCTTAGCTCAAGGGGAATAAGGTGAAGACACGGCCTTCTGAGTTAAATCTCAGCCTCCCTAACCAGACATACAGTTGTCACAGCAACTGGAACTAGTCCAACAAATCTTGTGTCTTCAACGGGCAACTGGTTCTATCCCTTTCCATCCTTTACTTAAGTTTGTCTTCGTGAAGTCATTGCCTATCTGTTGTACCTATTTGACTTCATTGCTTGACTACTATCATTGATTGGCTTCATACTATCTTCCATCCTGATCCTTATTACTTGCTGCTATTAGTCCTGTGCTTTCACATCATTGCATACTTGACTATGGTTTGCTCACAGTAGTTTATCTTCCGCTGCATATCAACTAGGGCATTTCAATTGTTTGTCTTTGAAACTTCCATGTTTTGAAGACTTTCATAAAAATCGCCTATTCACCCCTCCTCTAGTCGATACTAGCACTTTCAGTAGTAATTTCAAAAAAATTCCTACACACATGCAAGATCATGGTGATGCATAGCAACGAGAGGGGAGAGTGTTGTCCATGTACCCTCGTAGACCGTAAGCGGAAGCTGTCGGTGTCAAAACCGGCGGATCTCGGGTCGGGGATCCCGATCTGTGCGTCAAGGCTGATGGTAACAGGAAGCAAGGGACACAGATGTTTACCCAGGTTCGGGCCCTCTTGATGGAGGTAAAACCCTACTTCCTGCTTGATTAATATTGATGATATGGGTAGTACAAGAGTAGATCTACCACGAGATCGTAGAGGCTAAGCCCTAAGAGCTAGCCTATGATGGTATGAATGTAATTGTGATCGGTCTTCTAAGGACTAACCTCTCCGGTTTATATAGACACCAGAGAGGGCTAGGGTTTACATGGAGTCAGTTACAAGGAAGGAAATATAATATCCGGATCGCCAAGCTTGCCTCCCACGCAAAGGAGAGTCCCATCCAGACACAGGCCGAAGTCTTGAGTCTTGTATCTTCACGCTTCAATAGTCCGGACGCTGTACACAGTCTGACTGTCCGGATACCCCCTAATCCAGGACTCCCTCAGTAGCCCCTGAACTAGGCTTCAATTACTATGAGTACGGTACGCAGTATTGTCTTCGGCATTGCAAGGCGGGTTCCTCCTCCGAATACTCCAAAGTGATCATCGAACACTTAGACCGTGTCCGGATATGCGAGATAATATTCATATACCACCGTAGAGAGAATGATATTTTACAAATGCAATCCACTGACAGCTTTTTCTAATGATGTGACATGTTATTACGGCCGAATCATTATTCGATCCGTTTCCCCACAACCAGCTACAGCGCATATTGCGAGGCGGTTTCTTTGACACGTCTTGTCAAAGCAGAGATCGTGTCCCCTTATCATGGGATTCTCATCAATACGGGTATGGGTAATCTCACCACGCCATTAATCGTGGCGCTTGGGAAACAAGCGATTCCCAACGGGCAAGTGGGGAGACGCACCGCTCTCGGCTCCTCTATAAAGGGATAGGATTTCCCCATTTTCACCCACGCCTTCTTCTTCCTTTGCCCAGTCTTTCCCCCCTCGAGCTCCAGCGCCCAAGCTCAAATCTTCTCCGCACAGCTAAACATGTCCGGAGCAGGAGGCAAGTGGGAGGCTTCCACCGTCAAGGAGAAGCACATCGCAAATCTTCGGGTGGCCGAATACTTGACCGCGGATATAGCGCACCGTCTACCAAACGCCGGGCAGGTCATTCCGACCCCAGGACCCCACGAAAGGGTCGTATTCATCGCCCACTTCGTCCGTGGACTGGGATTTCCACTCCACCCCTTCGTTCGCGGGCTCATGTTCTACTACGGGCTAGATTTCCACGATCTAGCCCCGAACTTTGTCCTCAACATCTCGGCGTTCATCGTCATATGCGAGGCCTTCCTCCGCATTCGCCGGCCTCACTTTGGCCTATGGCTGCAAACCTTCTGCGTGAAGCCGAAGGTTGTAAGCGGTCAACAAGCGGAGTGCGGAGGGGCCATGGTGGGCAGAATGCCCAACGTCACATGGCTCGATGGCTCCTTTGCGGAGACCGTAAAAGGATGGCAGTCGGGGTGGTTCTACATCACTGAGCCGCGCGGTGCCAACTGGGCAGCGACCCCCGAGTTCCGATCCGGAGCCCCCGTGCGGCTCACCTCCTGGGAGAAGAAGGGCCTGTCCTGGGGCGATTCCACGGAGCTGGCCGGACTCCAGACATGCGTCAAAAGCATGAAGGACAAGAACATCAAGCTTGTCAACGTGATCCAGGTCATGCTCGTTCGCCGGATCCTGTCCTGCCAGAGGCGGGCGGTCAATCTGTGGGAGTTTGTCCCAACCGAACACCGAACGCTCTAGAAGCTCTACGATATGACACACAAAGGTGAATGGAAGGTGCTGTTCAAGGCCTCCGAAGCACCTCCTCCAACATCCGAGGACCGCGGGCTTCACGCCACACGGGCTCCTAGGCCAGTGAGTTCTTGGACTGACTCCGGACCCAGTTCTCCCCGATATATTCATGAGAGTGCCTTAAGTAGTTGTGTATATTTGCTTCAGGACTATGTGGAGACAGCGGAGCAGGTCTACTGTCCGGCTCTGCTGCCAGAAGGCCTAGCGGATGCTCTCCTGATGGAGATGCTGGTCCTGGCACCGTACAAGGTGCCGGAGAAGAAGGCCGAGAAGAAGGCCTCGGGGATCCGAAAGGGTCTCCGACGTAAGGTTGTGCCAGAAGCCTCGTCCGAAGACGACAAGGCAGAGTCCTCCCACAAAGGGGAGGAGGAAGAAGAAGAAGACGCCCCATCCGGAGAGGATGAGGGGCCTGGGGAAGCGGACCGGGGGCCGGAAAAGGTCCTCGGCGCATGGCCGTCATTCCCCTATCGTCCGATGACGACGAGTCGGATTCCTCCCGCGGAGGCAGGGGGAATCAGGAAGAGATCCTACCTCCCCCCACCGGGGGGGGGGGGGAGAAGAAGAGAAAAGCCGCACCAGGAGGGGAGGCCGGGGCATCCAAGAAGGGGAAGGGCCCCTTCCGGACTACTCCGCCACGGCCGCTCTCAGCGAGGAGGGGTGGCTGCCCAGGGGGAAGCCCCTAGCGCGATCGTAAGTGTTTGCATTCTATCATGACTTCACTTCACAGTTTTTGTATTTATAATGACGAATATATGTGCAGCCCAGCCAGGGATCACCCCGAGGTATCCTCCTCCGGGTCCCCGAGCAATTCGGAGATGAATTCGCTTCCGACGGCCACTACTCCTCAACCCGCGGACAACACGGAGGTGTTGTCCCAAAGGCTCTCAGAGCGGGGGGAGGTGACTCTGGAGACGCCCCGAGGCGGGGTCCCAGACGTCGGACATGCGGGGTTCAAGATCCCCGCGGATCGTGTCGACGAGAGCCACGGCCAGCCGGGCTCTGATCCGCACACAATTCCGGAACCTTCGATGGTTCCGAACTCAGGCGGGCGACCCCTCGTTAGGGAGGGCGAGTCGTCTGTATCGAGGACTTCCATCGCGCCTGAGGCGCCAGACTATCTGCTGGAAGCGCTTTGCGGCGCTTCCATAGATGAAGAGCACCGTACTCTCATGAGTACGGTGATTCGAAAGGTTTTGTCCGCCAAAAGCGGACTAACCGAAGCTTGCACCAGCCTCCTGACAGGCTTTGAGGTAAGTAATAAATATGTGCAAAATTACCACCCGATAGGTAGTTGCCCCTGATACTCTGTTTGGTGTTCGGAAGGAAAAGCCAAACGGAGGGTCAATGATAATCTGCAGGAGTCTAATGATAAGTAATGTTGTGAATAAGCAGGCTGTGCTGCTTGCTGCTGCTTCCCGTACTGCCGAGGTTGCCGAACTGAAACGGGACCTGGAGCAGGCGTAGGGAGAGCTTGGCCTCACGAAGAGGCAGCTCGAACAGAACAAGGGTAAGTGATTCCCTCTCTTATGCATGTGAGGATACTAAGAATTGACGAGTCTAACGCCTAAGTGTCGTGACTGTGTAACAGGGTCCACCACCGAGGTGGCGTCCCTAAAGAAGGCGCTATCCGAGGCCGAAGAAAAGGCGGCCTCGGAGTGTAAAGAGCGTGAAAAGCAAAGTGCTAGGGTAGGTGAGGTACAGCAAGAGCTCCAGGACCTCGGCAAGAAAATACGAGTCCGTGGAGCATGATCTGAAGGCGAAAGAGGCCGAGCTTGCGAAGGCCCTTGTGAATTTGAAGGACACCAAGGCCGAAGCCGAGAAAGCACAGCAGGAGATCCAGGAGGCCAAGAAGATAGCAGCGGGTAAGAAGTTCTTTATGCAAAGCAAACATGTGGAGGAGGCCTTTCTTTTACTTACTCGAATTCGGAGCTTTCCAAGGGCGTTCGCAGATCTGCCACGCAGCGTATCAGATGCTGCGGAGTTCTACCGTGCCTAGGAGGGGAACTCAACGGAGAAGCTGTTCTGGTCCCAGTATGCTGGGGCCGAACACCCGATGCCTCTGAGTGACCAACTGAAGCAGTTGGTCGAACTCCACAGGGCGGCCGAGCTGGCTATGAAAGTTTTCATAGTCCGGATGTGGCCTGGTGAGCTCATGCCTAGTAGCTACTTCGGCCTGATCAAGCGGATGGTGGATGCCTGCCCACGGCTTGAAGTGATCAAGCGATCCGTGTGCATCGAGGGTGCCCGCTGGGCCCTTGCCCGCGTCAAGGTGCATTGGGGCAAGCTGGATGCGGAGAAGCTGGTCAAGGGCGGGCCACCGGAGGGCAAGGCGCATCGCCATCCGGAGCTGTACTATGATGGCGTTATGAAGGGTGCTTGTCTCGTCGCTGATGAGTGTACCAAGGACACCATTTTTGAATGAATTCACTTCTGTCATATTTGTATTTTAAGGACGAAGTTACTTGCGCTATGTAGTGCTTTTGTTATTTAAAATATTACCTTCTGTGCGTCTGTTTATAAAATTCTGAAAGTAGGTCAGTCGTCGGCTTCCTCCCCTGTGTAACTAGTACTGGGGTGTTCGTGGAAAACCCGGGCACTCTTTATCCAAATGTTTGGTCCTTTAAGGAGGTGTCCGGCGCAGCGAACAAGGCAATCGGACTATGCGGCTTGATAACTTTCACTTAGCCATAGAAGTCTACAATTTTTAATTTCGGTGAAGTCCCTGGAATCCGGAAGGCCGAGTCGGGGCGCTATACACGCCTAGATCGGACGAAGCCGATATATCGCCTAAAGCGGAAAATCTTTAAGGATTTTAAGACCTCTCGAACAGCGACCAGCTCTCGCAATATCATGTCGGTCAGTTTTCGGCTTTCTCTACTGAGGTGCTCATCCGGAAGAACCGGGACACAATCGCAGTAGTTCTCCCTGCGCTACCTTAGCCGATATAACGGAATGTAATGCACCAAAACAAGGGAGCCGGGCTATCCCAATTGTAGACCCAAGACATGATTCGGAGCTGATGCATATAATGCTATAAGTTCGGGGCGCCGCACTGTTTAAAGTGTTCGGACTTTATTTGCCATACTTCAGGGTGCCATCAGAAGCCCCTGGCAAACTGGCCGTACCAAGGTGTACGGATGCAATACAAAATAAACATTTATAAGAGAAAAATTCTCAAATAAGGATAATAAGCTGACGCTATATATAATCTCCCGTTGACGAAAAATACGTTTAAGCGTATGTTTACAATGGATGCATTAAGCAGATATAAAAATAGGACTATTTGACATGTCCTATCCAGGGGCAGGCTGTGTACAGATAGATGAAGCAGGTATAATGATCGTAAATAGATTCCACCTAGGTATTTCCTTCGGCACACAATGTCTGTTGCCTCCTTGGATGTCTCTTCCATATGAGTCCGGCAATTCGGCTCTTCTGAGGATGCTACACTAACACGGTATCATGAAATGTAAGAGGGAAAGAGTATGAAGGTATTTGGCGGTTACCCGCACTATTGTCTGAGTCGTTGATGCGCCTCCGCCTATGCCCATGGTATCTTGAGTGCGTAATTGTGTACGGTGGAACGAATGCTGCTTTGAAGGGGCTTGAGCGGAGGCCGGACTGCTAATCACGCTCTTGGCGTTCCTGATGATCCTGTTGCAAGGGTACTCCCGACTCGCTTGACTATGCTCGAGGTTGTCGCCGGATTGGTTTGTCGGAGGAGGCCGCATCGTACTTCTGCCGCGAGGGCTGCCGTATGCTCTTCTGTTCGAAGGGAGCGGTCCATATTTCCGTTGACAGTGATGACCCTGCGCGGTCCTGGCATCTTGAGCTTGAGGTATGCATAATGTGGTACCGCATTGAATCTAGCAAATGCGGTTCGTCCGAGCAGTGCATGGTAGCCACTGCGGAAAGGGACGATGTCGAAGATTAACTCTTCGCTCCGGAAGTTATCCGGCGATCCGAAGACCACTCCCAGTGTTATAGAGCCCGTACAGCGGGCCTCTACTCCAGGAATTACTCCAGGAATTACACCTTTAAAAGTAGGTTCAGGCTGCTGCCGCTGTCCATAAGGACTTGCGTGAGGTGGAATCTGTCAATGATTGGGTCTAAGACCAATGCGGCTGAGCTGCCATGGCGGATGCTGGTAGGATGATCTCTAAGATCAAAGGTGATCGGACACGCTGACCATGGGTTGAATTTGGGGGTGACTGGCTCCATCGCATAGACGTCCCGTAGTGCTCGCTTCCATTCCCGCTAGGGGATATGGGTGGCGTAGATCATGTTGACCCTTTTCACCTGGGGGGTGTCGGTGTCAAAACCGGCGGATCTCGGGTAGGGAGTCCTGAACTGTGCGTCTAGGCGGATGGTAACAGGAGACAAGGGACACGATGTTTTCACCCAGGTTCGGGCCCTCTCGATGGAGGTAAAACCCTACTCCTGCTTGATTAATATTGATGATATGGGTAGTACAAGAGTAGATCTACCACGAGATCAGAGAGGCTAAACCCTAGAAGCTAGCCTATGGTATGATTGTTGTTCGTCCTACGGACTAAAACCCTCCGGTTTATATAGGCACCGAAGAGGGTTAGGGTTACACAGAGTCGGTTACAATGGTAGGTGATCTACATATCCGTATCGCCAAGCTTGTCTTCCACGCCAAGGAAAGTCCCATCCGGACACGGGACGAAGTCTTCAATCTTGTATCTTCATAGTCCAGGAGTCCGGCCAAAGGTGATAGTTTGGCTATCCGGACACCCCCTAATCCAGGACTCCCTCAGTAGCCCCTGAAACAGGCTTCAATGACGATGAGTCCGGCGCGCATATTGTCTTCGGCATTGCAAGGCGGGTTCCTCCTCCGAATACTTCATAGAAGATTTTGAACACAAGGATAGTGTCCAGCTCTGCAAAATAAGTTCCACATACCACTGTAGACAAAATAATATTTACACAAATTCAATCTACTAACGTATTCCATGGTGTGACATCACACCACGGCCAAGCCTTTATTCGAATCATTTTTACTGTCCCACCTCAGCGCGTTTAGGGAGGAGGTTTCCTTGGCACATCTTGTCAAAGCAGAGATCATGTCCCCTTATTCTGGGATTCTCATTAATACGGGCGCGGGTAACCCAGTCATGCCCGTTGGCACGTCTCCTCTATCGAAGGCGAGTCCCGAACAGTCACGGGGAAGGCTCTTGGTATTCAACCTCTTTATAAAGAGACCAAGGCTCCACTCCTTTCTTTCAATCTCAATCGAATCCGACCCTCGCCTCGAGTTCCAACACCCAAAGCTCCAAATTCAGGTGCTTCAGAACTTCGGTGATGTCCGGCTCCGTCCTGCAAGGCCGGTGGATGCCTTCCTCCGTTACGGAAGAAGACGTGCTAAAGCTAAGAGATGCCAGGTATCTAACCAGTGAAATTTCGCATAGGCTGCCTGCCCAAGGGCAGGTTATTCCCACTCCCAAGCCTGGCGAAAGCATAGTGTTCGCGTCTCACTTTCTTCGGGGGCTAGGCTTCCCGACGGACCCCTTCGTGAGGGGGCTCATGTTTTACTATGGGTTGGAATTTCATGACTTGGATCCGGAGTCCATCCTCCACATCTCATCATTCATTGTCGTATGCGAAGCCTTCCTCCGCATTACCCCTCACTTCGGATTGTGGCTCAAGACCTTCAAAGTGGAGCCGAAGATGATCAAGGGGCAGCAGGCAGAGTGCAGAGGGGCTGTTATAAGCAAGAATGCTGATGCTCCATGGCCCGAGGGCTCTTTTCAAGAGGAGCTCAGCCTATGGCAACAAGAGTGGTTTTATATCACAGATCCCAGGGGCACAAAATGGGTGGCGCCACCTGCCTTTTGCTCGGGTCCTCCACCGCGGCTGGCGTCATGGGTCAATAAAGGACTTGACTGGGGGCCGTCCGAGGACTTGCCCTTGTTGCAGGGCCGCATTCAAGACCTCCTAGAGAGAGAGAGATCACTCTATTCGTAGTAGCGCAGGTCATGCTGATTCGTCGTACTCGTACCCTGCCCTGCAAACGTCGCCCCCTCCGCCTGTGGGAATTTAACCCGGAGGGACCATGAGTTCTCCAACATTTTATGGGCGCGACGCCCGTGGAGATGTACAAGCTTTTCTTCGGATCACAAGCGATGTGTCCGGACTTGACCGAGGACGCAGGTCTGAGCTGCAATCGCCCGGATACTCAAGTAAGTAGCCCTGTACCCGGACACGCTATCCCACATCTATCACGAACTTGCCCTATAAAAGAGCTGTCCCTTGAACAGGAGTGGATAGCGAAAGCAAAGTTAATCAGGTGTCCGGCCCCCCTCCCTGAGACCACGCCGGATCCCGTGTTAACCAGGATGCTGGAGGTTGCGCCTTTGGAAGAAGGTGAAGGGGGAAACAAGGAAGCTACCGCCTCCGTGAAGGAGGCTGTCAGGAAAGGAGGGATCAAGAATCCCTCCATCCAAGGGAAGAAGAGGACCGCCTCTGAAGACCCGGAGACCATGGTCTCAAAGAGGGGGAAGAAATCTCCGTCAGAGGGTCCTGTGCCGAGAGATGCCTCGGCCGCATTGTGCCCCCAAGGGGATCAGCCCTCCACCGAGCCTTAAGTAAAAAGGGGAGTTCTTTTTATAATAAAGGATATCCCTGCCCTATTTCTGATGAAGATAACTGAAATTTTACCTTGTAGTTCGGATCTCAGCCCTTCTCAGCAGAGCTCATCTTCGGGGGATCTTCGTCCGGAGATGATGGAGAGCGAAACGCCTCCCCCTACCGTACCGTCTTGCGAGGCGGGCGACCCTGAGGTGTCATCGCGGAGGGTTTCTCCGAGTCCGGCGGGGCCGGAAGGCAGTCGTATGTCCCCTCAAAGCCCTCCATGTCCGGCCTTCGAAAAAGGCCATCAGACGAGTCTGGCACCACCTGGTGTACGGTCGGAGGAGCTGAAGGATCTGCTCGGGCGAGCGTCTATCTCAGAAGATCAGCGTGCGTTAATGGGTACGGTGATTGAAAGGATTTCATCCGCTGAGAGCGGATTGCACGAAGCCGTCAGAAGTTTACTGACAGGTTTTGAGGTACGCAAAATGATGTACCTTCTGATAGTTCCACATATAAAATGCGCCCTGTGTAGATAGTAGCCCCTGAGGCTCGGTGTGTTGTCAAAAAATGACAGCGCGCCAAGGATCATAATCCCAGGTATAATATGTCTCCCTTCCTATGTAGGTGGCCAAGGGTCCGGTGGCTAGCCGGACTGATGAATTTGCTGAACTAAAGCGGCAACTTGACGTGGCGGATGCCGACATTGCGCTTGTCAATAAGCGACTTGACGAGTCACAAGGTATGCAATTTCTCCGCGGACACCTGGTAAGGGAGCTTGATGACCGTGCCTTACAACATGTATGCTTGATGCAGATGGTGCCGCTGCCATGGAGAACCTTCGGGCGGAGCTCGCCCGAGCCAAGGAGCAGGCCAGAAAGAGTGATGCGGCTGCCTTAAAGGCGGCCGAAGAGGTAAAAGCTGAACAGGCTGCTCACTGCCGAAGCAAGAAGGAAATGGCCAAGATGGCCATTAAGTTGAAGAATGCTGCCGACCGCTGCAAGCTTCTTGAAAAAGAAGATCGAGCGGTACAAGAGGACCTGAAGAAGGCCACTACCGAGGCCAAGGATGCTCGCTCTGTGATGAGAGCTATGAAGGAGGAGCTGCGTCAGGCCGGAGATATCGCGGCTGGAAAGCCCTTTCTGCTGCGGAGGAAATTCATGGATCCTAAATATGCTTAGTTGGACCGGCTGTGGAGTGCGGAGGATGCTTATCTGGACTTGGCGGCAAGTGCCGCGGACGCGGCTGAACACTTCCGAGATCAAAAGGATCACGAAATGGAAAAGGTTTTTTGGTCGCAGTTCCATAATCCAGAGCGCCCACTTCCATTAACCGATCGCTTGGCCGAATGGGCGGAGCTGAATAGGTTATCCGGACTTGCCATGAAGGATGTCGTGAGTCTTTTGTGGCCGAAAAGGCCCGAGCCGAAGAGTTATTTTGGCTTGGTGCAACAGTTCCTTGGTGCGGTGCCGCATATCAATGCAATGAGGAGGTTGGCATGCATAGAGGGTGCACGGATGGCTCTTGCCCGTGTCAAGACATACTGGGCGGAGATGAGGGCCACCGATGTTGCATCCCAAGATTCGAACGGAAGCCGAGTACCTGTCGAGCACTATTTTCAGGAAGTTCTGTAGGGCGCTCGTTTAATAGAGACGCAGTGCTCGAAGGATATTATGTTCGAATAACATGTATTATTTTGAAACAATGTATCGATGGAATATAAAAGCTTTTTATACTTGTGCCTTTCAAGAATTAAAATACCTCCTGTGCGGCCGCTAATGTATATGTATATATAACCTGAAAGATGGCAGTCTTCGGCTTCAGCCCCCACGCATATAATACAGGGGTGTTTGCAAAAGGCGCATTTTCACACTTGATCCAACGTCTTGGTCCTATAAAGGAGGTGGTAGCATGGAAAACTAGGCAACCAGACTATAATGCTTTATCACTTTCACTTAGCCATGGGAGTTTGACAGTGGGGCTACTATATAGCCCCTAGGGGCACCGCGCTCACCCGAATTCGGGGCGCGTATTTGCCTGACCCAGAAATGGCCCTTTGTCAAGGCAGAGGAATCCTAAAGATTCCGGCGGGTCATTGAGTGGTTGACTAGTCTCGCGGTATATCATGACAGTCAGTTTTCGGCTTTCTCTACTGAGGTGCTCGCCTGGCCGAACCGGGGCACAATCGCAGTAGTTCTCCTGGTGCCGCCTTAGCCGATAGAGCGGAACGTAAGGCAGCAAAACACAGGAGCCGGGCAAACCCAACATTTTACCAAAGACATGATTCAGAGCTGATGCATATAAGGCCTAACTCGAGACGCCAAACACTCCCTAAGGTATTCGGTCTTTATGAAAACGGGCCGAACAACGCCCTTGGTAATAAGCCCCTGGTGTCCAGGTACGCGCAAAATTCTGACGTGGCCCATGCCAAAATGCCAGCCTCCTCCTCGGTTATAGCAAGAAGCAGGCGATGTGTATCAACAAGAGAGAGTAAAAAAAGGTTTACGCAGGGTCTTAATCTGAAAAGAATCCTTGTCACGGGTCCCTACTGCATGTCTGCGCCTGTGTCTCCATTGTGCCGTATCCTGGACGGGTGTAGCACGGTGTTCATTTGTAAAAGAGAGGAACTTAGTTGAAAAAGATCATGCGAAAATGTACATTATGTTAAATAAACAAAGTACGATTCAAAAAATGAATAAAATTGAGCTTTATTGTCTCTTGTTGTACATGCGCGGAGCCCCTTGTACAGGGGTATGCGGCTAGTAAGCCCTTGTATGTTTACGCCGGACTCGTCTAGCCGTGTCCGGGCTCTGAACGACCTGTTTAGGTGCTTTGATTGGTGAAGCCGGTTTAGTGTGTGGCTGTCAAGGCAGTCACACAATCTTCCGCACTCGAGGAACACTCGGTATTTCCCTTTAAGGAGATGATGCCTCGCGGACCGGGCATTTTAAGTGTAAGGGATGCATAATGCGGTATTGCGTTAAAGCGGGCGAAAGCTTCACGTCCCAGTAGTGCTTGGTAGCTACTTGTGAATGGGGCGAGGTGGAAGGTTAACTTTTCGCGGCGGAAGTTGTCGGGTGAGCCGAACACAACTTCTAGCAGTAGAGAGCCCGTACAATGGGCATATGGGCCTGGCATTACCCCTCGAAAGGAAGTGTTGCTATGGCGAATTTTGGTTGGGTCTATCCCCGTTTTGCGGATTGTGTCCTGATATAGCAGGTTTAGATCACTGCCACCGTCCATTAGGACTTGTGTAAATTGGAGTCCGTCGATTATTGGATCTAATATCAAGGAAGTCCATCCTGCATTCTGGATACTTCTAGAGTAATCCTGATGGTCGAAGGTGATTGGTTTTAACAACCAGTGGCAGGACTTCTCTGCGATAGGCCGTATGGCGCGTATATCTATGGGCGCCATTCTGTTTTTCCCTTTTGTCACGTAAAGTGAGTTTACTGTTTTGACTTCTTGTGGGAAATTCTTTTGTTTTCCGGTGCTCTGCTTGTGGGGTTCATCATCGTCCTCGCTTGGTGTGTCGAGCCCCTTGTGTTCGGCGTTGAGTTTGCCGGACTGCTTGAAGACCCAACAATCTCTGTGGGTATGGTTTGCAGGCTTCCTGGGAGTACTGTTGATTTGGCATATCTTGTCCCAGATTTTGTTTAAGTTAGATAGCTCGTCCCTATTATCCTTAAGGGGCAGTTTTTTATGATTCTGCCATGAGCTTTTGAATCTGGCGTTGACTGCCGTGCTCTTCGGGCTGCTTCCCTTTGTCCGGCGCTGATCCTTGCTGCGTCGCGGTTTCCCGTTTCCATCCCTGACTTCGGATGTACTTGGGTCGCTGGTACTGCATCTTGCCAGCCAGCTATCCTCTCCCGCGCAAAAGCGGGCCATGAGGCTTGTTAATGCGGCCATTGTTCTTGGCTTTTCTGGTCCGAGGTGTCTGGCGAGCCATTCGTCTCGGACGTTGTGTTTGAAAGCTGCTAAGGCTTCGGCGTCTGGACAGTCGACTATTTGGTTCTTTTTAGTAAGGAATCTGTTCCAGAATTTTCGGGCTGACTCTCCGGGTTGTTGAGTTATGTGACTTAAATCGTCTGCATCCGGAGGTCGGACATTGGTCCCTTGAAAATTTGCCCGAAAAACATCCTCTTGCTCTGCCCAACTTCCAATGGTGTTTTCGGGGAGGCTTCTGAGCCAATGCCGGGCTGGCCCTTTGAGCTTGAGGGGTAAGTATTTTATGGCGTGGAGGTCATCTCCTCTAGCCATGTGTAGTGGAGGATGTAATCCTCGATCCAGACTCCAGGGTCTGTTGTTCCGTCGTATGCCTCTATGTCTACGGGCTTGAATCCCCCTGGAAATTCATAATCCAGAACCTCATCGGTGAAACATAGGGGGTGTGCGACACCCCTATATTTAGGTGTACCGTAATATTCGGATACTTGATGTGTTGCATTGCTTACTAGAGCTTGCTTTCTTGGCCCGTAGATAGATCTAACTGGGCCATCTTTTTGATGCGAATCCGTGTGCGGATCGCGTGCCGGCTTGTGTGCGGCGCCGTTTGCCGCTCTATGTTTGCCATGGGGTCGTCTATCCCACCGGGTGGTCTCCTTGTTCTTTGATTGCGGGGGCTCTACGGCCTCCTCATAAATTCGGGCAGTAGTTTTCGCTTTGGGTAGCTCTTTGTTCGGCGACTATCGCCGTATTTGTCTGTGGTGTTGAGTACTTTGCTCCATCTGATTCTGAGCGCATCTTCCGCTGTTTTGAGCTTCTGCTTCTGCTTTTTCAGGCTTCGCGCAGTGGCGACTAGCCTTTTGTGGAGGTTCTTCTGCTCCAGCAACTTGTCCGGCGTGAGATCGTCCGGACTGTTATCTTCGCCGGGGATGGGTTGTTTATCTAGATTGTCCTGTTCAGACGGTTGCTCAATAGCATGTTCATCGTCCACTGGTTCGCCCTGCTCTATGGCCGGGTCTGTATGGCTGCTGTCTTTGTCGAGGCGAGACTTTGAGCGGCGCTTACATTGCCATTTTGACTGCTTTTCGAGGGAATGATCCCTCGTGGCGTCCCGTTGTTCCTCATCGTCACTTCCTTTAGGTGTGTCCACCATGTATACATCGTGAGATGAGGTGGCTGTCCAGTGCCCTATAGGTGCTGGTTCATGTTTGTCTCCTACATCGTCGTCCATACCGTCGATGTCTTCGGAGTCGAAGTCGAGCACGTCATTTAAACTTTCGAAAGTGGCTACGAAGTGGGTGGTGGGTGGGAGACAAATTTCTTCGTCGTCCGCATCCCAACCTTGCTGACCATTGTCTGGCCAGGGCTCTCCTGATAAAGAGAGAGACTTTAGTGAATTCAGGATGTCGCCAAAGGGCGAGTGCTGAAAGATGTCCGCGGTGGTGAACTCCATGATCGGCGCTCAATCGGATTCGATTGACAGGGGCGCGGAAGGTTCGGAGTCCGGAGAGGAGTCCGGCACCTTGGAGTCATGAGCTTCGCAAAGGACAGGGTTGGTGTTTGACTCAATCGCCGTAGAGATCGCAGCCCCCGAGGCGGAGTCCAGCCACCCGTCCTCGATCGGCGCAATCGGCTCCGAACTAAGGGTCGGAGCGGGCACTGGTGCGGCCCCCAGGGCACTGTTCGGCGGCAGAGTTAGATCATGCCCATCGTGACAGTGCGGCGCGCTCGGCTGTGGCTCGAACCCGTCGAAGATCAAGTCCCCGTGGACGTCAGCCATATAGTTCAAACTTCCAAATCTGACCTGATGGCCAGGGGCGTAGCTTTCAATCTGCTCCAGATGGCCAAGCGAATTGGCCCGCAGTGCAAAGCCGCCGAATACGAAGATCTATCCGGGGAGAAAAGTCTCACCCTGGACCGCATCGTTGTTGCTGATCGGAGGAGCCATCGGGCCTAAAGATGATGACACAGAGGAACTCTCAATCAAAGCACCAATGTCGGTGTCAAAACCGGCGGATCTCGGGTAGGGGGTCCCGAACTGTGCGTCTAGGCGGATGGTAACAGGAGACAAGGGACACGATGTTTTTACCCAGGTTCGGGCCCTCTCGATGGAGGTAAAACCCTACTCCTGCTTGATTAATATTGATGATATGGGTAGTACAAGAGTAGATCTACCACGAGATCAGAGAGGCTAAACCCTAGAAGCTAGCCTATGGTATGATTGTTTTTCGTCCTACGGACTAAAACCCTCCGGTTTATATAGGCATCGAAGAGGGTTAGGGTTACACAGAGTCGGTTACAATGGTAGGAGATCTACATATCCGTATCGCCAAGCTTGCCTTCCACGCCAAGGAAAGTCTCATCCGCACACGGGGGGAAGTCTTCAATCTTGTATCTTCATAGTCCAGGAGTCCAGCCAAAGGTGATAGTTCGGCTATCCGGACGCCCCCTAATCTAGGACTCCCTCAGGGGGGAATTTCTTTTGCCCCCCTGTGTTCGGACGCCGGGGCTCTTCGTCATCGTCGCTGCGCAGCCCCTTGTCCTTGTTTTCGGTGTTTATCTTACTAGCCTGTTTGAACACCCAACAGTCTCTATTAGTGTGGTTGGCTGGCTTGTCCGGGGTGCCATGGATTTGGCACGAGCGCTCCAGTATGCGGTCCAGGCTGGACGGTCCCTGATTATTTCTTTTGAACGGCTTTTTCCGCTGACCGGACTTAGATCCGCTGAATCCGGCATTGACCGCCGTGTCTTCAGGGATGTCGCCGTTGCTCCGTCTCTTATGCCCGTTACGCCATGGCTTGCCGTTAGCATCGCGGCTGTCTGAAGTGCCGGAATGTGGCGTGGTGCCGCTGCGGGCCAACCAGCTATCCTCACCCACGCAAAAGCGGGTCATTAGGGTAGTGAGAGCTGCCATAGACTTGGGCTTTTCTTGGCCGAGGTGTCGAGCGAGCCACTCGTCGCGGATATTATGCTTGAAAGACGCCAGGGCTTCGGCGTCCGGACAGTCGACTATTTGGTTCTTTTTAGTAAGGAACAGAGTCTAGAATTTCCGGGCTGACTCTCTCGGCTGTTGAGTAATGTGGATCAGGTCATCGCCGTTTGGTGGTCGCACATATGTGCCCTGGAAGTTATCAAGGAATGCATCTTCTAGGTTTTCCCAACTGCCAATGGAATTTGCTGGCAGGCTGTTTAACCAGTGCAGGGCTGGTCCTTTGAGCTTGAGGGGAAGATACTTGATGGCGTGTAGATCATCTCCGCGGGCCATGTGAATGTGGAGAAGGAAATCTTCAATCCATAATGCGGGGTCTGTTGTGCCATCGTACGATTCGATGTTTACGGGTTTGAACCCTTCTGGGAACTCATGATCCATTACTTCGTCAGTGAAGCAGAGGGGGTGTGTGGCGCCTCTGTGCCGGGCTATGTGGCTATGTAGGTCGGATTGGTCTGGGTTGCTGTGTTCGGCCTGGCCGGACTTGTTGATGATGTATCTGGTGTGACGGTCATCATCGCACGCTGGGGCGCGCCCCCACGATCCGTAAATCGATCTTGGCTGTCCTGCTTTATTTTCCAGAATATCTTGCAGGTCTTGCCTGTTACCCTGAGCCGTAGTGTATCGGCGTGGGGGTGCGGGCTGGTATCCGGGCTGATATCCCATTTTGTCCCGACCACGGGGTGGCCGGTCAGCCGTTTGGCGTTCAAGTCCGTATTCCTCGGCTGCCAGGACTTCAGTCCATCTATCTGTGAGCAGATCTTGATCAGCTTGGAGTTTCTGCTGCTTCTTCTTCAGGCTCCTCGCAGTGGCTATAAACCTAAGCTTGAAGCGCTCCTGCTCCACGGGATCCTCGGGCACGCTTAATTCGTCGTCGCTGAGGCTAATCTCGTCTTCGGAGGGGGGCATGTAGTTATCCTCCTCCGGGTATACGTCTGTCGCCTGTTCTGGGCTGCTCATCTTCCTATTCGGCCTGCTCGAAGGCGGGCTGGTCAGGGTCGTATTCTTCTTCGGCGCCATCCGGATTATTTTCATCTCCGGGGCCTGTATTGCTGTGGCGGGGCTTGGAGCGGCGCCGCCGACGCCCATGCTTTGTTTTTCTTTCGGAGGGGTTATCCTCCGTTGCCTCATCGCCATTTGTTTCCTTCAGAGTGTCCACTATATATATATATATATACATATCATATGAGGAGGTGGCCGTCCACCGCCCGGTGAGCGGTGGCTCCTGTAATTCTCCTACATCGTCGTCCGTACCGTCGATGTCTTCGGAGTTGAAGTCAAGCACGTCGGTTAGATCATCGATCGTGGCAATGAAGTGGGTGGCGGGTGGGCAACGAATTCCATTGTTGTCCGCTTCCCACTCGAGCCGGACATAGTTTGGCACGGAATCTCCTGACAAGGAGAGAGACTTCAATAAGTCCAGCATGTCGCCAAAGGGCGAGTGCTGAAAGATGTCCGCCGCGGTGAACTCCATCACCGGAGCCCAACCAGGATCGGCGGGATCGGGGGCGCGCGGACTGGGACCTACATCCGGATATGAATCCGGGGGTCTGGAGTCACAGGCTCCCTCGGAGGTGAGACCTGTGTTCGGCTCCATCATTGACGAGGGTATGGCCTGTGGGGCGGGGTCCAGCCCTCTGTCCTTAGGTAACACGACCTGCCCCGAATTCAGATCTGAGGCTTCTGCCGGGGTGATATCCCTCGCAACGTCTGACAGCATGTCCAAGCTGTGCTCATCGTGACTGTTCGGCGCTTCTGGCGTCGGCTCGAATTCGTCGAAGATCATGTCCCCACGAATATCCGCTGTGTAGTTCAAGTTTCTGAACCTGACCTGGTGGCCGGGGGCATAGCTATCGATCTGCTCTAGGTGGCCAAGTGAATTGACCCGCAGTGCAAAGCCGCCGAACACGAAGATCTGTCCGGGGAGGAAAGTCTCGCCCTGGACAGCATTGTTGGTGATGATTGAAGGAGCCATCAAGCCTGACAGCGACGACACAGAGGAACTCTCAATGAAAGCACCAATGTCGGTGTCAAAACCGGCGGATCTCGGGTAGGGGGTCCCGATCTGTGCGTCAAGGCTGATGGTAACAGGAAGCAAGGGACACAGATGTTTACCTAGGTTTGGGCCCTCTCGATGGAGGTAAAACTCGACTTCCTGCTTGATTAATATTGATGATATGGGTAGTACAAGAGTAGATCTACCACGAGATCGTAGAGGCTAAACCCTAAGAGCTAGCCTATGATGGTATGAATGTAATTGTGATCGGCCTTCTAAGGACCAACCTCTCCGGTTTATATAGACACCGGAGAGGGCTAGTGTCGGCGTCAAAACCGGCGGATCTCGGGTAGGGGGTCCCGAACTGTGCGTCTAGGCGGATGGTAACAGGAGACGAGGGACACGATGTTTTACCCAGTTTCGGGCCCTCTTGATGGAGGTAAAACCCTACGTCCTGCTTGATTAATATTGATGATGTGTATTACAAGAGTGGATCTACCACGAGATCAAGGAGGCTAAACCCTAGAAGCTAGCCTATGGTATGATTGTTGTAATGGATGTTGTGTCCTACGGACTAAAGCCCTCCGGTTTATATAGGCACCGGAGAGGGCTAGGGTTACACAGAGTTGGTTACAATGGTAGGAGATCTACATATCCGTATCGCCAAGCTTGCCTTCCACGCCAAGGAAAGTCCCATCCAGACACGGGACGGAGTCTTCAATCTTGTATCTTCGTAGTCTTGGAGTCCGGCAGACGATGATTGTCCGGCTGTCCGGACACCCCCTAGTCCAGGACTCCCCCAGTAGCCCCAGAACCTGGCTTCAATGACGATGAGTCCGGCGCGCATAATGTTCGGCATTGCAAGACGGGTTCCTCCTTTGAATAATCCATAGAAGATTGTGAACACCAGGATAGTATCCGGCTCTGCAAAATAATTTCCACATTCCACCGTAGAGAGAATAATATGTACACAGCTTCAATCTGCTGACGTATTTTGCGGCATGACGTCACACCACTACCAAGCCTTTACTTGAATCGTTTTTTATTATACCGCCTCAGCGCGTTTAGCGAAGCGGTTTCCTTGGCACGTCTTGTCGAAGCAGAGATCGTGTTCCCCTTATTCCGGGATTCTCATCAATACGGTCGTGGGTAACCCAACCGCGCCCGTCGCCATGCCTCCTCTATCGAAGGCGAATCCCGAACGATCGCGGAGACGGCTCTTGATATTCTCCCTCTTTATAATAGGACCAAGGCTTGTCTCTTTTCTTCAATCCTCCATCGAATCCTCTCCTCGCCCCAAGTTCCAACACCCAGAGCCCCAGATTCGAGTGCTTCGGACCTTCAACAATGTCCGGCTCCGACCTTCAGGGCCGGTGGATGCCCTCCTCCATCATGGAGGAGGACGTGCTAAAGCTGCGAGAGGCCAAGTACCTGTCCTACGAGATTTCGCACAGGTTGCCCGCCGAAGGGTAGGCCATACCCACTCCTGAGCCCGGTGAGTTCTCGTCTTTGTATCCCACCTCCGTCGGGGTTTAGGCTTCTCGACGGATCCTTTCGTGAGAGGGCTCATGTTCTACTACGGGCTGGATTTCCATGACTTGGCTCCGGAGTCCATCCTCCATATTTCCGCATTTATTATCGTCTGCGAAGCCTTCCTCCGCGTCACCCCCCACTTTGGCATGTGGCTGAAGACCTTCAATGTGGAGCCGAAGATGATTGGGGGGCATCAAGCAGAGTGCGGCGGGGCAGCCATAAGCAGGAGGGCCGATGCCCCGTGGCCCGAGGGCTCCTTCCAAGAGGAGCTCAACTTGTGGCAGCAGGAGTGGTTCTATATCACCGCTCCAAAGGGCAGCAGGCAGAAGCCGCCGTCTTCATTCTGCTCGGGACCTCCACGACGGTTGATGTCGTGGGTCAACCAAGGGCTCAATTGGGGGCCGTCAAAAGACGTGCCCCTATTGCAGGGCCGGATTCGAGACCTCCAAGCGAGGGAGATTGATCTGGTCGTCGTGATGCAGGTCATGCTAATCAGGCGTCTTCTGCCCTGCAAACGCCGTCCTCTCCGGCTATGGGAGTTCAATCCGGAGGGACCACTGATTCTCCGGCTATGTACAAGTTATTCTTCGGACCGCAGGCGGCGTGTCCGGAATTGACCGAGGATGCCGGCCTAAGCTGCAATCGCCCGGATACTCAAGTAAGTAGCTCAGTGTTCGGACGCACCGTTTGTTTGCCTTTCTACAATTTACCTTTTAACCCGTTATTCTTCAACAGGAGTGGATAGCGCAAGCAAAGCTGATACGGTGTCCGGCCCCCCTCCCAGAGACCGCGCCGGAGCCCGTGCTGGTCAGAATGTTGGAGGTTGCGCCTTCAGAAGAAGGCGAAGGGGAAAATAGAGGAGCTACCACCTCACCCAAGGGGGCGCTTGAAGAAGGGGGGGATCGAGAATCCCTCCCTCCAGGGGGAGAAGAGGACCGCCTCCGAAGACCCGGAGGCCAAAGCCCCTAAGCGGGGGAAGAAATCTTCACCAGAGGGTCCTGCGTCCGGGGAGGTCCCGGCCGCACAATCTTCTCTAAAGAATCAGCCCTCCAGCGAGCCGTGAGTAGAAAAAGGGGAGTTCATTAATAAGAAACATCCCTATTTGTGCTTCTGAGGATAACCGAAATTTTTACTTTGGAGTTCGGATCTGTGACCTTCTCAGATGAGCTCGTCTTCGGGGGATCTTCGTCCGAAGATGATGGAGAGCGAGACGCCTCCGTCTGCTGCGCTGTCGGATAGGGCGGACGAGCCTGAAGTGTCGTCACGGAGGGTATCCCCGAGCCCGGCAGAGCCGAAGAGTTCGGCGCCGACTAGTGTTCGGCCGGGGGAGTTGAAGGATCTGCTTGAGAGGGCGTCCATCTCAGAAGATCACCGTGCATTGATGAGCATGGTGATTGGAAGGATTTCGTCCGCCGAAAGCGGATTGCATAATGCCGTCAGGAGTTTGCTGGCGGAGTTTGAGGTACGTAAAAACGACGCACCTTTTTAACAGTTTTGCACATGAAAGTGCGCCCTGTATAGATAGTAGCCCCCGAGACTTGGTAAGTTGTCGAAAGCGACAGCGTGCCGAGGATCAAAATCGCAGGTATTGAGTGTCGCCTTTCCTATGCAGGTGGCGGATAGTCCAGGGGGTAGCCGGACTGATGGAGTTGCTGAATTAATGCGGCAACTCGATGTTGCAGATGCGGACATCGCGCTAGTCAACAAGCGACTTGACGAGTCGCAAGGTAAATTGTGTCTCCACAGTCACCTATTAAGGGAGCAAAAGCGTACCACTTACAATATTTATGCTTGACGCAGATGGTGGTGCTGCTGTGGAGAGCCTTCGGGCAGAACTTGCTCAAGCCAAGGAGCAAGCCCGAAGGAGTGATGTGGCTGCCTCGAGGGCGGCCGAGGAGTTAGAAGCCGAAAGGGTTGCACACTGCCGAAGCAGGGAAGAGATGGCCGAACTGGCCGTTAAATTGAAGGATGCTACGGACCGCAATGAGGCTCTTTAAAAGGAGCGCCTATCGGAGCGAGAAGACCTGGGGAAGGCCACCGCCGAAGCCAAGGATGCCCGTTCTGCAATGCGGGCTATGAAGGAGGAGCTGCATCAGGCCGGAGACATTGTGGCTGGCAAGCCTTTTTTGCTACGCCGCAGATTTACGGATCCAAAGTATGCCCAGGTTGGCCAGCTGTGGGGTCCGGAGGATCCATATATGGACTTAGCGGCGAGTGCGGCGGATGCCGTTGTGCACTTCTGAAGTCAGAAGGATCACAAGATGGAAGAGCTATTTTGGTCTCAATTCCATAGTCCGGATCGTTCACTTCCGCTGACCGATCGGTTGGCCAAATGGGCTGAGCTGAATAGGTTGTCCGGGCTTGCCATGACGGATATCGTGACTCATGTCTGGCCGAAGAGGCCCAAGCCGACGAGCTATTTTGGCTTATTACATCAGTTTCTTGGGGCGGTGCCACATATCAAGGAGATGAAGCGGTCGGCCTGCATAGAGGGTGCGCAGATGGCCCTTCCCGTGTGAAGACACATTGGACAGAGATGGATGCCACCGCGGTTGCAACCCAGCGTTCGGACGAAGGCCAGTTACCCGCCGAGCACTATTTTGGGGAAGTTATGCGTGGTGCTCGTGTAATAGAGTCACAGTGCTCGAAAAATGTCACGTTCAAATGAACGTTTTATTTTGTAAAACAATGCTTATGATGTAATCGCTTTTTATACTTGTGCGTTCCAAGTATTGAAATATCTCCTATGCGGCCGTTTATGTATACGTGTGTATAACCTGAAAGATGGCAGTCTTTGGCTTCAGCCCCCACGCACAAGGTGCGGGGGTGTTCGCAAAAATAGCGCATTTTCACACTTAATCCGATGTCTCGGTCCTGTTGAGGAGGTGGTAGCGTAGCAAACGAGGCAACCAGACTATGATGCTTTATCACTTTCACTTAGCCATTGGAGTTCGAGGGTGGGGCTATGATATAGCCCCTGGGGGCACCGCGCTCTCCGAATTCGGGGCGCGTGTGTGCCTGACCGGGAAACGGTCCTTCGTCAAAGCGGAGGAATTCTAAACATTCCGGTGGTCGATCGAGTGGTTGACCAGTCTCTCGCTGTATCATGACAGTCAGTTTTCGGCTTTCTCTACTGAGGTGCTCGCCCAGCCGAACTGGGGCACAATCGCAGTAGTTCTTCTGGTGCCGCATTAGCCGATGATACGGAACGTAAGGCAGCAAAACACAGGAGCCGGGCAAACCCAACATTTGACCAAAGACATGATTCGGAGCTGATGCATATAAGGCCTAGCTCGAGACGCCGAACACTCCCTAAGGTGTTCGGTCTTTTATAATAACGGGCAAAACAATGCCCTAAGCCCCTTGTGTCCAGGTATGGGCGAGGTCCTCTGACACCGCCGATGCCAAAACGTCAGTATCCTCTCTGGTTGTCATGAAAAATCAGGGGATTATAGCAACAAGAGACAGTAAAAATGGTTTACGCAGGGTCTTAATCTGAAAAGAATCCTAGCCACGGGTCCCTACTGCACGTCTGCGCCTGTGTCTCCGTTGTGCCGTTATCCTAGACGGGTGTGCACGGGTTCATTTGTAAAAAGAGAGGAACTTAGTTTGAAAGGAAATCATGCGAAAAAGTGTATGAAAAATATCTATAAATAAATAAAGCGGAGTCTATATTAGCTCATTATTGCTTATACGCACAACCCCTTGTGAAGGGGTGTGCGGCTGGGGAGCCCCTAGCTTATTTATACCGGACTCGTCTAGCCGTGTCTGGGGTCTTTAGATGACCCTCTTAATGAAATGACGCCACGTGGACCAGGCATTTTAAGTGTAAGAGACGCGTAATGTGGTATTGCATTAAAGCGGACAAAAGCTTCGCGTCCCAGCAGTGCTTGATAGCTACTTTTGAATGGGGCGACATGGAAGATTAGCTTTTCGCGTCGGAAGTTGTCCGGTGATCCGAACACAACTTCTAGTAATAAGGAGCCTGTGCACTTGGCGTAAGGGCCTGGCGTCACTCCTTTAAAGGAAGTGCGGCTATGTCAAATTTTAGTAAGGTCTATCCCCAACTCACGGATTGTGTTCGGATATAGCAGGTTTAAATCGCTGCCGCCGTCCATCAGGACTTGTGTAAATTGTAGTCCGTCAATTATAGGATCTAATATCAGAGCATTCCATCCTGCATTTCGAACACTTCTGGAATAATCCAGGTGGTCAAAAGTGATTGGTTTTGACATCCAATTTCGGGGTTCCGCCGGGATGGACCGTGCGAGACCCATCTTAGCGGGTGCCGCATTGTTATTCCGCATTATCACATGAAGTGAGTTTACTGCTTTGACTTTTTGTGGGAAAGTCTTTTGTTTTCCGGTGCCCTGCTGGTTAGGTTCGTCGTCGTCCTCGCTTGGTGCGTCAAGCCCCTTGTGTTCGGTGTTGAGTCGGCCGGACTGTTTGAAAACCCAACAATCTCGGTGGGTGTGGTTTGCAGGCCTTCCGGAGGTACTGTGGATTTGACATATCCGATCCAAAATTTTGTTTAGGTTGGATAGCTCGTCACTGCTGTCCTTAAGAGGCAGTGTTTTGTTGTTTGGCCGCGAGCTTTTTAATCCGGCGTTGACCGCCGTGTTCTTTGGGCTTTTCACTTTATTCCGGCATTAATCTTTTCTGTGCCGTGATTTTCTGTTTCCATCTCTGATCTCGGATGTACTTGGGTCGCTGGTGCTGCATCTTGCTAGCCAACTATCTTCCCCCGCGCAAAAGCGGGTCATGAGGCTTGTTAGCGCGGACATTGTTCTCGGCTTCTCTTGGCCGAGGTGTCTGGTGAGCCATTCGTCTCGGACGTTGTGTTTAAAAGCTGCTAAGGCTTCGGCGTCCGGACAGTCGACTATTTGGTTCTTTTTAGTAAGGAACCTGTTCCAGAATTTGTGCGCTGACTCTCCGGGCTGTTGAGTTATATGACTTAATCGTCTGCATCCGGAGGGCGGACATAAGTTCCTTGAAAATTTGCTCTAAACGCGTCCTCAAGCTCTTCCCAACTTCCAACAGTGTTTTCTGGGAGGATTTTGAGCCAATGACGGGCTGGCCCTTTGAGCTTGAGGGGTAAATATTTTATGGCGTGGAGATCATCTCCTCTGGCCATGTGTATGTGTAGTATATAATCCTCTATCCAGACTCCAGGGTCTGTTGTTCCATCATAAGCCTCTATGTTTATGGGTTTAAACCCTGCTGGGAATTCATGATCCAGCACCTCATTGGTGAAACATAGTGGGTGTGCGGCGCCCGTGTATTTGGGTGTACCGCTGTCTTCGAACACTTGGCGTGTTGTGTTGCTTCCTGGGGCCCTCTTTTTTGGTCCGTAAATTGACCTGGCTGGGCCATCTATTTTCCCAGGATCATGGGCCAGCTTGTGTGCGGCGCCGCTTATAGTTTTTGGCCTATCATTTGGCCGTCTATCCGGCCAGGCGGCCTCTTTGTTTTTTGACTGTGGGGGCTCTATGGCTTCCTCGTCGAATTCTGGCAGCAGCTTGCGCTTCGGGTAGCTCTTTTGATTGATGGCCATTGCCGTATTTGTCTGCGGTTTTGAGCACTTTGCTCCACCTCATTCTGAGTATGTCTTCCGCTGTTTTGAGCTTCTGTTTTTCCTTCTTCAGACTTCTTGCAGTGGCGACGAGTCTTTTGCGAAGGCTCTTATTCTCCGGTGGTGTGTCCGGCGTGAGGTCGTCTGGACTGTTGGTTTCGCCGGGCATGGATTGATTATCCGATTCGTCCTGTTCGGACGGTTGCTTGGCTGCATGTTCGTCGTCCACTGGTTTGCCCTGCTCTATTGCTGGGTCATTAGGAGCGCTGTTGTTGTCGAGGCGGGACTTAGGGCGGCGTCTGCATCGCTATTTTGGTTGTTTATCGGCGGGATTATCCTTTGCCGCGCCCCGTTGGTCCTCGTTATCGCTTCCTTTCGGGGTGTCCACCATATATACATCATGGGTTGCGGTGGCCCTCCAGTGCTCTGTGAGCGCTGGTTCTTGATCGTCTCCGGCATCGTCGTCCATAACGTTGATGTTTTCGGAGTCGTAGTCTAGCATGTCGGTTAGATCGTCGACAGTGGCTACAAAGTGGGTGGTGGGTGGGCTTTGAATTTCTTCATTGTACGCATCCCAACCATCCCGGCCATAATTCCGCCAGGGCTCTCCAGATAGCGAGAGATGTTTTAGCGAATTTAGGATGTCGCCGAAGGGCGAGTGCTGAAAGATGTCAGCGGCGGTGAACTCCATGATCGGCGCCCAATCGGATTCGATTGGCAGGGGCGCAGGAGGTCCAGAGTCCGGCAGGGAGTCCGGTACCTTAGAGTCACGAGCTTTATAGGGAACAAGGTCAGTATTCGGCTCCATCGCCGTGGAAGTCACAGCTCCCGAGGAGGTGTCCAACCATCCGTCCTCGATCTGCGCGATCGTCTCCAGACTATGGGTCGGAGCGGATTCGTGTGCGGCCTCCAAGGCACTGTCCGGCGGCAGAGCTAAATCATGCCCATCGCGACAGTGCGGCTCGCTCGGTTGCGGATCGGATCCATCGAAGATCAAGTCTCCGCGGATGTCCGCCGTGAAGTTTAGGCTTCCAAATCTGACCTGACGGCAAGGGCATAGCTTTCGATCTGCTCCAGATGGCCAAGTGAATTAGCCCGCAGTGCGAAGCCGCCGAATACGAAGATCTGTCCGGGGAGAAAGTCTCACCCTGGACGGCGTTGTTGTTGATTGAAAAAGCCATCGAGCCTATCGGTGACGACACAGAGGAACTCTCAATGAAAGCACCAATGTCGGTGTTAAAACCGGCGGATCTCGGGTAGGGGGTCCAGAACTGTGTGTCTAGGCGGATGGTAACAGGAGACGAGGGACATGATGTTTTACCCAGGTTCGGGCCCTCTTGATGGAGGTAAAACCCTACGTCCTGCTTGATTAATATTGATGATGTGTATTACAAGAGTGGATCTACCACGAGATCAAGGAGGCTAAACCCTAGAATCTAGCCTATGGTATGATTGTTGTAATGGATGTTGTGTTCTACGGACTAAAGCCCTCCGGTTTATATAGGCACCGGAGAGGGCTAGGGTTACACAGAGTCGGTTACAATGGTAGGAGATCTACATATCCGTATCGCCAAGCTTGCCTTCCACGCCAAGGAAAGTCCCATCCGGACATGGGACGGAGTCTTCAATCTTGTATCTTCGTAGTCTTGGAGTCCGGCGGACGATGATAATCCGGCTGTCCGGACACCCCCTAGTCCAGGACTCCCTCAGCTAGGCTTTACATGGAGTCGGTTACAAGGAAGGAAATATAATATCCGGATCGCCAAGGTTGCCTCCCACGCAAAGGAGAGTCCCATCCGGACACGGCCGAAGTCTTGAGTCTTGTATCTTCACGCTTCAATAGTCCGGACGTTGTACACAGTCCGGCTATCCGGATACCCCCTAATCCAGGAATCCCTTAGAAGCGTTATGACAACGCGGTTGATGTAGTCGTACGTCTTCACGATCGACTGATCCTAGTACCAAACGTACGGCACCTCCGCGATCTGCACATGTTCAGCTCGGTGACGTCCCACGAACTCACGATCTAGTGGAGCTTCGAGGGAGAGTTCTGTCAGCACGACGGTGTGATGACGGTGTTGATGAAGCTACCGACGCAGGGCTTCGCCTAAGCACCACTATGATATGGCCAAGGTGGATTATGGTGGAGGGGGGCACCGAACACGGCTAAAAGATCAATGATCAACTTGTGTGTCTATGGGGTGCCCCCCTCCCCCGTATATAAAGGAGTGGAGGAGGGGGAGGAGGCCGGCCTCCTAGGCGCGCCCCAAGGGGAGTCCTACTCCCATCGGGAGTAGGATTCCACCCCTTCCAAGAGTAGGAGTAGGAGAGAAGGAAAGAGGAGAGATGGGGAAGGAAAAGGGGGCGCTGTCCCCCCTTCCTTGTCCAATTTGGACTAGAGGGGGAGGGGGGTGCGGTCTGCCCTGGCCGCCCCTTCCTCTCTCCACCAAGGCCCATGAGGCCCATTACACTCCCTGGGGGGTTACGGTAACCCCCCGGTACTCCGGTATTTGTCCAAACTCACTCGAAACTCTTCCGAAGTCCAAACATAGTCATCCAATATATCAATCTTTATGTCTCGACCATTTCGAGACTCGTCATCATGTTCGTGATCATATCCGGGACTTCGAACTACCTTCAGTACATCAAAACACATAAACTCATATTACTGATCATCACTGAACGTTAAGCGTGCGGACCCTACGAGTTCAAGAACTATGTAGACATGACCGAGACACGTCTCCGGTCAATAACCAATAGCGGAACCTGGATGCTCATATTGGCTCCTACATATTCTACGAAGATCTTTATCGGTCAAACTGCATAACAACATACGTTGTTCCCTTTGTCATCGGTATGTTACTTGCCATTAGATTCGATCGTCGGTATCTCAATACCTAGTTCAATATCGTTAGCGGCAAGTCTCTTTAATCGTTCCATAATGCATCATCCCGCAGCTAACTCATTGGTCACATTGTTTGCAAGGCTTATAGTGATGTGCATTACCGAAAGGGCCCAGAGATACCTCTCCGACAATTAGAGTGAAAAATCCTAATCTTGATCTATGACAACTCAACAAGTACCATCGGAGACACATGTAGAGCACCTTTATAATCACCCAGTTACGTTGTGACATTTGGTAGCACACAAAGTGTTCCTCCGGTATTCGGGAGTTGCATAATCTCATAGTCACAGGAACATGTATAAGTCATGAAGAAAGCAATAGCAACAAACTAAACGATCAAGGGCTAAGCTAACGGAATGGGTCAAGTCAATCACATCATTCTCTAATGATGTGATCCCGTTAATCAAATGACAACTCATGTCTATGGTTAGGAAACACAACCATCTTTGATTCAACGAGCTAGTCAAGTAGAGGCATACTGGTGACATTATGTTTGCCTATGTATTCACACATGTACTAAGTTTCCGATTAGTAAAATTCTAGCATGAATAATAAACATGATGTAAGGAAATATAAATAACAACTTTATTATTGCCTCTAGGGCATATTTCCTTCAGTCTCCCACTTGCACTAGAGTCAATAATCTAGATTACACAGTAATGATTCTAACACCCATGGAGTCTTGGTGCTGATCATGTTTTGCTCGTGAGAGAGGCTTAGTCAACGGGTCTACATTATTCAGATCAGTATTTATTTTGCAAATATCTATGTCTCCCTCCTTGACTTGATCGCGGATGGAATTGAAGCGTCTCTTGATGTGCTTGGTTCTCTTGTGAAATCTGGATTCCTTTGCCAAGGCAATTGCACCAGTATTGTCACAAAAGATTTTCATTGGACCCGATGCACTAGGTATGACACCTAGATCGGATATGAACTCCTTCATACAGACTCCTTCATTTGTTGCTTCCGAAGCAGCTATGTACTCCGCTTCACACGTAGATCCCGCCACGATGCTTTGTTTAGAACCGCACCAACTGATAGCTCCACCATTCAATATAAACACGTATCCGGTTTGTGACTTAGAGTCATCCGGATCAGTGTCAATGCTTGCATCGACGTAACCATTTACGACGAGCTCTTTGTCACCTCCATAAACGAGAAACATATCCTTAGTCCTTTTTAGGTATTTCAGGATGTTCTTGACCGCTGTCCAGTGATCCACTCCTGGATTACTTTGGTACCTCCCTGCTAAACTAATAGCAAGGCACACATCAGGTCTGGTACATAGCATTGCATACATTATAGAGGCTATGGCTGAAGCATAGGGAACACCTTTCATTTTCTCTCTATCTTCTGCAGTGGTTGGGCATTGAGTTTGACTCAACTTCACACCTTGTAACACAGGCAAGAACCCTTTCTTTGCTTGATCCATTTTGAACTTCTTCAAAACTTTATCAAGGTATGTGCTTTGTGAAAGTCCAATCAAGCATCTTGATCTATCTCTATAGATCTTGATGCCAAATATATAAGCAGCTTCACCGAGGTCCTTCATTGAAAAACTCTTATTCAAGTATCCTTTTATGCTATCCAGAAATTCTATATCATTTCTAATTAACAATATGTCATCCACATATAATATTAGAAATTATATAGAGCTCCCACTCACTTTCTTGTAAATACAGTCTTCTCCAAAAGTCTGTATAAAACCATATGCTTTGATCACACTATCAAAATGTTTATTCCAACTCCGTGATGCTTGCACCAGTCCATAGATGGATCGCTGGAGCTCACACTTTGTTAGCATCCTTTGGATCGATAAAACCTTCAGGTTGCATCATATACAACTCTTCTTCCAGAAATCCATTCAGGAATGCAGTCTTTACATCCATTTGCCAAATTTCATAATCATAAAATGCGGCAATTGCTAATATGATTTGGATGGACTTAAGCATCAGTACGGGTGAGAAGGTCTCATCTTAGTCAAATCCTTGAACTTGTCGAAAACCTTTCGCAACAAGTCGAGCTTTTGTAGATAGTACCATTACTGTCAGCGCCAATCTTCTTCTTGAAGATCCATTTATTCTCGATGGCTTGCCGATCATCGGGCAAGTCAACCAAAGTCCACACTTCGTTCTCATACATGGATCCCATCTCAGATATCATGGCCTCAAGCCATTTCGTGGAATCTGGGCTCATCATCGCTTCGTCATAGTTCATAGGTTTGCCATGGTCAAGTAACATGACCTCCAGAACAGGATTATCGTACCACTATGGTGCGAATCTTATTCTGGTTGACCTACGAGGTTCGGTAGTAACTGATCTAAAGTGTCATGATCATTATCATTAGCTTCCTCACTAATTGGTTAGGGGATCACATGAACTTGATTTCTGTGATGAACTACTTTCCAATAAGGGAGTAGGTACATTTACCTCACCAAGTTGTACTTTCCTCCCACTCAGTTCTTTCGAGAGAAACTCCTTCTCTAGAAAGAATCCATTCTTAGCAACGAATGTCTTGCCTTCGGATCTGTGATAGAAGGTGTACCCAATAGTCTCCTTTCGGTATCCTATGAAGACACATTTCTCCGATTTGGGTTCGATCTTATCAGGTTGAAGCTTTTTCACATAAGCATCGTAGCCCCAAACTTTAAGAAACGACAGCTTTGGTTTGTTGCCAAACCACAGTTCATAAGGCGTCGTCTCAACGGATTTAGATGGTGCCCTATTTAACGTGAATGCAGCCGTCTCTAACGCATAACCCCAAAACGATAGTGGTAAATCAGTAAGAGACATCATAGATCGCACCATATCTAATAAAGTGTGGTTACGACGTTCGGACACACCATTACGTTGTGGTGTTCCGGGTGGTGTGAGTTGCAAAACTATTCCGCATTGTTTCAAATGAAGACCAAACTCGTAACTCAAATATTCTCCTCCATGATCAGATCGTAGAAACTTTATTTTCTTGTTATGATGATTTTCCACTTCACTCCGAAATTCTTTGAACTTTTCAAATGTTTCAGACTTATGTTTCATTAAGTAGATATACCCATATCTGCTCAAATCATCTGTGAAGGTGTGAAAATAACGATACCCGTTGCGAGCCCCAATATTCATCGGACCACATACATCAGTATGTATGATTTCCAACAAATTTGTTGCTCGCTCCATTGTTCCGGAGAACGGAGTTTTAGTCATATTGCCCATGAGGCATGGTTCGCAAATAGCAAGTGATTCATAATCAAGTGATTCCAAAAGTCCATCAGAATGGAGTTTCTTCATGCGCTTTACAACAATATGATCCAAACGGTAGTGCCACAAATAAGTTGCACTATCATTAACAGCTCTGCATCTTTTGGCTTCAATATTATGAATATGTGTATCACTACTATCGAGATTCAATAAAAATAGACCACTCTTCAAGGGTGCATGACCATAAAAGATATTACTCATATAAATAGAACAACCATTATTCTCAAATTTAAATGAATAACCATATCGCATCAAACAAGATCCATATATAATGTTCATGCTCAACGCTGGCACCAAATAACAATTATTCAGGTCTAAAACTAATCCCGAAGGTAGATGTAGAGGTAGCGTGCGGACCACGATCACATCGACTTTGGAACCATTTCCCACGCGCATCGTCACCTCGTCCTTAGCTAATCTTCGCTTAATCCGTAGTCCCTGTTTCAAGTTGCAAATATTAGCAACAGAACCAGTATCAAATACCCAGGCACTACTGCGAGCATTAGTAAGGTACACATCAATAACATGTATATCACATATACCTTTGTTCACCTTGCCATCCTTCTTATCCGCCAAATATTTGGGGCAGTTACGCTTCCAGTGACCAGTCCCTTTGCAGTAGAAGCACTCAGTCTCAGGCTTAGGTCCAGACTTGGGCTTCTTCACTTGAGCAGCAACTTGCTTGCCGTTCCTCTTGAAGTTCCCCTTCTTCCCTTTACCCTTTTTCTTGAAACTGGTGGTCTTGTTAACTGTCAACACTTGATGCCCTTCTTGATTTCTACCTCCACAGCCTTTAGCATTGCGAAGAGCTCGGGAATTGTCTTGTTCATCCCTTGCATATTATAGTTCATCACGAAGCTCTTGTAGCTTGGTGGCAGTGCTTGAAGAATTCTGTCAATTACACTATCATCCGGAAGATTAACTCCCCGTTGAATTAGGTGATTATTATACCCAGCCATTTTGAGTATATGTTCACTGACAGAACTACTCTCCTCCATCTTGCAGCTGTAGAACTTATTGGAGACCTCATATCTCTCAATCCGGGCATTTGCTTGAAATATTAACTTCAACTCCTGGAACATCTCATATGCTCCATGACGTTCAAAACGTCGTTGAAGTCCCGGTTCTAAGCCGTAAAGCATGGCACACTGAACTATCGAGTAGTCATCAGCTTTGCTCTGCCAGACGTTCACAACGTCCGATGTTGCGCCTGTAGCAGGTCTTGCACCTAGCGGTGCTTCCAGGACGTAATTCTTCTGTGCAGCAATGAGGATAATCCTTAAGTTACGAACCTAGTCCGTTTAATTGCTACCATCATCTTTCAACTTAGCTTTCTCAAGGAACGCATTAAAATTCAACGGAACAATAACACGGGCCATCTATCTACAACAACATAGACATGCAAAATACTATCAGGTACTAAGTTCATGATAAATTAAAGTTCAATTAATCAAATTACTTAAGAACTCCCACTTAGATAAACATCCCTCTAATCATCTAAGTGATCACGTGATCCATATCAACTAAACCATGTCCGATCATCACGTGAGATGGAGTAGTTTTCAATGGTGAACATCACTATGTCGATCATATCTACTATATGATTCACGCTCGACCTTTCGATCCTAGTGTTCCGAGGCCATATCTTCATATGCTAGGCTCGTCATGTTTAACCTGAGTATTCTGCGTGTGCAAAACTGGCTTGCACCCGTTGTATGTGAAGTAGAGCTTATCACACCCGATCATCACGTGGTGTCTCGGAACGACGAACTTTCGCAACGGTGCATACTCAGGGAGAACACTTATACCTTGAAATTTAGCGAGAGATTATCTTATAATGCTACCGTCGATCTAAGCAAAATAAGATGCATAAAAGATAAACATCACATGCAATCATTATAAGTGATATGATATGGCCATCATCTTGTGCCTTTGATCTCCATCTCCAAAGCACCATCGTGATCACCATCGTCACCGGCACGACACCTTGATCTCCATCGTAGCATCGTTGTCGTCTCGCCAACTATTGCTTCCACGACTATCGCTACCGCTTAGTGATAAAGTAAAGCAATTACATGGCAATTGCATTCCATACAATAAAGCGACAACCATATGGATCCTGCTAGTTGCCGATAACTCCGTTACAAAACATGATCATCTCATACAATAAAATATAGCATCATGTCTTGACCATATCACATCACAACATGCCCTGCAAAAGCAAGTTAGACTTCCTCTACTTTGTTGTTTGCAAGTCTTACGTGGCTGCTATGGGCTAAGCAAGAACCGTTCTTACCTACGCATCAAAACCACAATGATATTTCGTCAAGTATGTGTTGTTTTAACCTTCACAAAGACTGGGCGTAGCCACACTCGATTCAATTAAAGTTGGACAAACTGACACCCGCCAGCCACCTGTGTGCGAAGCACGTCGGTAGAACCAGTCTCGCGTAAGCGTAAGCATAATGTCAGTCCGGGCCACTTCATCCAACAATACCGCCGAATCAAAGTATCACATGCTGGTAAGAAGTACGACTGGTATCGCCCACAACTCAATTGTATTCTACTCGTGCATATAACATCTACGCATAAACCTGGCTCGGATGCCACTGTTGGGGAACGTAGTAATTTCGAAAAATTTCCTACGCACACGCAAGATCATGGTGATGCATAGAAATGAGAGGGGAGAGTGTCGTCCACGTACCCTCGTAGACCGTAAGCGGAAGCGTTATGACAACGCGGTTGATGTAGTCATACATCTTCACGATCGACCGATCCTAGTACCGAACATACGGCACCTCCATGATATGCACACGTTCAGCTCGGTGACGTCCCACAAACTCATGATCCAGTAGAGCTTCAAGGGAGAGTTCCATCAGCACGACGGCGTGATGACGGTGTTTATGAAGCTACCGACGCAGGGCTTCGCCTAAGCATCACTACGATATGACCGAGGTGCATTATGGTGGAGGGGGCACCGCACACGGCTAAAATGTCAATGATCAAATTGTGTGTCTATGGGGTGCCCCCTCCCCCGTATATAAAGGAGTGGAGGAGGGGGGAGGAGGCCGGCCTCCTAGGCGCGCCCCAAGGGGAGTAGGAGTAGGATCCCACCCCTTCCAAGAGTAGGAGTAGGAGGAAGGAAAGAGGAGCGAGGGGGGAGGAAAAGGGGGGCGCCGCCCCCCTTCCTTGTCCAATTCGGACTAGAGGGGAGGGGGCGCGCGTCCTGCCCTGGCCTCCCCTTCCTCTCTCCACCATGGCCCATGAGGCCCATTACACTCCCCGGGGGGTTCCGGTAACCCCCCGGTACTCCGGTATTTGTCCAAACTCACTCGAAACTCTTCTGAAGTCCAAACATAGTCATCCAATATATCGATCTTTATGTCTCGACCATTTCGAGACTCCTCGTCATGTCCGTGATCATATCTGGGACTCCGAACTACCTTCGGTACATCAAAACACATAAACTCATATTACTGATCATCACTGAACGTTAAGCGCGCGGACCCTACGAGTTCGAGAACTATGTAGACATGACCGAGACACGTCTCCGGTCAATAACCAATAGCGGAACCTGGATGCTCATATTGGCTCCTACATATTCTACGAAGATCTTTATCGGTCAAACTGCATAACAACATACGTTGTTCCCTTTGTCATCGGTATGTTACTTGCCATTAGATTCGATCGTCGGTATCTCAATACCTAATTCAATCTCGTTAGCGGCAAGTCTCTTTACTCGTTCCATAATGCATCATCCCGCAGCTAACTCATTGGTCACATTGCTTGCAAGGCTTATAGTGATGTGCATTACCGAAAGGGCCTAGAGATACCTCTCCGACAATCAGAGTGAAAAATCCTAATCTTGATCTATGCCAACTCAACAAGTACCATCGGAGACACCTGTAGAGCACCTTTATAATCACCCAGTTACGTTGTGGCGTTTGGTAGCACACAAAGTGTTCCTCCGGTATTCGGGAGTTGCATAATCTCATAGTCATAGGAACACGTATAAGTCATGAAGAAAGCAATATCAACAAACTAAACGATCAAGTGCTAAGCTAACTGAATGGGTGAAGTCAATCACATCATTCTCTAATGATGTGATCCTGTTAATCAAATGACAACTCATGTCTATGGTTAGGAAACACAACCATCTTTGATTCAACGAGCTAGTTAAGTAGAGGCATACTAGTGACATTATGTTTGTCTATGTATTCACACATGTACTAAGTTTCTGGTTAATACAATTCTAGCATGAATAATAGACATTTAGCATGATATAAGGAAATATAAATAACAACTTTATTATTGCCTCTAGGGCATATTTCCTTCAAAACTGTGTTCCTCTATCCGATACGATGGTCCTCGGAACTCCATGCAGACATACGATCCTGGTCATATATATCTTGGCCACTTTCGCACTCGTATAGGTGGTTTTCACTGGGATAAAGTGAGCCACTTTTGTCAAACGGTCCACTACTACCCAAATAGAATCATATCTCGATCGGGTCCTGGGTAATCCGCTGATGAAATCCATGCCAAGCTTGTCCCACGTCCATTCGGGTATCGGCATAGGCTGCAGTAATCCGGCTGGCTTCTGATGTTCTGCCTTCACTCTCTGACATACATCACATACTGCTACATACTCGGCTATATCCTTCTTCATACCAGTCCACCAGAAACACTCCTTTAAATCCAAATACATCTTGGTGTTTCCTGGGTGTATCGAGTATGGCGAGTCATGGGCTTCTTGAAGTATCAACTTTCTGATCTCTTCGTTATTGGGTACATAAACACGGTCCCCAAACCATAAGGTGTCGTGCTCATCCTCACGAAATCCTTTGGCTTTTCCTTTGCTCATCCTCTTCATTCTTCGAGTATACCAAAATATCATCAATGAATACTACCACAAACTTATCCAAGAATTCCATGAACACCTTATTCATCATACTGATGAAATAGGCAGGGGCGTTAGTCAATCCAGATGACATAATCGTGTACTCATACAGCCCATACCTTGTGGTAAAAGTTGTCTTAGGTATATCATGCTCTCGGATCTTCAGCTGATGGTATCCCGATCGCAGGTCGATCTGGGAAAATACTTTAGCTCCTTGCAACTAGTCAAACAAATCATTGATCATCAGCAGTGGGTACTTGTTCTTGATCGTCACCTCATTCAATGCACGATAATCCAATGGAGGAGATCGAGTCTTACGGGGAAAGCGCGCAAAGCTTTGTAGAGTGTACAAACTAATCATGGTTAGCCGTGTCCCCGGTTATGGACATCTTGAGTATCTGGTTCTTGGATTATCATGTTGATCTCATCACTCTAAATTAATTTTGTTGGGTTATTAATATTGTTTAATTGGGATTGAGTTGGAGGAACCTTCTCAATGTTTAACAACCACCATGATAGTTAAATAAAATTTATTCCTTTGTTGTAGGGAAAAGTTGGCTTTATGCAAAACATTAACCATAGAGCTTTCCACAAGCCATATATGCATGTAGTGTTAGCATTTATCTTGTTCATTGCTCTACAGTGTTATTTTGCCAGCATATTCCATGTGCTGACCCGTTTCAGGTTGCAACGTATCATGTTGCAGACTTTTCAGACGGAGAGTAAGGTGCGCTAGGTCGTTGTTGTGCACTCAGCTATGCCGTTGGAGTTGATGGACTCACTTTATCTTCCAAGCCTTCCGCTGTTATCTTATTTAGATGGCCTTAAGCCATATTATTGTAATAAGTTCTCTTTTGAGACATTCAATGTAATAAGTGTGTGATTGCACTCTGTTATAAATCCCTCGAGTATTTTGTGTGTCAGCATTACCGATCCAAGGATGACACGTAAGCACAGAGGTTTGACCATTTGAGGTTGGATCGCTACAACCTGCCATCGGGCAAGATACCGGTTGTGTATGCCGGCGTCGCCTCGGCAGCGGCCTTCATGGGACCCAAGCGACAACGTCCTTCCATGTTCTAATTCTCCTTGATGATGTCAGCTGATGTGGACATTGACGGTCTCCTACTTTACCTGGGTGACGATGATATCAGCTGATGTGGATGTTCTACTTCTTCTCCATGATCTTGGGTACCTGCAGGGATGAAGCTCGCGGACAAGACAAGAGATACTTCATGATGCAATTTTATTTTTCACATAAAAGATGTTGTATCAAAGACTTCCAGTGATCCCTTCACCAAATACCTGGGGCTGAAAGGCTCATGCTTCACCCCATACCTTACCGGACTACTCACACATGGAGATCGGGTCGCGAGAAGAAATCATTGAGAACACATCTTGATATTGATTGATTGGAATACTTCTTATGATAACCCACAAGTATAGGGGATCAGTTGTAGCCTTTCTCGATAAATAAGAGTGTCGAACCCAAAGAGTAGCTAAAGGTAGAACAAATATTCCCTCAAGTTTTGTCTACCACTGATACAACTCTACGCACGCTTAACGTTTGCTTTACCTAGAACAAGTATGAAACTAGAAGTGCTTTGTAGGTGTGATAGGATAGGTTTTCAAGATAATAAAGAGCACGTAAACAAAATCTAGGGGCTGTTTAGATAAAGAAACAACTAAGTTAGTTTTAGTAGAGAGCTTTTTGTCACGGGAAAGTTATTTGTCCCTAGGCAATCGATAACTAGACCGGTAATCGTTATTGCAATTTTATATGAGGGAGAGGCATAAGCTAACATACTTTCTATTTTTGGATCATATGCACTTATGATTCGAACTCCACCAAACATCCATAACTACTAAAGATCAGTAAGGTAAAACCCAACCATAGCACTAAAGTATCAAGTCCTCTTTATTCCCATACGCAAACAATCTACTTACTCGGGTCTGTGCTTCTGTCACTCACGCCACCAACCATAAGCAAATCATGAACATATTGTAAACCCTACAGTGGGGATCCCTCATGCTTGCATGACACGGAGAGCACCATAGGACATCACCAATAATAAAACATGCAACTCAAACCAATCTCGATCATCAATTAATGCATAGGACAAAACAGATCTACTCAAACATCATAGGATAACCATACATCATTGGGAAATAATATATAGCGTTGAGCACCATGTTTAAGTACAGATTACAGTGGGGAGAAGGGGTGTTACACCTCTGCATAGAGTGGGAGATATTTGGTGATGACAGCGGCAAAGTTGTTGGTCTAGATCGCTATCACGATGATGGCCCCGACGGCGTTCCGGCGCCACCGGGAGAGAAGGGGAGAGATCCCCCTCCTTATTCTTCTTCCTTGACCTCCCCCCTAGATGGGAGAAGGGTTTACCCTCTGGTCCATGGGGTGGAGGGGCTAGAGCCCCTCCGAGATTGGATCTCTCTCTCTCTCTCTCTCTCTCTCCCTCTCCCTCTCTCTCTCTCTCTCTCTCTCTCTCTCTCTCTCTCTCTGTTTCCTTCTGTTTCTGCGCTCCCAAATTCTGGCCTTTCACCGTTTCGTAAATTTCCGGAGATCCGTAACTCCGATTGGGCTGAAATTATAACACGATTTTTATCTGGATATTAGCTTTCTTGCGGCCGAAGAAGGGCATCAACCGCCTTACGGGGCAACCACAAGGGCCCAGGGCGCTCCCCTGCCTTGCCGCCGCCTCGGTCATTGAGGGAGTCCTGGACTAGGGGGTGTCCGGACAGCCGGACTATCATCGTCCGCCGGACTCCAAGACTACGAAGATACAGGATTGAAGACTCCCTCCCGTGTCCGGATGGGACTTTCCTTGGCGTGGAAGGCAAGCTTGGCGATACGGATATGTAGATCTCCTACCAATGTAACCGACTCTGTGTAACCCTAGCCCTCTCCGGTGTCTATATAAACCGGAGGGCTTTAGTCCGTAGGACACAACATACATTACAACAATCATACCATAGGCTAGCTTCTAGGGTTTAGCCTCCTTGATCTCGTGGTAGATCCACTCTTGTACTACCCATATCATCAATATTAATCAAGCAGGACGTAGGGTTTTACCTCCATCAAGAGGGCCCGAACCTGGGTAAAACATCGTGTCCCTTGTCTCCTGTTACCATCCGCCTAGACGCACAGTTCGGGACCCCCTACCCGAGATCCACCGGTTTTGACACCGACATTAGTGCTTTCATTGAGAGTTCCTCTGTGTCGTCACCGATAAGCTCGATGGCTTCTTCAATCAACAACCACGCTGTCCAGGATGAGACTTTTCTCCCTGGACAGATCTTTGTATTCGGCGGCTTCGCACTGCGGGCTAATTCACTTGGCCATCTGGAGCAGATCGAAAGCTACGCCCCTGGCCATCAGGTCGGGTTCGGAAGCCTAAACTTCACGGCCGTCATCCGCGGGGACTTGATCTTCGACGGACTCGAGCCACAGCCGAGCATGCCGCAGTGTCACGATGGGCATGATCTAGCTCTGCCGCCAGACAGTGCCTTGGTGGCCGCACACGAATCCGCTCTGGCCCTTAGTCCGGAGCCGATCGCCCAGATCGAGGATCGGTGGCTGGGCACCGCCTCGGGGGCTGCAACTTCCACGGCGATGGAGCCGAACACTAACCTAGTCCTCTGTAAAGCTCGTGACTCCGAGGTACCGGACTCCCTGCCGGACTCCGCACCTCCCGCGCCCCTGCCAATCAAAGCTGATTGGGCGCCGGTCATGGAGTTCACCGCCGCGGACATCTTCCAACACTCGCCCTTCGGCGACATCCTAAATTCACTAAAGCATCTCTCGCTATCCGGAGAGACCTGGCCGGACTATGGCCAGGATGGTTGGGATACGGACGACGAAGAAATTCAAAGCCCACCCACCACCCACTTTGTAGCCACTGTCGACAATCTAACCGACATGCTAGACTATGACTCCGAAGACATCGACCGTATGGACGATGATGCCGGAGATGAACAAGAACCAGCGCCTACAGGGCACTGGAAGACCACCTTGTCATACGACGTATACATGGTGGATACCCCAAAAGGAAGCGATAACGAGGACCAACGGGGCGCGGCAGAAGATAATGCCGCCGACAAACAACCAAAACAGCGACGCAGACGCCGCCCTAAGTCCCGCCTCGACAAAAACAGCGCTCCTAATGACCCAGCAATACAGCAGGGCAAACCAGTGGACGACGAACACGCAGACAAGCAACCGCCCGAATAGGACGAGTCAGATAATCAGTCCAGGCCCGGCGAAAACAACAGTCGAGACGACCTTACGCAGGACACACCGCCGGAGAATAAAAACCTTCGGAAAAGACTCGTCGCCACCGCAAGAAGTTTGAAGAAGGAAAAACGAAAGCTCAAAACAGCGAAAGATACACTCAGAATGAGGTGGAGCAAAGTGCTCAAAACCGCAGACAAATACGGCAATGGCCATAAATCAAAGAGCTACCCGAAGCGCAAGCTGCTGCCAGAATTTGACGAGGAGGCCATAGAGCCCCCACAGTCAAAAAACAAAGAGGCCACCTGGTCGGATAGACGGCCAGATGATAGGCCAAAATCTAAAAGCGGCGCTGCACATAAGCCGACTAATGACCCTGGAAAAACAGATGGCCCAGCCAGGTCCATTTACGGGCCAAAAAAGAGGGCCCCAGGAAGCAACGCAACACGCCAAGTGTCCGAAGACAGCGGTACACCCAAATACAGGGGAGCCGCACACCCACTATGTTTCACCAACGAGGTGCTGGATCATGAATTCCCAGCAGGATTTAAACCCATAAACATAGAGGCTTACGACGGAACAACAGACCCTGGAGTCTGGATAGAGGATTATATACTACACATACACATGGCTAGAGGAGATGATCTCCATGCCATAAAATACCTACCCCTCAAGCTCAAAGGGCCAGCCCGTCACTGGCTCAAAAGCCTCCCAGAAAACACTGTTGGAAGTTGGGAAGAGCTCGAGGACGCGTTTAGAGCAAATTTTCAAGGAACTTATGTCCGCCCTCCGGATGCAGATGATCTAAGTCATATAACTCAACAGCCCGGAGAGTCAGCGCGCAAATTCTGGAACAGGTTCCTCACCAAAAAGAACCAAATAGTCGACTGTCCGGACGCCGAAGCCTTAGCAGCTTTTAAACACAACGTCCGAGACGAATGGCTCGCCAGACACCTCGGCCAAGAGAAGCCGAGGACAATGTCCGCGCTAACAAGCCTCATGACCCGCTTTTGCGCGGGAGAGGATAGCTGGCTAGCAAGATGCAGCACCAGCGACCCAAGTACATCCGAGATCAGAGATGGAAACGGAAAATCACGGCGCAGAAAAGATCAGCGCCGGAATAAAGAGAAAAGCCCAAAGAACACGGCGGTCAACGCCGGATTCAAAAGCTCGCGGCCAAACAACAAAACACCGCCTCTTAAGGATAACAGCGATGAGCTATCCAACTTAAACAAAATTTTGGGTCGGATTTGTCAAATCCACAGTACCCCCGGAAGGCCTGCAAACCACACCCACCGAGATTGTTGGGTTTTCAAACAGTCCGGCCGACTAAACGCCGAACACAAGGGGCTCGACGCATCAAGTGAGGATGATGATAAACCCCACCAGCAGAGCACCGGAAAACAAAAGACTTTCCCACAAGAGGTCAAAGCAGTAAATTCACTTCATGTGATAATACGACAAAACAATGCGGCACCCGCTAAAATGGGTCTCACACGGTCCAACCCAACGGAACATAGAGATTGGATATCAAAACCAATCACTTTCGACCACCTGGATTATTCCAGAAGCGTTCGAAATGCAGGATGGACTGCCCTGATATTGGATCCTATAATCGACGGACTGCAATTTACACAAGTCCTGATGGACGGAGGCAGCGACTTAAACCTGCGGTACCCAAACACAATCCGCAAGTTGGGGATAGACCTTACTAAAATTCGACACAGCCGCACTTCCTTTAAAGGAGTGACGCCAGGCCCTTACGCCAAGTGCACAAGCTCCTTATTACTAGAAGTTGTCTTCGGGTCACCGAACAACTTTCGACGCGAAAAACTAATCTTTCATGTCGTCCCATTTAAAAGTAGCTATCAAGCACTCTTGGGACGAGAAGCTTTTGTCCGCTTCAACGCCATACCACATTACGCGTCTCTTACACTTAAGATGCCCGGTCCACGTGGCATCATTTCAGTGCGAGGGTCATTTAAAGACCCCGGACATGGCTAGACGAGTCCGGCAAAAATAAGCTAGGGGCTCCCTAGCCGCACACCCCTTCACAAGGGGCTGTGCACATAAGCAACAGCAAGCTCATATAGACTCCGCTTTACTTATTTATTTATATTTTTTCCTTCGTATATATTTTTCGCACGATTTCCTTCCAAACTAAGTTCCTCTCTTTTTACAGATGAACAACATGCACACCCGTCCAGGATAACAGCACAACAGAGACACAGGTGCAGACGTGCAGTAGGGACCCGTCACAAGGATTCTTTTCAGATTAAGACCCTGCGTAAAACTTTTTTACTGTCTCTTGTTGCTATAATCCCCTGGTTTCTCATTATAACCAGAGTGGAGCCTGACGTTTTGGCATCGGCTGCATCAGAAGACCTTGCCCGTACCTGGACACTAGGGGCTTAGGGCATTGTTCTGCCCATTATTATAAAGACCGAACACCTTAGGGAGTGTTCGGCGTCTCGAGTTAGGCCTTATATGCATCAGCTCCGAATCATGTCTTTGGTCAAATGTTGGGTTTGCCCGACTCCTGTGTTTTGCTGCCTTATGTTCCGTATCATCGGCTAATGCGGCACCAGGAGAACTACTGCGATTGTGCCCCAGTTCGGCTGGGCGAGCACCTCAGTAGAGAAAGCCGAAAACTGACTGTCATGATACAGCGAGAGACTGGTCAACCACTCGATCGACTACCGGAATGTTTAGAATTCCCCGCTTTGACGAAGGACCGTTTCCCGGTCAGGCACACACGCGCCCCGAATCCGGAGAAGCGCGGTGCACCCAGGGGCTATATCGTAGCCCCACCCTCGAACTCCAATGGCTAAGTGAAAGTGATAAAGCATCATAGTCTGGATTGCCTCGTTTGCTATGCTACCACCTCCTTAACAGGACCGAGACGTCGGATTAAGTGTGAAAACGCGCTATTTTTTGCGAACACCCCCGCACCTTGTGCGTGGGGGCTGAAGCCGAAGACTGCCATCTTTCAGGTTATACAAACGTATACATAAACGGCCTCATAGGAGATATTTCAATACTTGGAACGCACAAGTATAAAAAGCGGTTACATCATAATCATTGTTTTACAAGATAAAACATTCATTTGAACGTGACATTTTTCGAGCACTGCGACTCTATTACACGAGCACCACGCATAACTTCCCCAAAATAGTCCTCGGCGGCTAACCGGCTTTCGTCCGAACCCTGGGTTGCAATAGCAGTGGCATCCATCTCTGTCCAATGTGTCTTCACATGGGCAAGGGCCATCCGCGCACCTTCTATGCAGGCCGACCGCTTCATCTCCTTGATATGCGGCACCGCTCCAAGAAATTGCTGCAATAAGCCAAAATAGCTCGTCGCCTTGGGCCTCTCCGGCCAGACATGAGCCACGATATCAGTCATGGCAAGTCCGGACAACCTGTTCAGCTCAGCCCATTCGGCCAACCGATCGGTCAGCGGAAGTGAACGATCCAGACTGTGGAATTGAGACCAAAACAACTCTTCCGTCTTGTGATCCTTCTGACTCCGGAAGTGCACCACGGCATCCGCCGCACTTGCCGGTAAGTCCATATATGGATCCTCCAGACCCCACAGCTGGCCAAGCTGGGCATAATTCGGATCCGTAAACCGGCGACGCAGCAGAAAAGGCTTGCCAGCCACAATGTCTCCGGCCTGGCGCAGCTCCTCCTTCATAGCCCGCATTGCAGAACGGGCATCCTTGGCCTCGGCAGTGGCCTTCCCCAGGTCTTCTCGCTCCGATAGGCGCTCCTTTTTAAGAGCCTCATTGCGGTCGGTAGCATCCTTCAATTTCACGGCCAATCCGGCCATCTCTTCCCTGCTTAGGCAGTGTGCAGCCCTTTCGGCTTTTAACTCCTCGGCCGCCCTCGAGGCAGCCGCATCACTCCTTCTGGCTTGCTCCTTGGCTTGAGCAAGCTCGGCCCGAAGGCTCTCCATAGCAGCAGCACCATCTGCATCACAGCATAAATATTGTAAGAGGCGGGCTTTGGCTCCCTTAAATTAGTGACTGCGGAGAATTCATTTACCTTGCGACTCGTCAAGTCGCCGGTTGACAAGCGCGATGTCCGCATCCGCCACATCAAGTTGCCGCATTAACTCGACAACTCCACCAGTCCGGCTAGCCCCCGGACTATCCGCCAACTGCATAGGAAAGGCGACACTCAATACCTGCGATTTTGATCCTCGGCACACTGTCGTTTTCGACAACCTACCGAGTCCCAGGGGCTACTATCTATAGAGGGCGCACTTGTATGTGCAAAACTATCAAAAAGGTGCGTCGTTTTTACGTACCTCAAATCCCGCCAGCAAACTCCTGACGACATTATGCAATCCGCTCTCGTCGGACGAAATCCTTCCAATCACCATGCTCATCAATGCACGGTGATCTTCTGAGATGGACGCCCTCTCAAGTAGATCCTTCAGATCCCCCGGCCGAACACTAGTCGGCGCCGAACTCTCCGGCTCTGCCGAACTCGGGGATACCCTCCATGATGACACTTCAGGCTCGTCCGCCCTGTCCGACGGTGCAGCAGACGGAGGCGTTTCGCTCTCCATCATCTGCGGACGAAGATCCCCCGAAGACGAACTCATCTGAGAAGGCCGCAGATCCGAACTGCAAGGTAAAAATTTCGGTTATCCTCAGAAGCACAAATAGGGATACTTTCTTATTAATGAACTCCCCTTTTCCTACTCACGGCTCGCTGGAGGGCTGATCCTTTAGAGACGATTGCACGCCCGGGGTCTCCCCGGACGCAGGACCCTCCGGTGAAGATTTCTTCCCCCGCTTAGGGGCTTTGGCCTCCGGGTCTTCGGAGGCGGTCCTCTTCTCCCCCTGGAAGGAGGGATTCTCGATCCCCCCCTCTTCAAGCGCCCCCTTGGGCGAGGTGATAGCTCCTCTATTTTCCCCATTGCCTTCTTTTATGGGCGCAACCTCCAGCATTCTGACCAGCACGGGCTCCGGTGCGGTCTCTGGGAGGGGGGCCGGACAACTTATCAGCTTCGCTCGCGCTGCCCACTCCTGATGAAGGATAATGGGTTAGAAGGCGAATTATAGAAAAGCAAACAAACGGAACGTCCGGACACTGAGCTACTTACCTGAGTATCCGGGCGATTGCAGCTTAGGCCTGCGTCCTCGGTCAATTCCGGACATGCCACCTGCGGTCCGAAGAACAACTTGTACATCTGTCGTACCCATGAAGTGTTGGAGAATTCATGGTCCCTCCGGATTGAACTCCCATAATCGGAGAGGACGGCGTTTGCAGGGTAGAAGACGCCTGATTAGCATGACCTGCATCACCACAACCAGATCGATCTCCCTCGCTTGGAGGTCTCGAATCCGGCCCTGCAATAGGGGCATGTCTTCTGACGGCCCCCAATTGAGCCCTTGGTTGACCCACGACATCAGCCGTCGTGGAGGTCCCGGGCGGAATGAAGGCGGCGGCTTTTGCCTGCTGCCCTTCGGAGCGGTGATATAGAACCACTCCTGCTGCCACAAGCCGAGCTCCTCTTGGAAGGAGCCCTCGGGCCACGGGGCATCGGTCCTCCTGCTTATGGCCGCCCCGCCGCACTCTGCTTGACGCCCCCCGATCATCTTCGGCTCCACATTGAAGGTCTTCAGCCACAGGCCGAAGTGTGGGGTGACGCGGAGGAAGGCTTCGCAGACGATAATGAATGCGGAAATATGGAGGATGGACTCCGGAGCCCAGTCGTGAAAATCCAGCCCGTAGTAGAACATGAGCCCTCTCACGAAGGGGTCCGTCGAGAAGCCTAAACCCCGACGGAGGTGGGATAGGAAGACGACGTACACACCGGGCTCGGGAGTAGGTACGGCCTGCCCTTGGGCGGGCAACCTGTGCGAAATCTCGTAAGACAGGTACTTGGCCTCACGCAGCTTTAACACGTCCTCCTCCGTGACGGAGGAGGGCATCCACCGACCCTGAAGGTCGGAGCCGGACATTGTTCAAGGTCCGAAGCGCTCGAATCTGGGGCTCTAGGTGTTGGAACTTGGAGCAGTGAGAAGATTCGATGGAAGATTGAAGAAAAGAAACGAGCCTTGGTCCTCTTATAAAGAGGGAAAATACCAAGAGCCGTCTCCGTGACCGTTCGGGATTCACCTTCGATAGAGGAGGCATGGCGACGGGCACGGTTGGCTTACCCACGTCCGTATTGATGAGAATCCCGGAATAAGGGGAACACGATCTCTGCTTCGACAAGACGTGCCAAGGAAACCGCTTCGCTAAACGTGCTGAGGTGGTATAATAAAAAACAATTCAAGTAAAGGCTTGATAGTGGTGTGACGTCATGCCGCAAAATACGTCAGCAGATTGAGCTTGTGTACATTTTATTCTCTCTACGGTGGAATGTGGAATTTATTTTGCAGAGCCGGACACTATCCTGGTGTTCATGATCTTCACTGGATTATTCAAAGGAGGAACCCGCCTTGCAATGCCGAACATTATGCGCGCCGGACTTATCGTCATTGAAGCCTGGTTCAGGGGCTACTGAAGGAGTCCTGGACTAGGGGGTGTCCGGACTCCAAGACTACGAAGATACAAGATTGATACAAGATTGAAGCCTGGTTCAGGGGCTACCGCCGGACTCCAAGACTACGAAGATACAAGATTGAAGACTCCATCCCGTGTCCGGATGGGACTTTCCTTGGCGTGGAAGGCAAGCTTGGCGATACGGATATGTAGATCTCCTACCATTGTAACCGACTCTGTGTAACCCTAGCCCTCTCCGGTGTCTATCTAAACCGGAGGGCTTTAGTCCGTAGGACACAACATACATTACAACAATCATACCATAGGCTAGCTTCTAGGGTTTAGCCTCCTTGATCTCGTGGTAGATCCACTCTTGTACTACCCATATCATCAATACTAATCAAGCAGGACGTAGGGTTTTACCTCCATCAAGAGGGCCCGAACCTGGGTAAAACATCGTGTCCCTTGTCTCCTGTTACCATCCGCCTAGACGCACAGTTCGGGACCCCCTACCCGAGATCCGCGGGTTTTGACACCGACAGTCATCGTCTCGCATTGATTCCAATTCCCAAAAATTACATATATTCCAAAAAAATCTCTGTAAGTATTTATCACGTTTGGACTTAGGTTGATATGGATTTTTTGCGAAACATAAAACATGCAACAAACAGGAACTGACACTGGGCACTCTGTTAGGCGATTGCAACAAACATAAAATCTCTGTTAGTCCCAAAAATAGTATAAAAGTTGCCAAAAGTGTATGAAAGTTGTAGAATATTGGCATGAAACAATTAAAAATTATGGATATGACAAAGACATGTCAGCATCCCCAAGCTTAATTCTTGCTCGTCCTCGAGTAGGTAAATGATAACAAAGATAATTTTTGATATGAAATGCTACCTAGCATAATCTTGATCACATAATATAATCATGACATGAATATTAAGACACGAGTGATTCAAAGCAATAGTCTATCATTTGACATAAAGACAATAATACTTCAAGCATACTAATAAAGCAATCATGTCTTCTCGAAATAACATGGCCAAAGAAATTTATCCCTACAAAATCATATAGTCTGGCTATGATCCATCTTCATCACACAAAGTATTCAAATCATGCACAACCCTAATGACAAGCCAAGCAATTGTTTCATACTTTTGACGTTCTCAAACTTTTTCAACTTTCACACAATACATGAGCATGAGCCATGGACCTAACACTATAGGTGGAATAGAATATGGTGGTTGTGGAGAAGACAAAAAGAAGGAGATAGTCTCACATCAACTAGGCCTATCAATGGGCTATGGTGATGCACATCAATAGATATCAATGTGAATGAGTAGGGATTGCCATGGAACGGATGCACTAGAGCTATAAGTTTATGAAAGCTCAAAAAGAAACTAAGTGGGTGTGCATACAACTTGCTTGCTCATGAAGATCTCGCACATTTGAGGAAGCCCATCATCAGAATATACAAGCCAAGTTCTATAATGAAAGTTCCCACTAGTATATGAAAGTGACAACTCAAGAGACTCTCTATATGAAGAACATGATGCTACTGTGAAGCACAAGTGTCATAAAAGGATAGTACCATTGCCCCTTCTCTCTTTTTCTCTCAATTTTTTTCTTTTTCTTTTTGTTTTTTTGGGCTCCTCTTTTTTTGGCCTCTTCTTGTTTTTCGTCGGGAGTCTCATCCCGACTTGTGGGGCAATCACAGTCTCCATCATCCTTTCCTCACAGGGGAAATGTGATACGTCTCCAACGTATCTACTTTTCCAAACACTTTTGCCCTTGTTTTGGACTCTAACTTGCATGATTTGAATGGAACTAACTCGGACTGGCGTTGTTTTCAGCAGAATTGCCATGGTGTTATTTTTGTGCACAAATAAAAGTTCTCGGAATGACCTGAAACTCGACGGAGTCATGTTTTGGAATTAATAACAAATACTGGCAAAAGAATCAACAGAGGAGGCCCACACCCAGTCCACGAGGGTCCAAGGCGCGCCCACCCCCCTGGGGCGCGCCCCATGCCTCGTGGGCCCCCTGGACCTCCACCGACCTCAACTCCAACTCCATATATTCACGTTCGGGGAGAAAAAAAATCAGAGAGAAGGATTCATCGTGTTTTATGATACGGAGCCACCACCAAGCCCTAATCTTCCTCGGGAGGGCTAATCTGGAGTCCATTCTAGGCTCCGGGGAGGGGAATCCGTCGCCATCGTCATCATCAACCATCCTCCATCACCAATTTCATGATGCTCACCGCCGTGCATGAGTAATCCCATCATAGGCTTGCTGGACGGTGATGGGTTGGATGATATTTACCATGTAATCGAGTTAGTTTTGTTAGGGTTTGATCCTCGATATCCATTATGTTCTAAGATTGATGTTGCTATGACTTTGCCATGCTTAATGCTTGTCACTAGGGCCCGAGTGCCATGATTTCAGATCTGAACCTATTATGTTTTCATGAATATATGTGAGTTCTTGATCCTATATTACAATTTATAGTCACCTACTACGTGTTATGATCTGGCAAACCCCGGAGTGACAATAGTCGGGACACTTCCCGGTGATGACCGTAGTTTGAGGAGTTCATGTATTCACTAAGTGCTAATGCTTGGGTCCGGTACTCTATTAAAAGGAGGCCTTAATATCCCTTAGTTTTCAAGAGGACGCCACTGCCATGGGAGGGTAGGACAAAAGATGTCATGCAAGTTCTTTTCCATAAGCACGTATGACTATATTCGAAATACATGCCTACATTACATTGACGAACTGGAGCTACTTCCGTGTCAGCCTATGTTATAGCTGTTGCACGATGAATTGTATCCGACATAATTATCCATCATTGATCCATTGCCTATGATCTTTTCACATATTAATCCTTGCTTAGTTACTTCTCAGTTGCCACTGTTACAATTGCTATAAAATTGTTACCGTTACTTTTGCTACCGTTACCGTTACTTCCATCCTACTTTGCTAGTAAATACTTTGTTGCAGATATTAAGTCTTTCAGGTGTGGTTGAATTGACAACTCGGCTGCTAATACTTGAGAATATTCTTTTGCTCCCCTTGTGTCTAATCAATAAATTTGGGTTGAATACTCTACCCTCGAAAACTGTTGCGATCCCCTATACTTGTGGGTTATCAAGACCTTTTTCTAGCGCTGTTGTCGGGGAGCATAGCTCTATTCTTTGAGTCACTTGGGATTTATATCTGTTGATCACTATGAGGATCTTGAAAGATGAAAGAACCAATATTTTTCCCTTAACTACGAGGGGAGGTAAGGAACTGCCATCTAGCTCTGCACTTGATTCACCTTCTGTTATGAGTAAACTTGCGACACCTACACCTGCACCTGCTATTGATTCTGATATGTCGCATGTTATTGATGATGTCACTTATGCTATGCATGATGCTTATGATGAAACTACTTCTCTGCTTGATAATACTGTGCCATTAGGTGAATTTCTTGATGAACAACTTGCTAGCGTTAGAGAGAATGAAATTATTGAAACTGATGATATTAATGAAAGTGATGATGACGATTCTCCCCCAAGATATGAATTGCCTGTTGTGCGTGAAGGTTATGTTATGGATGAAGAAACTGCTAGAGACCTTTTTGCTTGTAGTGATAGATATGGTCTTAAGAAACTGTTAGCTAAGCTGAAAGAAAAGTCTCTTAATGCTAGAATGGAATATGACCCTGCTTTTTCTACTTCACCTATCTGTGTTACTAATAAGGATTATGAATTCTCTGTCCATCCTGAGTTAATTACTTTGGTTGAATCTGATCCTTTGTATGGCTATGAATCTGAAACTGTTGTGGCACATCTTACTAAATTGAATGATATAGCCACCCTATTTACTCATGAGGAAAAAATTTGCTATTATTATATCCTTAAATTGTTTCCTTTCTCATTGAAGGGTGATGCTAAGATATGGTTTAATTCTCTTGCTCCTGGTCGTGTGCGTAGTCCCCGGGATATGATTTTTTTACTTCTCAGCAAAATACTTCCCCGCTCATAAGAAACAAGCTGCCTTAAGGGAAATATTTAGTTTTGTGCAAATTGAAGAAGAGAGTCTACCACAAGCTTGGGGGAGGCTTCTCCGATTACTTAATGCTTTGCCTAATCATCCTCTCAAGAAAAATGAAATACTTGATATCTTTTATAATGGACTAACCGATGCTTCCAGAGACCACCTGGATAGTTGTGCTGGTTGTGTTTTTAGGGAAAGAACTGTTGAGCAAGCTGCATTGCTATTGAATAATATATTGAGCAATGATAATGATTGGACACTTCCTGAACCAATTCCCAAGCCAACTACGAAGAAAAGGGGTATTCTCTTTCTCAGTCCTGAAGATATGCAAGAGGCAAAGAAATCTATGAAAGAAAAAGGTATTAAAGCCGAAGATGTTAAGAATTTACCACCTATTGAAGAAATACATGATCTTGATAACCCAACACAGGTAGTAAAGGTAAATTCTCTCTATAGTTTTGATAAGTGTGAAATCCCATCTACTAAGTTTGCCAGTCAATGCTTGGATGAGTTTGATAATTTCATTGTTAAACAAGAAAACTTCAATGCTTATATTGGTAGACAATTGAAACATAATGCTTATATGGTTGAACACTTGAGCCATTATATGTCTAGAGTTAAGGGCGACCTTAAGCTTATTAGTAAACATGCATCCATGGTTACCGCTCAAGTAGAACAAGTGCTGAAGGCACAAGATGATTTTCTCAATGAATTAAATAATTAAAAAAATGATACGCTATTAGAGTTATGACTAGAGGTGGTAGAATGACCCTAGAACCTTTGTATCCTAAGGGCCATTCTAAGAGAGTTGAGCAAGATTCTCAAAGAACTAATGTTGATGCACCTAGTCCTTGTAATAAAAAGAAAAAGAAAGATGATAGGACTTTGCATGCTTCTAGTGAACCTGTTATTGACACACCTGAGAGCCCCAATGATATTTCTATTTCTGATGCTGAAACACAATCTGGTAATGAACATGAACCTAGTGATAATGTTAATGATGATGTTCATGTTGATGCTCAACCTAGTAATAACAATGATTTAGAGATTGACCCTGTTGTTGATCTTGATAACCCACAATCAAAGAATCAACGTTATGATAGGAGAGACTTTGTTGCTAGGAGGCATGGTAAAGAAAGAGAACCATGGGTTCAGAAACCCATGCCTTTTCCTCCTAAGCCATCCAATAAAAAGGATGATGAGGAATTTGAGCGCTTTGTTGAAATGATTAGACCTATCTTTTTGCGTATGCGTTTGACTGATATGCTTAAAATGAATCCTTATGCTAAGTATATAAAAGATATTGTTACAAATAAAAGAAAGATACCGGAAGCTAAAATTTCCACCGTGCTTGCTAATTATACCTTTAAGGGTGGAATACCGAAGAAACTAGGAGATCTAGGAGTACCAACTATACCATGCTCCATTAAAAGAAACTATGTTAAAACTGCTTTATGTGATCTTGGAGCCGGTGTTAGTGTTATGCCTCTCTGTTTATATCATAGACTTGATTTGGATAAGTTGACACCTACTAAAATCTCTTTGCAAATGGCCGATAAATCAACTACTATACCCGTTGGTATTTGTGAGGACGTGCTTGTTGTGGTTGCAAACGTTACTATCTTTAACGGACTTTGTTGTTCTTGATATTCCCGAGGACGAAAGTAGGCCGATCATTCTTGGTAGAGCTTTTCTAAATACTATAGGGGCTGTTATTGGTTGCAACAAAGGCAATGCCACTTTTCATGTTAATGGTAATGAGCATACGATACACTTGCCGAAGAAACAACCTCAAGTTCATAGTATCAATTCTATTGGAAAATTTTCAACGATTACTATTGGAGGTTTTGAATTCCCTCTTCCTAATGTAAAAAAGAAATATGATATTCTTATTGTTGGGGACATGCATATCCCCGTTGAGGTAACCTAGTGTTATTCGAAAATTCTCCGGTTTCATGTTATTCGGAAGAAGTTTGTTAACAAGACTTGATCAACCTTGTTAGTGGATTCCTTTTGAGGAGCATGAGATGGATGAAGTTAGAAAGCACAACTCTCTGTACCCTCCTTTTACTTTCTGTTATTTAGATTAAATAAATAAAAAAAATACTATTTTCTTTCTGTTTTCTGAATTATGCGTGCAATAAAAAAATACCCCAAAAATAAAAGTTCTCCAAATACCCTCAAAATGGAGTATGATTTTTTGTAGAATATTTAAGAATTTCTGGCACTTAGAACACACCATGGGGACCCAGCATTTGGCCACGAGGGTACAGGGTGCGGCCACCCCCCTTGGGCGCGCCCCCTGCCTCGTGGGCCCCACGTTGACCCCCTCCACTTATTCCAGCACCCACACACTTCGTCTTCCTCCAGAAAAAATCATCCCGTAGCTCAAACCCATGTTCTAGCTCGTTTTGCTGCCATTTTTGATCTCCTTGGTCAAAGCTCCATTCACAGAACTGCTTTGGGGGATTGTTCTTTGGTATGTGACTCCTCCAATGGTCTAATTAGTTTTTGTTCAAGTGCTTTATTTATTGCAATTTTTTGCTACTGAGGTGACCCTGTTCTTGAGCTTGCATGTCAAATTTTTATGGTCCAAAGTAGTTTTAATGCATCATATAGCCTCTAGGCACTTGTGGGAGTAGTCACTATCAATCTTGTTGAGTTCGGTTCACTTTTATTTTGAATCACTAAAAAATTCAGAAATTTTTCAGAGGAAGAAAAATGTTTAGGAAAATGTACGAAGGTGGTTCTGCAAGGAAGCAAGAACCAAGGCTCGCGATACGTGAGCCGGACCTTAAACCACCAAGGTAAGCTCAAGTGCGGCCTTGTGAATGGCCGTCGGAAGAGTTTATGGTCCAAGCAGGCTTCAAGGATGAATTTGATGCGTATGTACGTAATGCTGATCTTGAGGACTTCATATCAGATAAGTGCCAACAATACTATTACCTCACTGATTCCTTTGTGAGGAGGTTTAAATTTTCATCCACGCGCAACACTCACACTGTTTTATTTGACCTCTATGATAAATCATATACCATGGACCTTGAAGATTTTAACACTGCTTGTAAAATCCCACAATGGGGTAACTTTAGTGAAACTCGCAAATATGAATATAAAGATTTTCTTGTTAGTATCATTGTGGGAGAAACTAGAGAGATCACACAAGTTACCATAGGGAGCATTCATTTCCCTTCCATACATTACTTTGCCCTCTTTATAGGTAGATGCATTAACAGTAAAGATGAGCTTTGTCACATGTGCGTTCTAGATCTTAGTGTCCTCAAGAGTGCGTATTAGGTGATAAATAATATAACTTGGGGCCATTGTTGCACGGAGGTTACATCTTAATGATAAAAGTGGAGATTTGTTTGGTGGAATTTATGCAACTCGTTTAGCTGATTATCTTGGTGTACCCATAATGGAAATGATATTGAGTTGCCACCTGCTTATCTAGATTATAATGCTATGGTTCACCATCAGTTTCTTGAGAGGAACGACCAGTTCCTTCAGTACCGACTAATCTTTGACAGATGGCGTATTGTCCATATTACTCTCCCCACTCCTACTTTCTTTAACTTGCAGGCAAACAGGAGATATTTTATAACCAGGGAGGAGGCAAATGAATACGAGAGGAGGATGGAGGCGGCTCGCCTCCAGGCTGCAACTCTCCAGGCAGTAGCTGATGCATCCCAGTACAACCCTGATTACGACTTTGGATATCCACCAGGCCAGCCGTGGCCATAGACCAACTTAGGCCAAAAGCCTAAGCTTGGGGGAGTACGTATTTCTCACCGACATTACAATCATTCACACACTCATTCCAGTTGTTGGTGTTCATACTTTTGCATTGTACTATCCATGCTACTTTATTTTATTTTCTTGCTTTCTTCTTGTGTGTTTGAAAAACTTTGTTAAAAAACAAAAAAAATTAGTTGTAGCTTTTAGCTAGTTTACTTTTCATGCTTGTGGTAGTAATTAAAAGAAAACCCAAAAAGATTTCCCGTTCTTCTTTTTCTTGTTGGGAGCTTTCCCGTGTAAATAGTTTTATTTTTGTTTGAATTTCTTTTCTTTTCTTTGGGGGTCGAGAGGAGAAGACCACGATGAGAATGTTGAGTGGCTCTCATATGCATTACTGTTGATCTAACCAAGAGCCCATATTACCTTGTCTTCTCCTTTGTATTAAATGCTTGCAGATTCCAGCTTAGTCCAATGCACGTGCACTATTATTATTATCCACACCATTCGGTCGTGCAAGTGAAAGGAAAAAATGACGATATATGATGAAATGATTGAGATGAGAGAAGCTGGCATGAACTCGACCTATCTTGTTTTTGTAAATATGACTAGTTCATCGTTCCTGATTCAGCCTATTATGAATGAAACATGTTTGCAATGATGATTAGAGATTATAGTTGCTCATGCCATGCTTAATTAGCTAGGAGTTTGTAACGGTTTACCTTGCGTGCCAACATGCTATTAAAACGGTTGTGATGTGGTATGATAGGGTGGTATCCTCCTTTGAATGATTCGAGTGGCTTGACTTGGCACATGTTCACACATGTAGTTGAAACAAAATCAACATAGCCTCCACGATATTTATGTTCATGGTGATTTATATCTGACTCATGCTTGCACTCATTGTTGGTTAATTTTAATGCATGTCCATGATTATTGTCGCTCTCTAGTTGGTCGCTTCTCAGTCTCTTTCTATCCTTCACTTGTACTAAGAGAGAATACTGCTTGTGCATCCACTTCCATAAACCCATAAGTTATTCCATCTGAGTCCACCATACCTTCATATATGCGGTATTTACCTGTCGTTCCAAGTAAATTTGCATGTGCCAAACTCTAAACCTTCAAATGAAATTCCATTTTGTATGCTCGAATAGCTCATGTATCAACTAGGACTATCTATATCTTCCATGCTAGGTGGGTTATTCTCGCGATGAGTGGACTCCGCTCATGATTCACGAGAAAATGGCCGGTAACCGGGATGCCTAGTCCCATGCTCAAATCAAATAAAAATAATTGCAAACGAAACTCCCCCAGGATTCTTGTTAGTTGGACAGCACCCGTTGTTTCGGGCTAGCCAAGGAATGTGCTCGTTGGTGGTGGGGGAGTATAAAATTTACCATTCTATTGGGAACCGCCTATAATGTATGTAGCATGGAAGATTTCGAGATCTCTTGGTTGTTATGTTGACAATGAAAGTATGCCGCTCAAAATATTATTTATCTCTATTTCAAAACTCGAGCTCTGGCACCTCTGCAAATCCCTGCTTCCCTCTGCGAAGGGCCTATCTATTTACTTTTATGTTGAGTCATCATCCTCTTATTAAAAAGCACCAGTTGGAGAGCACCGCTGGCATTTGTATGCGTTGTTATTAATTTACATTGAGTATGACTATGACTGGATCTCTTTTGCCATGAATTACAATGTCTAGTCAGTCCTTGATCTTCAGGGGTGCTCTGCATTTATGTTTTGTGGTCTCAGAAAGGGCTAGCAATATACCATTTTGTTATATCATATTATGATTGTTTTGAGAAAGTGTTGTTATCCGAGATTTATTATTATTGCTCGCTAGTTGATTATGCCATTGATAATGAGTAAATGTGAGACCTAAGTGTTATTGTGAATATGGTTAGTTCATAACCTTTGCTGAAAACTTGAATGCTGACTTTACATATTTGCAACAACAAGATCAAACGGAGTTTGTAAATGTTTTTCTTTACCACTTTCAGTTTGTCAACTGAATTGCTTGAGGACAAGCAAAGGTTTAAGCTTGGGTGAGTTGATACGTCTCCAACATATCTACTTTTCCAAACACTTTTGCCCTTGTTTTGGACTCTAACTTGCATGATTTGAATGGAACTAACCCAGACTGACGCTGTTTTCAGCAGAATTGCCATGGTGTTATTTTTGTGCAGAAATAAAAGTTGTCGGAATTGCCTAGAACTCCACGGAGTCATGTTTTGGAATTAATAAAAAATATTGGTGAAAGAATCAACAGAGGGGTCCCACACCCTGTCCACGAGGGTGTAGGGCGTGCCCACCCCCCTGGGGGTGCCCCCTACCTCGTGGGCACCCTAGACCTCCACCAACCTCAACTCCAACTCCATATATTCACGTTCAGGGAGAAAAAATCAGAGAGAAGGATTCATCATGTTTTACGATACGGAGCCACCGCCAAGCCCTAATCTTCCTTGGGAGGGCTGATCTGGAGTTCGTTCAGGGCTCCAGAGAGGGGAATCCTTCTCCATCATCATCATCAACCATCCTCCATCACCAATTTCATGATGCTCACTGCCATGCGTGAGTAATCCCATCGTAGGCTTGCTAGACGGTGTTGGGTTGGATGAGATTTACCATAATCGAGTTAGTTTTGTAAGGGTTTGATCCCTAGTATCCATTATGTTCTAAGATTGATGTTGCTATGACTTTGCCATGCTTAATGCTTGTCACTAGGGCCCGAGTGCCATGATTTCAGATCTGAACCTATTATGTTTTCATGAGTATATGTGAGTTCTTGATCCTATCTTGCAAGTTATAGTCACCTACTACGTGTTATGACCCGGCAAACCCCGGAGTGACAATAGTCGGGACACTTCCCGGTGATGACCGTAGTTTCAGGAGTTCATGTATTCACTAAGTGCTAATGCTTTGGTCCGGTACTCTAGTAAAAGGAGGCCTCAATACCCCTTTGTTTCCAATAGGACCCCCGCTGCCACGGGAGGGCAGGGCAAACGATGTCATGCAAGTTCTTTTCCATAAGCACGTATGACTATATTCAGAATACATGCCTACATTACATTGACAAACTGGAGCTAGTTCTGTGTCACCCTATGTTATAACTATTGCACGATGAATTGCATCCGACATAATTATCCATCATTGATCCATTGCCTATGAGCTTTTCACATATTGATCCTTGCTTAGTTACTTCTCCGTTGCCACTGTTACGATTGCTACAAAACTGTTACTGTTACTTTGGCCACCATTACCGTTACTTTCTTTGATGCTAAATACTTTGCTACAGATATTAAGTCTTTCAAGTGTGGTTGAATTGACAACTCAGCTGCTAATACTTGAGAATATTCTTTGGCTCCCCTTGTGTCGAATCTATAAATTTGGGTTGAATACTCTACCCTTGAAAACTGCTGTGATCCCCTATACTTGTAGGTTATCACAATGCTCTAATAATGATGATCATCACACATTTATTTACTTACAACTCAATACTAGAACAAAATATGACTCTATATGAATGCATCTGGCGGTGTACCAGGATGGGCAGTGATCTAACATAGTAAAGATATCAGCAAATGGACAAGCTATGAAAATATCATGCTAGCTATCTTACGATCATGCAAATCAATATGACAATGAATTCTTAAGTCATGTATATGTTGATGAGTAAGTTGCATGGCAATATATCTCGGAATGGCTATGGAAATGTGATACGTCCATTTTGCATCATGCTTTTATATTGATATTTATTGCATTATGAGCTGTTATTTCACATTATGTCACAATACTTATGGCTATTCTCTCTTATTTTACAAGGTTTAACATGAAGAGGGAGAATGCCGGCAGCTGGGATTCTGGGCTGGAAAAGGAGCAAATATTGGAGACCTATTCTGTACAGCTCCAAAAATCCTGAAACTCCACGGAAGTCATTTTTGGAATTAATGATAATTATTCAGCGGAAGAAATACTTGAGGGGGGCCACCCACCGTTCACGAGGGTGGGGGGCGTGCCCACCCTTACAGGGCGCGCACCCTGCCTCATGGGCCCCCTGGCAGCCCTCCGGTACCCATCTTCTGCTATATGAAGTATTTTACCCTGGAAAAAAATCATAAGCAAGCTTACGGCATGAAACGCCGCCACGAGGCGGAACCTTGGCGGAACCAATCTAGGGCTCCGGCGGAGCTGTTCTGCCGGGGAAACATCCCTTTGGGAGGGGGAAATCATCACCATCGCCATCACCAACGATCCTCTCATCGGGAGGGGGTCAATCTCCATCAACATCTTCACTAGCACCATCTCCTCTCAAACCCTAATTCATCTCTTGTATCCAATATTTGTACCTAAACCTCAGATTGGTACCTGTGGATTGCTATTAGTGTTGATTACTCCTTATAGTTGATGCTAGTTTGTTTATCCGGTGGAAGATTATTTGTTCAGTTCCTTAATGCATATTAATACACCTCTGATCATGAACATGAATATGCTTTGCGAGTATTTATGTTTGTTCCTGAGGACATGGGTGAAGTCTTGCTATTATTTATCATGTGAATTCGGTATTCGTTCGATATTTTGATGAGATGTATGTTGTCTCTCCTCTAGTGGTGTTATGTGAACATCTACTACATGACACTTCACTATTATTTGGGCCTAGAGGAAGGCATTGGGAAGTAATAAGTAGATGATGGGTTGCTAGAGTGACAGAAGCTTAAACCCTAGTTTATAAGTTGCTTCGTAAGGGGCTGATTTGGTCCATATGTTTCATGCTGTGGTTAGGTTTACCTTAATACTTATTTTGTAGTTGCGGATGCTTGAAATAGGGGTTAATCATGAGTGGGATGCTTGTCCAAGAAAGGGCAGCACCCAAGCACCGGTCCACCCATATATCAAATTATCAAAGTAACAAACGCGAATCATATGAGCGTGATGAAAACTAGCTTGACGATAATTCCCATGTGTCCTCGGGAGCGCTTTACTCATTATAAGAATTTGTCCAGGCTTGTCCTTTGCTACAAAAAGGATTGGGCCACCTTTCTACACCTTATTTACTTTCATTGCTTGTTACCCGTTACAAATTACCTTATCACAAAACTATCTGTTACCGATAATTTCAGTGCTTGCAGAGAATACCTTACTGAAAACCGCTTGTCATTTTCTTCTGCTCCTCGTTGGGTTCGACACTCTTACTTATCCAAAGGACTATGATAGATCCCCTACACTTGTGGGTCATCAAGACTCTTTTCTGGCGCCGTTGCCAGGGAGTGAAGCGCCTTTGGTGAGTGGAACTTGGTAAGGAAACATTTATATAGTGTGCTGAAATTTAGTGTCACTTATTACTATGGAAACTAATCCTTTGTGGGGCTTGTTCGAGGTATCTTCACCCCGACCAGTAGAGAAAAGAGTTTCTCCTCTACCTACTGAACCTGCTGAAAATGTTTACTTTGAAATTCCTTCGGGTATGATAGAGAAACTGCTAGCTAATCCCTTTGCAGGAGATGGACCATTGCATCCTGATTTACACCTATCTATGTGGATGAAGTTTGTGGATTATTTAAGCTTGCAGGTATGCCCGATGATGTTGTTAAGAAGAAGGTCTTCCCTTTATCTTTGAAGGGAGATGCATTCACATGGTATAGGCTATGTGATGATATGGGATCTTGGGACTATAAACGATTGAAATTGGAATTTCACCAGAAGTTTTATCCTATGCATCTTGTTCATCGTGATCGTAATTATATATATAATTTTTTGCCTCGCGAAGGAGAAAGCATCGCTCAAGCTTGGGGGAGGCTTAAGTCAATGTTATATTCATGCCCCAATCATGATCTCTCAAGAGAAATGATTATTCAAAAATTTTATGCTCGGCTTTCTCTCAATGATCGCACCATGCTCGATACTTCTTGTGCTGGTTCTTATATGATGAAGACTATTGAATTCAAGTGGGACTTATTGGAAAGAATTAAATGCAACTCTAAAGATTGGGATTCCGACGATGGTAAGGAGTTAGGTATGACACCTAAGTTTGATTGTGTTAAATCTTTTATGGATACCGATGCTTTTCATGGATTTAGCACTAAATATGGACTTGACTCTGAGATAGTAGCTTCTTTCTGTGAATCATTTGCTACTCACGTTGATCTCCCTAAGGAGAAGTGGTTTAAATATAATCCACCCACTAAACTAAAAGTAGTTTCACCTATTCAATTGAAGAAAAGACTATCACTTATAATGATCCTATTGATCCTACTACTTATGTTGAGAAACCACCTTTCCCTATTAGAATAAAGGATCATGCTAAAGCTTCAACTGTTGTTCGCAAAAGTAATACTAGAACATATACACGTCCTGAGCAAATTAAAGTTGAACCTAGTATTGCTATGGTTAAAGATCTCTTGGCCGATAATATTGATGGGCATGTTATTTATTTCTGTGTTGAAGCTGCTAATATGGGTGATAGTGCTAGTGATATGGGTGATAGTGCTAGTGCAATACCTTTTTCCTTATATGAATAAATTATGCATGATATTGCACCTGCTGAGTTAGAAGAGATTGATGTTACAATTAAGCTTGCCAATAGAGATACTATTTCACCAATTGGGATTGTTAGAGATGTTGAAGTCTTGTGTGGGAAAGTTAAATATCCTTCTGATTTTCTTGTTCTTGGTTCCCCACAAGATAGCTTTTGTCCCATTATATTTGGTAGACCCTTCTTGAATACTGCTAATGCTAGGATAGATTGCAAAAGGATGTTGTTACGCTTGGCTTAGGAGATATGTCTCATGAGTTTAATTTTGCTAAATTTCGTAGACAACCACATGATAAGGAATTTCCTAGTAAGGATGAAATAATTGGTCTTGCTTCTATTGCCGTGCCTCCTACTGATCCTTTAGAACAATATTTGCTAGACCATGAAAATGATTTGTTTATGAATGAAAGAAGGGAGATAGATGAAGTATTCTTTAAACAGGGTCCTATTCTGAAACACAACTTGCCTGTTGAAATCCTAGGGGATCCCCCTCCACCCGAGGGTGATCCCATGTTTGAGCTTAAACCATTGCCTGATACTCTTAAATATGCTTATCTTGATGAAAAGAAGATATATCCTGTTATTATTAGTACTAACCTTTCAGAGCAGGAAGAGGAAAGATTATTGAAAACTCTGAAGAAGCACCGCTCTGCTATTGGATATACTCTTGATGATCTTAAGGGCATTAGTCCCACCTTATGCCAACACAAAATAAATTTGGAAGAAGATGCCAAACCTGTTAGAGATTATCAACGACAGTTAAATCCTAAGATGAAAGAAGTGGTAAGAAAGGAAATACTAAAGTTCCTCGAGGCAGGTATAATTTATCCCGTTGCTGATAGTCAGTGGGTAAGTCCTGTCCATTGTGTCCCTAAGAAGGGAGGTATTACTGTTGTTCCTAATGATAAAGATGAATTGATCCCGCAAAGAATTATTACAGGTTATAGGAGGTAATTTATTTCCGCAAATTAAATAAAGCAACTAAGAAAGATCATTACCCTTTACCTTTTATTGATCAAATGCTAGAAAGACTATCCAAACATACACATTTTTGCTTTCTATATGGTTACTCTAGTTTCTCTCAAATACGTGTGTCAGCGGACGATCAAGCAAAGACCACTTTTACTTGCCCTTTCAGTACTTTTTCTTATAGACGTATGCCTTTTGGTTTATGTAATGCACCTGCTACCTTTCAAAGATGCATGATGGCTATATTCTCTGACTTTTGTGAAAAGATTTGTGAGGTATTCATGGATGATTTCTCCGTCTACGGACCCTCTTTTGATGATTGCTTGAGCAACCTTGATCGAGTTTTGCAAAGATGTGAAGATACTAGTCTCGTCTTCAATTGGGAAAAGTGCCACTTTATGGTTAATGAAGGCATTGTCTTGGGGCATAAAATTTCTGAAAGAGGTATTGAAGTTGATAAAGCTAAAGTTGATGCTATTGAAAAGATGCCGTGTCCCAAGGACATTAAAGGTATAAGAATTTTCCTTGGTCATGTCGGTTTTTATAGGAGGTTCATTAAGGTATTTTCTAAAATCTCTAGGCCTCTGACTAATTTATTGCAAAAAGATATTCCCTTTGTCTTTGATGATGATTGTGTAGAAGCGTTTCAAATACTTAAGAAAGCTTTGATTTCTGCACCTATTGTTCAGCCACCTGATTGGAACTTACCCTTTGAAATTATGTGTGATGCTAGTGATTATGTTGTAGGTGCTGTTCTAGGGCAAAGAGTTGATAAGAAACTAAATGTTATTCAATATGCTAGTAAAACTCTAGACACTGCCCAGAGAAATTATGCTACTACTGAAAAAGAATTCTTAGCAGTTGTATTTGCTTGTGATAAGTTCAGACCTTATATTGTTGATTCTAAAGTAACTACTCACACTGATCATGCTGCTATTAAATATCTCATGGAAAAGAAGATGCTAAACCTAGACTTATTAGATGGGTTCTCTTGCTGCAAGAATTTGATTTGCATATTATTGATAGAAAGGGAGTTGAGAACCCCGTTGCAAACAACTTGTCTAGGTTAGAGAATGTTCTTGATGACCCACTACCTATTGATGATAACTTTCCTGATGAACAATTAGATGTCATAAATGCTTCTCGTACTGCTCCATGGTATGTTGATTATGCTAATTACATTGTTGCTAAATTTATACCACCTAGTTTCACAAACCAACAAAAGAAAAAGTTCTTTTATGATTTAAGACATTACTTTTGGGATGACCCACACCTTTATAAAGAAGGAGTAGATGGTGTTATTACATGTTGTGTACCTGAGCATGAACCGGAACAGATCCTATGCAAGTGTCACTCCGAGGCATATGTTGGACACCACGTTGGAGATAAAACTGCACATAAGGTATTGCAATCCGGTTTTTATTGGCCTACTCTCTTCAAAGATGCCCGTAAGTTTGTCTTGTCTTGCAATGAATGTCAAAGAATTGGTAATATTAGTAGACGTCAAGAAATGCCTATGAATTATTCTCTTGTTATCGAACCAGTTGATGTTTGGGGTTTTGATTATATGGGACTGTTTCCTGCCTCCAATGGGTATACACATATTTTAGTTGATGTTGATTACGTTACTAAGTGGGTAGAAGCTATTCCAACTAGTAGTGCTGATCATAACACCTCTATTAATATGCTTAAAGAAGTTATTTTTCTGAGGTTTGGAGTCCTTAGATACTTAATGACTAATGGTGGTTCACATTTTATTCATGGCGCTGTTCGTAAAATGCTTTCTAAGTATGATGTTAATCATAGAATTGCATCTCCTTATCACCCACAGTCTAGTGGTCAAGTAGAATTGAGTAATAGAGAGCTCAAATTAATTTTGCAAAAGACCGTTAATAGGTCTAGAAAGAATTGGTCCAAGAAACTTGATGATGCATTATGGGCCTATAGAACTGCATATAAGAATCCTATGGGTATGTCTCCGTATAAAATGGTTTACGGAAAAGCATGTCACTTACCTCTCGAACTTGAACATAAGGCATATTGGGCCATTAAAGAGCTCAATTATGATTTCAAACTTGCCAGTGAGAAGAGGTTATTTGATATTAGCTCACTTGATGAATGGAGAACCCAAGCCTACGAGAATGCCAAACTGTTTAAAGAAAAAGTTAAAAGATGGCATGGCAAAAGGATACAAAAGCGTGAGTTTAATGTAGGTGATTATGTTTTGCTTTTCAACTCTCGTTTACGAGTTTTTGTAGGAAAACTTCTCTCTAAATGGGAAGGTCCTTACGTCATCGAGGAATTCTACCGTTTTGGTGCCATAAAAATTAACAACTTCGAAGGCACAAATCCGAAGGTGGTGAACGGTCAAAGAATCAAACATTATATCTCAGGTAACCCAATAAATATTGAATCTGATATTATTGAAACCGTGACCCCGGAGGAATACATAAGAGACACTTTCTAGAACGTTTCAGACTCCAAAAAGGAATAGGTATGTGGTACGGTAAGTAAACCGACTCCAAAACAGTTCTAATAGCAATTTTTCTCCGTTTTGGAATATTTAAGAAAATAGAAAAATAAGAAGTAGTCCGGGAAGGACACGAGGCATCCACGAGGGTGGAGGGTGCACCCTACCTTACTAGGCGCGCCCCCTACCTTGTGGGCACCTCGTGTGCTCTCCAGACTCTGTTTTCTTGCACGATACTTCTTTTGGTCGGCAAAAATTCATTATATAATCACCCGAAGGTTTTGACCACTGTATCACGCAAAAATCTTATGTCTTTGTTTCGAGCTGTTTTTCTGACTGATCTTGAGCATCATGATGGCACCCTCCTCCAACAATGAAGACAAGGATGCTTGGCTATTGAAGATAGAGCTGAAGAGAGAAGAACCCGAGGAGATCAACAAGGATGAAGGGATCAAGAAGGCCATGGAGGATCAAGTTCCGGCGGCAGAAGAAGAAAACATCCCTCAACCTCTACCTAACCTCTTTACCTCAACTGAGATTGAAGCTTTCAAGATGATTGAGTTAGCTCGCATACAAAACAAGTATCTCACACAGGAAATTTTTTTGTTGAAGGAGCATATCGTCGCACTTAAGGGCATTATCCGCAAATTGGAAGAGCTTCTACACTCGATGTGCGACTATCCATCATCATCACCACCTTCTTCACCAGCAAATGAGACATAATCATATGGGTATGGGCACTCCCCTTGGCAACTGCCAAGCTTGGGGGAGGTGCCCCGGTATCGTATCACCATCACACTCCTATATTTACCGTTTTACTTAATTTGATCCTTTTGGTAATATCTTAGTCTAGTAGAATAAAGTTTTGGTATGAATTAGTTTTGAGTTTTGCTTTGTGATCCCTTTATGTAATCGAGTTCGTGAGCTATATATAATAAAGATTAGTGTTGAGTCAAGGGCTTTAGTATCTTACCATGATCTTGAGTGGATAAAAGAATAAAAAGAAATAAAAGGGTTCATATTGATCTTATGGATAGTAATGACTTCACATATAGAGAGTATGAGGCTTAAAAGTTGTTGAGAGTTGGCAAGAATAGTTTTGGTCATCGCTGCAATTAATAGGAAGTAATAAAGAAAGAGAGGTTTTCACATATAAATACACTATGTTGGACATCTTTTATGATTGTGAGCACTCATTAAAGTATGACATGCTAAAGAGTTGATGTTCGATAAGGAAGACAACATAATGGGTTCTGTTTTCTCACATCTCAGTTAAAGTATATTGTCTGTCCAACATGTTGAGCTTGCCTTTCCCCCTCGTGCTAGCCAAATTCCTTGCACCAAGTAGAGATACTACTTGTGCTTCCAAATATCCTCAAACCAGTTTTGCCATGAGAGTCCACCATACCTACCTATGGATTGAGTAAGATCCTTCAAGTAAGTTGTCATGTTGCATGCAATAAAAATTGCTCTCTAAATATGTATGACGTATTAATGTGGAGAAAATAAGCTTTATACGATCTTGTGATATGGAAGAATAAAAGCGACAGACTGCATAATAAAGGTTCATATCACAAGTGGCAATATAAAGTGATGTTCTTTTGCATTAAGATTTCGTGCATCCAACCAAAAAGCACATGACAACCTCTACTTCCCTCTGCGAAGGGCCTATCTTTTACTTCTTGTCTTACATTAAGAGTCATGGTGATCTTCACCTTTCCTTTTTATATTTTATCCTTTGGCAAGCACCTCGTGTTGGAAAGATCCTGATATATATAGGGTCGCGCTATTCGTCATCCTGGGTGAGGAATAGTTATTCTTCACCCCCCTCTATTTTGACATCAATGCACCGTAATTTTACGTTCCGTAAATTTGTCTTATTTCAGATGTAAAAAGAGAAAGTAAGAAAATATATAATCACCATAAAAAATACTTTATGTTACGTAAATTACAGATGTAAAAACATAGTGTAAAATGTACATAAAATGTAATTTTTCTGGTCTTTTGACTTTTTTATGCCAAATTTTACGCAGCGAATCAACATTACGGTAATTATTTGTATTTGAAACATAATTTATTTATAAAATAATCGTAAGATTGCCTCGGGTGAAGAATAACTTACTCTGCACCCTGGGTGATGAATAGTAACACTATATATATATATATATATATATATATATATATCCAATTGGATGTAAGTTAGCATGAACTATTATTGTTGACATTACCCTTGAGGTAGAAGGTTGGGAGGCAACACTCTAAGCCCCTATCTTTCTCTGTGTCCAATTAAAACTCCATAACCATAAGTATTGAGTGAGTGTTAGCAATTATGAAAGATTAAATGATAGTTGAGTATGTGGACTTGCTGAAAAGCTCTATTATTGACTCTTTCTGATGTTATGATAAATTGCAATTGCTTCAATGACTGAGATTATAGTTTGTTAGTTCTCAATGAAGTTTCTGAATCATACTTGACATTGTGAATAGCTTGTCACTTGAGCATAAGTAATCATATGACAATATATATATATATATATATATATATATATATATATATGTTACTATTATAAGAATGATCATGATGCCCTCATGTCCGTATTTTATTTTTATCGACACCTCTATCTCTAAACATGTGGACATATTCTTCGATATCGGCTTCCGCTTGAGGACAAGCGAGGTCTAAGCTTGGGGGAGTTGATACGTCCATTTTGCATCATGCTTTTATATCGACATTTATTGCATTATGGGTTGTTATTTCACGTTATGTCACAATACTTATGGCTATTCTCTCTTATTTTACAAGGTTTAACATGAAGAGGGAGAATGCCGACAGCTGGGATTCTCAGCTGGAAAAGGAGCAAATATTGGAGACCTATTCTGCACAGCTCCAAAAATCCTGAAACTCCACGAAAGTCATTTTTGGAATTAATGATCATTATTCAGCAGAAGAAATAACTGAGGGGGGCTACCCACCGTCCACGAGGGTGGGGTCCGCGCCCACCCTTACAGGGTGCGTCCCCCTGCCTCGTGGGCCCCCTGGCAGCCCTCTGGTGCCTATCTTCTGCTATATGAAGTCTTTTACCCTGGAAAAAATCATAATCAAGCTTACGGGACGAAAGTCCGCCGCCACGAGGCGGAACCTTGGCGGAACCAATCTAGGGCTCCGGCGGAGCTGTTCTGCCAGGAAAACTTCCCTCCGGGAGGGAGAAATCATCACCATCATCATCACCAACAATCCTCTCATTGGGAGGGGGTCAATCTCCATCAACATCTTCACTAGTGCCATCTCCTCTCAAACCCTAGTTCATCTCTTGTATCTAATCTTTGTACCTAAACCTCAGATTGGTACCTGTGGGTTGCTAGTAGTGTTGATTACTCCTTGTAGTTGATGCTAGTTGGTTTCTCCAGTGGAAGATTATTTGTTCAGATCCTTAATGCATATTAATACTCCTCATCATGAACATGAATATGCTTTGTGAGTAGTTACATTTGTTCCTGAGGACATGGGTGAAGTCTTGCTATTAGTAGTCATGTGAATTTGGTATTCGTTCGATATTTTTATGAGATGTATGTTGTCTCTCCTCTAGTGGTGTTATGTGAACATCGACTACATGACACTTCACCATTATTTGGGCCTAGAGGAAGGCATTGGGAAGTACTAAGTAGATGATGGGTTGTTAGAGTGATAGAAGCTTAAACCCTAGTTTATAAGTTGCTTCGTAAGGGGCTGATTTGGATCCATATGTTTCATGCTGTGGTTAGGTTTACCTTAATACTTATTTTGTAGTTGCGGATGCTTGCAATAGGGGTTAATCATAAGTGGGATGCTTGTCCAAGAAAGGGCAGCACCCAAGCACCAGCCCACCCACATATCAAATTATCAAAGTACAAACGCGAATCATATGAGCGTGATGAAAACTAGCTTGACGATAATTCCCATGTGTCGTCGGGAGCGCTTTTCTCATTATAAGAATTCGTCCAGGCTTGTCCTTTGCTACAAAAAGGATTGGGCCACCTTGCTGCACCTTATTTACTTTCATTGCTTGTTACCCGTTACAAATTACCTTATCATAAAACTATCTGTTACCGATAATTTCAGTGCTTGCAGAGAATACCTTACTGAAAACCGCTTGTCATTTCCTTCTGCTCCTCGTTGGGTTTGACACTCTTACTTATCAAAAGGACTACGATAGATCCCCTAGACCTGTGGGTCATCAAAATGCCATGATAGGTAGGTATGGTGGCTGTTTTGAGGAAGATATAACGAGGCTTATGTGTGATAGAGCGTATCATATCACGGGGTTTGGATGCACCGGCGAATTTTGCACCGACTTTCAAGGTGATAAAGGGCATTGCACGACACTGAAGAAGATAGCAATGATGGAAGGGTGAGAGTGCTTATAATCCATGGACTCAATATTAGTCATAAATAACTCACATACTTATTGCAAAAATCTATTAGCTATCGAAACAAAGTAGTACATGCATGCTCCTAGGGGGATAGATTGGTAGGAAAAGACCATTGCTCGTCCCCGACCACCACTTATAAGGAAGACATTCAATAAATACCTCATGCTCCAACTTCGTTACATAATGGTTCACCATACGTGCATGATACGGGAATCACAAGCTTTAACACAAGTATTCTTACCAATCCACAATTACTCGCTAGCATGACTATAATATCACCATCTTTATATGGCAGAACTATTGCAAGGAATCAAACATATCATATTCAGTGATCTACAAGTTTTATGTAGGGTTTTATGACTAACCATGTGAGTGACCAATTCCTGATGACTCTCTAAATAGATATAAGTGAAGCAAGAGAGGTGAGGGATTCCTGGACTAGGGGGTGTCCGGATAGCCGAACTATCATCATCGGCCGGACTCCAAGACTATGAAGATACTAGATTGAAGACTTCGTCCCGTGTCCGGATGGGACTTTCCTTGGCATGGAAGGCAAGCTTGGCAATACGGATATGTAGATCTCCTACCATTGTAACCGCCTCTGTGTAACCCTAGCCCTCTCCGGTGTCTATATAAACCGGAGGGTTTTAGTCCATAGGACGAACAACAATCATACCATAGGCTAACTCCTAGGGTTTAGCCTCCTTGATTTCGTGGTAGATCCACTCTTGTACTACCCATATCATCAATATCAATCAAGTAGGAGTAGGGTTTTACCTCCATCGAGAGGGCCCGTACCTGGGTAAAAACATCGTGTCCCTTGTCTCCTGTTACCATCAGCCTAGACGCACAGTCCGGGACCCCCTACCTGAGATCCGCCGGTTTTGACACCGACATTGGTGCTTTCATTGAGAGTTCCTCTATGTCGTCACCTATAGGCTTGATGGCTCCTTCGATCATCAACAACGACACAGTCCAGGTTGAGACTTTTCTCCCCGGACAGATCTTTGTATTCGGTGGCTTTGCACTACGGGCCAATTTGCTTGGCCATCTGGAGCAGATCGAAAGCTACGCCCCTGGCCATCAGGTTAGATTTGGAAGTCTACACTTCACGGCTGACATCCGCGGACACTTGATCTTCGATGGATTCGAGCCACAGCCGAGCACGCCGCACTGTCTCGATGGGCATGATTTAGCTCTGCTGTCGGACAGTGCCCTGGAGGCCGCACATGAGTCCGCTCCGACCCTTAATTCGGAGCCGACCGCGCAGACCGAGGATGGGTGGATGGACACCGCCTTAGGGGCTGCAACCTCTACGGCGATGGAGCCGAACACTGACCTTGTCCCTTGCGACGCTCATGACTCCGAGGTGCCGGACTCCTCGCCGGACTCCGAACCTCCTTCGCCCCTTCCAATCGAATCCGATTGGGCGCCGATCATGGAGTTCACCGCCGCGGACATCTTTCAACACTCACCTTTTGGCGACATCCTGAATTCGCTAAAGTATCTCTCGCTATCAAGAGAGCCCTGGACGAATTGCGGTCAGGATGGTTGGGATGCGGACGACGAAGAAATTCAAAGCCCACCCACCACCCACTTTGTAGCCACTGTCGACGATCTAACCGACATGCTAGACTACGACTCCGAAGACATCGACGGTATGGACGACGTTGCCGGAGACGACCTAGAACCAGCGCCTACGGGGCACTGGAAGACCACCTCGTCATACGATATATATATGGTGGACATCCCAAAGGACGGGAATGGCGAGGAAGCAGCGGAGGAAGATTCCTCCAAGAAACAACCCAAGCGCCGGCGTCAGCGGCGCCGCTCTAAATCCCGCCACAGCAAGAATGGAGATTACGACACCGGAGACAATAACACCCCAGAGAGTGCCGAAGACAACCCCCTCCAGCAAGATTCAGCACAGGAGGACGGAGAAGCCAGCCCTCATGAGAGAGCGGCAGACGAAGAGGTAGAGGACGATAACTACATGCCTCCCTCTGGTGACGAGGCAAGCCTCGACGACGATGAATTCGTCGTGCCTGAGGATCCCGTTGAACAAGAGCGTTTTAAATGCAGGCTTATGGCCACGGCAAACAGCCTAAAGAAAAAGCAGCAACTGCTTAGAGCTGATCAGGATCTGCTAGCCAACAGATGGACTGAAGTCCTTGCGGCCGAAGAGCATGAACTCGAACACCCCTCCAAAAGCTACCCCAAACGCAAGTTGTTCCCCCGATTAGAGGAGGAGGCATATAAACCTGCATCACCAGCGCACAATACGGATGACCGACCACCTCGTGGCCGCGACAGAGAGGCCTCTAGGCCCTCCACCAGAACCGTACCCCGGCACCGCTCGAAGAGTACGAAGCCACGGGGGAATGCGCCGGACTTGCAAGACATATTGGAGGATAAGGCAAGACAATCAAGATCGATCTATGGATAGCGTGGGCGCCCCACGATGCACGACGAATACCGTTGCGCCGGATACAGCAACTCCGGCTAGGCCGAACACAGTAGACAAAGCTCGCTGGAGCTACGTCGTGATATAGCCCAATATAGAGGCGCCGCACACCCACTATGCTTCACAGACGAAGTAATGGATCATCAAATCCCCGTAGGGTTTAAACCCGTGAACATCGAATCCTACGATGGCACAACAGACCCCGCGGTTTGAATCGAAGACTATCTCCTTCATATCCACATGGCCCGCGGCGACGATCTTCATGCCATCAAATATCTCCCACTCAAGCTTAAAGGACCAGCTCGGCATTGGCTTAACAGCTTGCCAGCAGAATCGATTGGGTGTTGGGAAGACCTGGAAGCCGCATTCCTTGACAACTTCCAGGGCACATATGTGCGACCACCAGACCCAGATGACCTAAGCCACATAATTCAGCAGCCAGACGAATTGGCCAGACAGTTCTGGACACGGTTCTTAACAAAGAAAAATCAAATCGTCGACTGTCCGGATGCAGAGGCCCTTGCAGCCTTCAAACATAACATCCGCGACGAGTGGCTTGCCCGACACCTAGGACAGGAGAAGCCGAAATCCATGGCAGCCCTCACATCACTTATGACCCGCTTCTGCACGGGAGAGGACAGCTGGCTAGCCCGCAGTAACAACCTCAGCAAAAATTCTGGCAGTCCGGATACCAAGGACCGCAATGGCAGGTCGCGTCGCCACCAAAACAAACGCCGCGTTAACAGCGATAACACTGAGGATATGGCAGTCAATGCCGGATTCAGAGGCTCTAAACCCGGTCAGCGGAAAAAGCCATTCAAAAGAACTACTCCGGGTTTGTCCAATTTGGACCGAATACTCGACCGCTCTTGCCAGATACATGGCACCCCCGAAAAGCCATCTAATCACACCAACAGGGATTGTTGGGTATTCAAGCAGGCAGGCAAGTTAATTGCCGAAAACAATGACAAGGGGCTGCATAGCGATGACGAGGAAGAGACCCGGCCGCCGAACAGTAGAGGACATAAGGGTTTCCCCCCACAAGTGCGGACGGTGAACATGATATACGCAACCCACATACCCAAAAGGGAGCGGAAGCGTGCACTCAGGGACGTATACGGGATGGAGCCAGTCGCCCCAAAATTCAATCCATGGTCCTCTTGCCCGATCACTTTTGATCGAAGGGACCACCCCACCAGTATCCGCCATGGCGGATTCGCCGCATTGGTTTTAGACCCAATCGTCGATGGATTTCACCTCACCAGAGTCCTGATGGACGGCGGCAGCAGCCAGAACCTGCTTTATCAGGATACAGTGCGCAAGATGGGCATAGACCCCTCAAGGATTAAACCCACAAAGACGACCTTCAAAGGCGTCATACCAGGTGTAGAGGCCAACTGTACAGGCTCAGTTACACTGGAAGTGGTCTTCGGATCCCCGGATAACTTCCGGAGCGAGGAGTTAATCTTCGATATAGTCCCGTTCTGCAGCGGCTATCATGCTCTGCTCGGACGAACCGCGTTCGCAAAGTTCAACGCGGTGCCGCACTACGCATACCTCAAGCTCAAGATGCCAGGCCCTTGAGGAGTCATTACGGTCAACGGAAACACTGAACGCTCCCTCCGAACAGAGGAACACACAGCGGCTCTCGCGACAGAAGTACAGAGCAGCCTCTTAAGGCAATTTTTGAGTCCGGCCGTCAAGCGACCGGACACGGCAAAACGCGCCAGGAGTAACTTACAACAAGACCACCTGACACGTTCCGAGCACGCGTAGCAATGCGGCCCCAACCCCAGCCCTCACAAAATTGCAAGACTAGTCCTTCGCGTACATCATTACACTCTGGAGATACCATGGGCATAGGGGGAGGGGCACGACCACAACAGGCCCAGAGTGCGGCTCAACCACACCAGGGGCTCCCCAGTGTGTCATCCTTTTTCTTTTTTTTCTTCTTCTTCTTATCCACAGGACTCCACTTACTAGAGGGCATGTCCGGTAGTAGACCTGCCGAACTCACGATGCAACAGCCAGGGAAGGAGAAAGGCTACGACGAACACTGAGGTGGTCTCCATTATGAGCATTAAATCTGTTTTATACACCATTCCGCAGCCTACCCCTGGAGGGGGACATGTTTAATAGTCCCATCCCTTGCTTACCGCTCTATTTGTATCGTTCTGCATTCATGGCAGTATTTCTAGAATAAACAATGCATCGCTTTTTGCTTATAATTGCATTTCCTTCTTACACATATGTTCATTTATGACATGTTGCATCCGTACACTCTGGTACGGCTAAATACACCAGGGGCTTAAGTTCCCCACATTATGGTGTGATAAGTCCGAACACTTTCACAAGTGCGGCACCCCGAACTTATAGCATTATATGCATCGGCTCCGAATCATGTCTTGGGTCAATAGTTGGGTTTGCCCGGCTCCCATGTTTTGGTACCTTACGTTCCGTTATATCGGCTAAGGTAGCACTGGGAGAACCACTGCGATTGCGCCCCGGTTGAGCTGGGCGAGCGCCTCAGTGGAGAAAGCTAAAACTGACTGTCATGATACGGCGAGAGCTGGTCGCTGTTCGAGAGGTTTTTTCGAGTCCCTAAAGACTTATGCCGCTTAGAGCGAGGAACCGGCTTTGTCCGGCTCAGGCGTGGATAGCGCCCCGAACTCGGTCTTCCGAACACTAGGGGCTTCGCCGAAATTTAAAATTATAGAATTCTATGGCTAAGTGAGAGTGTTCAAGCATTATAAGTCCGGTTGCCTCGTTCATTGTGTTGCGCGCCTCCCTAGATGGACCCAAACATGGGAACAAGAGCGCTCATTATCCCGAACACCCCAGCACTAGTGGCATGGGGGCTGAAGCCGACGACTTGCCATCTCTCACATTTAATAAACGGTCGCACAGAAGGTAATATTTTAAATTAATAAACATTGCTTAGCGCATATGAACAAAGTTTTCAGCGCACAGGATAACAAAATGCGAGTCTACTCAAATATTACATCTTTGGAGCACTCACCCGCAATCATGCGGGCACCCTTCAGGACACTGTTATAATACATTTCGGGCGTGCGGTACTCCTTGCCCGCCGGTGGCGCATCCGTCACAAGCTTCTCAGCATCCATCCTGCCCCAGTGCACCTTGGCACGGGCAAGGGCCCGACGGGCACCTTCAATGCAGGCGGAGTGCTTGATGACTTCAACCCACAGACAAGCATCCACCAGCCGCCGCACCAGGCCGAAGTAGCTCCCAGGCATGGCCTCTGAGGCCACAGCCGAACTATGAGGCCCTTCATGGCCTGTTCGGCCACCTTGTGGAGCTCGACCAGCTGCTTCAGCTGATCGCTAAGGGGCACCGGATGTCCGGCCTCAGCATACTGAGACCAGAACACCTTCTCCATTGAGCTCCCCTCCTCGGCTCTATAGAAAGCGGCAGCATCGGACACGCTGCGGGGCAGATCGGCGAACGTTCCTGGAGAGCTCCAAATCCGGGTAAGTAACAGGTAATTCACTTAAACATGCTTGCTTTGCATGAAGAATGCCTTACCCGCCGCTATTTTCTTCAAATCCTCAATTTCCTGGAGGGCCTTCTGGGCTTCGGCCTTAGCGGTTTTGGCACTCTCAAGAGCTGACGCAAGCTCGGACTCTCGAGTCTTCGAGTCACGCTCCAAACTCTCGTGTTTTTCCACGAGAGCCTGGAGCTCTTGCCGTACCTCCGCCACCCGCGCCTCCTGCTTCTCTCGCTCGGCTCGTTCCGCGGCCGCATTGCGTTCAGCCGCAGACACCGCCTCCTTCAGGGTCGCCAGCTCGTTCGTGGCCCTTGTAGTACCCAAGTTATCCTTGTCATTCCTCTTGCAACCAAATCCTTTTCTGTAAGGTACAACTTTAATACGGTGTTACTCACCTTCCTTGTCCTCGAGCTGCTTCTTGGCACGGCCGAGCTCGCTCTCGGACCGCTCGAGGCTCTGCTTCAAGGTATTGACCTCCGCAGTCAGTGCGGCAAGGGTCAACAGCGCAGCATGCAAACCCATATTGACATATTTTTTAGACTCCTGCGTATATCTTTTTTAGATCCTCAGTCCGGCTTTTGTCTCCGAACACCGAACCGAGCATCAGGGGCTACTGTCTATGCGGTATTATATTACATATCTTAAAACTCTTACCTCAAAGCCTGTTAGAAGGCTGCTGCAGGCTTCGGTCAGCCTGCTCTTGGCGAGCTGAACCTTCTGAATCACCGCACTCATAACAGTGCGGTGCTCTTCTTCGATGGAAGCGCCGTTGAGCGCCTCCAGCAAGATATCCGGCGCCTTCGGTTCGACGGAGGCCGCCGCCGTCACAGTCTTGCCCTTCTTACGAAGGGGCCGCTCGCCGGACTACGGAACCACTGCAGGTTCCAGTGCGGAGTCCGGTGCGAAGTCTGGGAGGTTGTCCTGCGGCACCTCCAGGGCCTCCTCCTCCTGGCGGGTCCCTTCCCAGGATCCCACCTCGATGTCGTCAGCATCGCGAGGGGTGGAGGCGGTCGGAAGAGAATCCATATCCGACGTATCCAAGGACCCGCTCGACAAAGCGGGAAGATCGTCCTTGGCCGGACTACAGGTTGTATGCGGCATTAGAAAGGCACCGCGTGGCGAAAAGAAAAATTATAAATCATCCAGGAGTCCGGATACTTATGATCTTGCCAGGGGCTTGGCCCTTGGGGGCCACTCCTCATTGCCGTCGTCGACATTGGTAGAGCAGTCCGGGGGAAGGGTCTTTCCCTTCTTGGACCCTTCGGCCCCCCTTGTTGGGGAGGCCTTCCTCTTCTTCTCTCCCCCCGCTGGGGGAGAGGCCTCTTTCTTCTCCTCCTCGTCTTCAGGGGAGGAGTCCGCCTCGGAGTCATCGGACGATGAGTCCGACACCACCTGACGCCGGGAAATCCTTCGGGTTCCCGTGGCCTTCTTCTTGGCCTTCTTCTCCGGCACCACGTAAAGTGCCGGGACCAGCAGCCCCGTCAAACGGGTGTCCGCTGGGTCTTTGGGAAGGGGAGCCGGACAGTTAACCTGTCTGGACGTCTTCTGCCAGTCCTGTTAAAGGCATTGGGAGTTTAGATCCTGCATAGAGTTAAACTATGAAAAACAAGTGTCCCATAAAATATAAACATGGCTTACCTCGCCAGCCGGACGCTACGTGCTGAATCCGCGATCTTCGGGAGCGGATGCGGGAGCTTCGGCGCCCTTGAACAGCACCCTCCAGGCAGCTTCGTATGTAGTATCGAAGAGCCCGCTCAAAGTCCGGTGTCGTGCCGGATCAAACTCCCACAAATTGAAGTCCCGTTGCTAGCAGGGGAGAATCCGGCGGACGAGCATGACCTGGATCACGTTGACAAGCTTGAGCTTCTTGTTCACCAAGGTCTGGAGATAGGACTGGAGTCCGGTCAGCTCCTCCGAACTACCCCAAAGCAAGCCCTTCTCTTTCCAGGAGGTGAGCTGCATGGGGATGCCAGATCTAAATTCGGGGGCCGCTGCCCATTTAGGGTCACGCGGCTCGGTGACGTAGAACCACCCCGATTGCCACCCTTTGATGGACTCCACGAAGGCACCCTCGAGCCAAGTGACGTTGGGCATTTTGCCCACCATGGCGCCTCTGCACTCCGCTTGGCTGCCCTTCACAACCTTCGGCTTGACATTGAAGGTCTTTAGCCACAAGCCGAAGTGGGGCTGGATGCAGAGGAAGGCCTCGCACACGACGATAAACGCCGAGATATTGAGGATGAAATTTAGGGCCAGATCGTGGAAATCCAGGCCGTAGTAGTACATGAGCCCCCGGACGAAGGGGTGGAATGGGAAGCCCAGTCCGCGGAAGAAGTGGGGAAGGAATACGACCCTCTCATGGGGCCTGGGGGTGGGGATGAGCTGCCCCTCGTCAGGCAGCCGGTGCGCGATGTCACTGGACAGATATCCAGCGCCGCACAGTTTCTCTATGTGCCCCTCCGTAACGGAGGAGGCCATCCACTTGCCTCCCACTCCGGACATGGTTGGAGAAGGTTGAGGTGAGATGAGCTGACTTGGGCGCTGGAGCTCGAGTGCGTGGAGATGGATAAGCAAAGGAGGAAGAAGGCGTAGGTAAAAGAGGTGGATCCTTATCCCCTTATATATGGGCGGACGAAACTATATGTCCCCACCAGCCTGGTAAAACTCGCTTATCTCCCAGGCGCCACAATCAATGGCGCGGATGGGTTACCCACGTCCGTATTGATGGGAATCCCGGAATAAGGGGAACACGATCTCTGCTTCGACAAGACGTGCCAAGGAAACCACTTCGCTAAACGTGCTGAGGTGGTATAATAAAAACGATTCAAGTAAAGGCTTGGTAGTGGTGTGACGTCACGCCGCGAAATACGTCAGCAGATTGAACTTGTGTAAATATTATTCTCTCTACGATGGTACGTGGAAATTATTTTGCAGAGCCGGACACTATCCTGGTGTTCACAATCTTTTATGAATTATTCGAAAGAGGAACCCGCCTTGCAATGCCGAAGACAATATGCACGCCGGACTCATCATCATTGAAGCCTGGTTCAGGGGCTACTGAGGGAGTCCTGGACTAGGGGGTGTCTGGATAGCCGAACTATCATCATCGGCCGGACTCCAAGACTATGAAGACACAAGATTGAAGACTTCGTCCCGTGTCCGTATGGGACTTTCCTTGGCGTGGAAGGCAAGCTTGGCAATACGGATATGTAGATATCCTACCATTGTAACCGACTTTGTGTAACCCTAGCCCTCTCCGGTGTCTATATAAACCGGAGGGTTTTAGTCCATAGGACGAACAACAATCATACCATAGGCTAGCTCCTAGGGTTTAGCCTCCTTGATCTCATGGTAGATCCACTCTTGTACTACCCATATCATCAATATCAATCAAGCAGGAGTAGGGTTTTACCTCCATCGAGAGGGCCCGAACCTGGGTAAAAACATCGTGTCCCTTGTCTCCTGTTACCATCCGCCTAGACGCACAGTTCGGGACCCCCTACCCGAGATCCGCCGGTTTTGACACCGACAAGAGGTTTAATTCTTTCTACAAAAGATATGCCCATGCTCTAACAAATATAAGTGAAGCAAAAGAGCATTCTATAAAATGGCGGTTTTCTATGTGTAGGGAAACAGGCAATCCACCATCAAATGATATAAGTGAATCACATGAAGCATTCTATAAATCCATACTCAAAAGATATAAGTGAAGTGCAAAGAGCATTCTATAAATCAACCAAGGACTATCTCATACCATCATGGTGCATTTATTAGAAGAAAAATAAAAAGCACACGACGCTCAAAGATTTACGCATATCATGTGACGAATAAAAATATAGCTCCAAATAAAATTACCGATGATCGTTAAAAGTTAGAGGGGATGCCTTCCGGGGCATCCCCAAGCTTAGTTGCTTGCGAGTCCTTGAATATTACCTTGGTGTGACTCGGGCATCCCCAATCTTAGGCTTTTGCCACTCCTTATTCCTTCATCCATCATGATCTTACCCAAAACTTGAAAACTCCAATCACACAAAACTTAACAAAACCCTCGTGAGATCTGTTAGTATAATAAAGCAAATTACCACTTTAAGTACTGTTGCAAACCCATTCATATTTTGTTTTTTCATTGTAGCTACTGTATTATAACTTCTCCATGGCTTATACCACCGATAAAATCGATAGTTTCATCAAAACTAGCAGAACAATGCATCAAAAACAGAATCCGTCTTAATCAGGAAAGTCTGTAGCAATCTGAACATCTACCATACTTTTGTAACTCCAAAATTCTGAAAAATTAGGAAAAATATTCTTTTTGCATAGAAGTGCTGTGTAAAAGTTTCAGAAACATTCGACGTTCCAGTAAGAAATGAAAATTCACGGGCTACAACCAAAGTTTCTGTTTTTGCACTGCACATACCGAACAAGCAATCTAATCATCGTAAAGGCAAATCTTGGCACATTATTTTTATAATACAAAGGATTTGTATAAGGGTATAATTATTTTTGTTGAAAAGTTTCTGTAATCGAGATTCACAAAGTTTTTATGGGCATGAACAAAGTTCAAGGACATCCCCCACTTCAACGATGTTCGTCTTTCTCACTTTCGCTTTTCTTTTTGAAAAGTCTTAGGTTCTACTCTTTATTTTTTTAAACTACATAAAAGCACGCAACAAAATAAAATGACTCTCTAAGACTTCCGGGTTGTCTCCCTGGCAATGCTTTCTTTAAAGCCATTAAGCTAGACATAAAGTGCTCAAGTAATGGATCCACCCGGATCCCAAGGTATATCAAAGCCAATTTAATTAACAATGATTTTTGATTTAGTAGTGAGCACAAAGTAACATATATCATGCAACAACAAAGTCTAACTCTCTTCGTATGCATCGACATGTCATAAAAGAACAATTCATGCACACAAAGTAAAGGCTGATACATAGCATAAACAGTTTCTTGCAATTTTATTGTATTGGAAACATAGAGAGGCGGAGATGTAGTTCCTCTCTCATAATAATTGCAAGTAGGAGCAGCAAGCACATGCATATTATATTTATCAAAATCATCATGTGTAGTGGTAAAATGCACCCTATCAATATAATCCTTAATAAGCGTAAACTTTTCCGGTATAGTGTAGTTGGGAGAATTCAAAAAGATAACATGACTATCATGCGTGGGTGCAATAGAAACAATTTCATTCTTAACATAAGGAACTATAGCTAGTTCATCTCCGTAAGTATAATTCATATTGACATCATGGCCACAAGCATAGCAAGCATCAATTTCATCAAAAATGGATATTTCAAACGAATCCAAGGGATCATAGCAATCATCCTTCGGTAAGCATGAAGGAAAATTAAACAATGTATGAGTTGAAGAGTTACTCTCATTAGAAGGTGGGCACGAGTAGCTAATATGCACTTCCTCCTTTTGTTCTTCGCTCTCCTCGTCATCTTTTTCATCCAATGAGCTCACAGTTTCAACAATTTCTTCTTCCATAGTTTCCTGCAAAATATTAGTCTCCTCTTGGACAGCGGACGAGTTTTCATAGCAATATTTAAGCATGGCAAAATTTTCAGATTTGTAAAGAGTAGCATCATACTTTTCAATCAAGAAGCAATTTCATAGGCACCCTTAAAAGCAACAAATTCTTCAATTTGTTCAATATCATAATAATTATAAACACCCTTGGCATAAGAAGATAAGAATCCATTATCACTAAACTCACATTGATAGGGAAGGTGTTTTTAGGGTCTTCAGAACGACATGTAAAATAATATATTTCTCATAAATTCCAAACATAGCATTACAAAGTATTAATATGATGCCATAAAAGTTTCCCTTTTTGAGATGATCAGTTCTTTGTTGGTCTTGAGATTGACAATAGCTGGCCCTTCCCAGAGAATCAGTTATGGTTCAAAGCAAGCATTTCCAACGCCGAGGATTGGTTGAGCTGAAGTTCATTTCATCGCTTTGTTATTTGTTGTGTGAGAAAAACTTTAGTATTTACTAGAATATTTTGTTGGAAATAATCTATAATCCAACATGTATCCTCGTTGTCGTTGAGTGTTGATGACTTGTTGTATATAATCCAACATATATTGTTTTTCTATTTGGATGATTAATGCTGCCGCTTTATTGCTTAGCCGAAGCATGGCACATATCCATTGTTGGTATAACACTCACGGTTCGAATAAATAATCCGTTTGGGATATTGGTTCCCAATTATTAATAATCTCCCGTTTGTAATTAGATAAGGATTACATAAAAACTGGTCTCAAATTTGACCAAAAAAAGTACAATGCAAGTTTGTATTGGTGTTCATATGACAACACGATAAGTTTCATGAACTTCAAATAAGTTTTGGATGTACTAGAATTTAAAAATCAAGATTCATTGTTAGAAATTTGTTGCACGGGGAGTAAACATGCACCTAGTGAGACACATGTGTTTTTGCAGTCCATTTAGGTGCACTGTCACATGTGCATGTAGCTCGAATTTGATTTTTGCACATTATACCCATAGAAAATCAATCAATTAATGTACTAAAACGTCTTAATGATCTCTAATTTTTCTGAAATTAAAAAGTCCCTCCTTTGGTAACATATATATGTTCACCGCGGGATAATTTATTTAACATGCATCGTAGTTGCGGTGGACTCGTGGTGTGTGTGTGTGGGTGTGTGCGTCTGGGGGTGGCGGGTGGCTCGCAGTACACTAGGAGTTGTGAGCCACCGTGTGGGTTGGCCGTTTTTTTAGGCAGGCCGGTGCCACATCAGAGTCGTGAATTCGTAATTTAAAACATTACACAACTCTTTCAAACATACATGTTTTGGCCACATGCAGTCGACGGTTATCCTACAAGACACTCGATACTCACATGTGACGCTTTCTATGGGCCCGCGAGGTCGTCGCCCATCACATTGACGAACAACCAGTAATGAGGATAATTTAAAAAGCAGGTATCTCAATGTTTGCGGCTGAGTGACGGTGGCAGGGTGTTTGATATTCATTCCCATTTCTTGCATGGGACCTAAGCATGCAACCAAAGGACATGGATTTGAATTTTCAACCTATTTATATGCATTAGAGCATGTGCATGTAGTCCAAATTTGAATTATGCACATACATGCATTAAAAACTCAATTAATGTATAAATATGTCCGAACGAACCCCAGAAAATTCCAAATTTTAACACAACACTCCTGTTATTCTATGTTGACACTAGAGAAAAAAATTGAAAGCAATAACAGGCAACGGATATCATTTCGTCCTCAAAGGTGGCACGTTCCCTACCGAAACCATGAGGCTCTTTTTTGTGAGAAGCTCTGGTTTGTGAGAAGCTTATACCCAAACCTGCCCCAAATGGGACAAAAAATTTACGATGTCATGTTGATGCCGCTCCATGATAGCATGCCAAGTTTCCTGAATTCCAGAAGAGTTTTGGATTTACTAGAATTTAAAAAACAGGTGTCTCAATGTTTGCGGCCAAGCAATTGTTTCATACTTTAATAATCTCAATCTCTTTCAACTTTCACGCAATACATGAGCGTGAGCCATGGACATAGCACTATATGTGGAATAGAATGGTGGTTGTGGAGAAGACAAAAAGGAGAAGATAGTCTCACATCAACTAGGCGTATCAACGGGCTATGTAGATGCCCATTAATAGATATCAATGTGAGTGAGTAGGGATTGCCATGCAACGGATGCACTAGAGCTATAAATATATGAAAGCTCAACAAAAGAAACTAAGTGGGTGTGCATCCAACTCGCTTGCTCACGAAGACCTAGGGCATTTTTGATTAAGCCCATCATTGGAATATACAAGCCAAGTTCTATAATGAAAAATTCCCACTAGTATATGAAAGTGACAACATATGAGACTCTCTATCATGAAGAGCATGGTGCTATTTTGAAGCACAAGTGTGGAAAAAAGATATAGTAGCATTGTCCCTTCTCTCTTTTTCTCTCATTTTATTTTTTTTCTTTTTTTATTTTTTTTTATTTTTTGTTTTTTCCTTGGCCCTCCCCCTTTTTTTCTTTTTGGCCTTTTTCTTTTTTTTCTTTTTTTCTTTTGTAAAGTCTGAAGTCTCATCCTGACTTGTGGGGGAATCATAGTCTTCATCATCCTTTCCTCACTAGAACAATGCTCTAATAATGAAGATCATCACACTTTTATGGATTTATAACTCAAGAATTACAACTCAAAGCTAGAACAAGATATGACTCTATATGAATGCCTCCGGCGGTGTACCGAGATATGCAATGAATCAAGAGTGACATGTATGAAAATTATGAAGGTGACCTTGCCATAAATACAATGTCAATTACATGATCATGCAAAAAGCAATATGACAAAAGTAATGCGTGTCATGTAAGTGCATCTAGTGCCACCCCTAGTTGGTTTTGGAGTATTGACGACAAAGTTGGTTGAGGGACTAATGCGTTTGTGAGAATTGCAGGATAACGCAGGTAGTGTCCCTCATTGATTCGGTTTACCTACCGGAGATGACCCCTAAAAATGTATGAAGACATTGACGACAATGGTGGTATGTGAAGATATTCATATTGAAGACTATGACATGAGAAGACATTGAGTGAAGACTATGGAGCGCGAAGACTGTGTAGTTTCGCTGTTTCCTTTTTCTTCTTTGTTGAGTCATAGGAACCACCGCACTGTTAAGTGGGGTCCAAGTGAACTAAGTCAGAATGACTGAAGTGATGCTCAACCCAAATTCCATGTCTTCGAGTGAAGACAATGAGAGCAAATCTTATCCAGAGCTGGATGAGTCAGCTTTGCTTGTAGCCCAAGTAAAGTTGTCGTGTGTGTTTGAAATCTGACCGTTGGAACACGTCTCAGTTCCTTAGTGACCCAGGGTCATTTCGGACATATCAGGTCGGGTTGCCCTGTGGCTATAAGTAGCCCACCCCCTACACTATAAATTGGTGGCTGCTCAGAGTTAGTGCACGACTTTTGTTGTTTGAGAGCAACCCACCTCGAAGCCTTTGAGAGAGAGAAATCCTTGCGAGGACAAAGCCCAAACACCCAGAGCCAAAGAGTGTTAGGCATCACTGAAGTCTTTCTGTCTGTGTGATCTGAAGACTTATTACACTTGAGGACTGTGAATCCTCCAGCCGGTTAGGCGTCGCATTCTGAGCATCCAAGAGTCATTGTGGATCGCCGGTGAACGAAGTCTGTGAAGGTTCGGAAGTCTACCTTGAAGACTTACCAGAGTGATTGGGCGAGGACTGTGTGTCCTTAGCTCAAGGGGAATAAGGTGAAGACGCGGTCTTCTGAGTTGAATCTTAGCCTCCCTAACCAGACGTACAGTTGTCACAGCAACTGGAACTGGTCCAACAAATCCTGTGTCTTCAACAAGTGACTGGTTCTATCCTTTCCCTTCCTTTACTTAACGTTTGTCTTCGTGAAGTCATTGCCTACTTGTCATACCTGTTTGACTTCATTGCTTGACTACTATCGTTGGTTGGCTTCATACTATCTTCCATCCTGAACCTTACTACTAAGCTGCTATTAGTCTTTGTACTTTCACATTCTTGTATACTTGACTATGGCTTGCTTGTTGTAGTTTATCTTCCGCTGCATATCAATTAGGTCATTTCTATTGTTTGTCTTCGAAACTTCCATGTTTTGAAGACTTTCATAAAAATCGCCTATTCACCCCCCCTCTAGTCGATAACTAGCACTTTCAATTGGTATCAGAGCTAGGTACTCCCTTGTTCTGTGTGATTCGGTTTAACCACCTGGAGTTTTAGCTATGTCGACTGCAGGGATAATCAAAGTCTCCGCTGCTTGCCCCGTGTTCGATGGAACTGAATATCCCTTCTGGAAGAATAAGATGCGCATGCATCTTGAAGCCATTGATGTCGACCTCTGGTATGTCGTCAAGAATGGCGTTCCCAAAACTGGTGAAGGTGTCACCCCTGCTGATGTCAAAAAGTTCATTCAACTGGACTCTACTGCCAAGAACATTATCTGTGGTCATCTGACCAAAGGACAGTATGGCCGTGTGAGTGCTCTGGAAACATCGAAGCTAGTCTGGGACTGGCCATCCAAGGTCAACGAAGGCATCTCAACCCAGAGAGATCAAAGGATCAGTGTTCTTCGCAATCTCTTCAACCGCTTCAAGAGAAACGACAATGAAAATGTCCAGCTCACGTTTGATCGCCTCACCGACATCACAAATGAGCTTCGTGCTCTCGGTGCCACTGAGATTACCAAGCATGAAATCGTCAAGACACTACTGAGATCACTTGACAGCTCCTTTGACACCCTTGCCCTCATGATACAAGAACGCCCTGACTTCAAGACACTCGATCCGTCTGATATACTTGAGAGGCTCAACACACATGAGTTCCAGCTTTCTGAGAAAAGAGATATCTATGGTCCCAACTATGGCCGAACTCGCGCTTTGAAGGCAAAAGTTGTTTCCTCATCTGAAGAAGAATCTGACTGCAGTTCTGATGATCCTGAAGACATTGGAAAGGAACTTGCTATGCTTGTGAAGAAGTTCCAGAAGTTCACTAAGAAGAAGGGCTTCAGATAGTCTTCACGATCTAGCTCAAGAAATGATGAAGCTTCCACTAATGACTACAAGAAGAGAACATGTCACAAGTGCAAGAAACCTGGACACTATATCTCTGAGTGTCCATAGTGGGACAATGAGAAGAAGAAGAAGATCAAGGAATATGATTCTGATGACAAGAAGAAGAAATCTTCAAAGTCTTCTTCCAAGTCCACATCAAAGTCTTCATCTCATAAGAAGAGCTCATCTGGCAAGGCTCGTGCTTTTGTTGGCAAGGAAATGGATTCAGAGGAGGAGTCTGCTTCTGAGGAGGCGGAGGTGGAGTCTGAAGAGGAGTCTGACCCTGGTGCAAGTTTGGCTCTAGCCACAGCCTATGTTGCCAAGTCCATCTTCAACACTGAAGACAATGACTTCCACACCAACGCTGAAGCTGATGACAAGGACGACCCTGCTCCCACCTACTGCTTCATGGCACGTGGTGCCAAGGTAAAATCACGTGATGCTTACTTTCAAACATCAAGTGAAGATGACTCTGATTGTGAATCCAAACCCAGCTACAAAACACTTGCTAAAATTGCAACTGAACAACAAAAAGCTATGGAACATACTCAAAAACTGTTAGACAAAAGCGATGACCTGTTGGATGCGGAAATGACACGTTCACAGTCCTTAGTTGAAGACATAAAAAATCTTCATGCTAAGTACCAAGAACTTGAAAGTCGTCATGAAACGCTCTCAACCACTTATGAAAAGCTCTCCTATGATTATCTTCAAAGGAAGCAAGAGCTTGAGAAATTGAGAGCGGGTCATGAAGATCTTCAAAAAGAGAATGAGTCACTTCGCGATCAACAGATCAGTCCCGCTCAGGATGGATTTGAACCACCATGTCTAAAATGCATTGAGCGTGATAATGCTACCTCTGTTGCTGAATGTTCCACTGCTTCTACTATTGCATTGTCTTCAACTACTGATGTGGTAACTAACCCCTCTGCGGAGGATACCACTACTATTGCTGATGAAAATGCTAGGTTGAAGACATTGCTTGAAACAGGGATGTATAAAAGTCTGAAAGGACATCAGACACTTTGCGATGTCCTCAAAAAGCAGATTCTGAACCGAAACCCTAGGAAAGAGGGTGTTGGGTTCGAGAGGAAAATGAATGTTGATGGTCGTACTGGAAGCCTGAGCAGTATCCAAAAACCACATGGGTTGTTGCAAAGGAACCTTCAGTAGATCCATCCACCTTATCTGGTTTTACCTGTGCAAATCCTATTATCATTGATGAATCCCTTGATGCAAACTATAAGTTGTTCAAGAATTAGAATGGTGAAGCGTTTGCCAGGTATATTGGTACTAACTGCAGGAATGGACCACCTATGAAGAAGATCTGGGTTCCCAAAAGCTGTCTTGAGAATCTTCCTGTGAATGTCATCATGACACCACCAAGGAAGAAGACAAACCCCAGACCTATGGCTTCATATGGCCCAAAGGCTTCATACAGATACCGGACTCACCTGAATCACCCTAAGACCAATGTTTTGCAGGGAAACCATACCCAGACTTATGAATATGAGCGTGTGTCTTCAAACCGCTATGTTCATAGAACTAAGAACTTTTCTGCTTATTCATATGAGTATCATTCATCTCCTGCAAGGCTATTTGCTAGGGCTCCAAAGACGAAGTTCTCAGATGCTGCACTTAGACTCATTGCTTCTAAGCCACCCCTGAAGATGTGGGTGGTGAAGAAGAATTAACTTTCTTTTGCAGAGAAAGGTCTCCAGCCTGTAATCAAAGGCGTCCGATGCTATTGCTGGGGACCTAAAACACATTAAGGGACGCATGATAAAATGGCCTTACTATGTATTTCACATATGAATCGCTTACCAGTCATACTATGAGTCCTAACCTTGATCTAAGCTATGATAATCCTCGTGTGCATCAAATGCTTATGCTTCACAACACTCTTTGTGAAGCCTATCCTCCTAACTGCACTGTAGGGTATGACACCTCATGCTTCAAAATGGATTATGGATAGCGGATGCACTAATCATATGACTGGTGATCGAAGTCTTCTCATGGACTCAACCTTACGTCCATCAGACAAGAGTCACATCACATTTGCTGACACTGGTAAAAGCAAGGTATTGGGTCGAGGTAGAGTTGCAATCTCAAAGGATCAACACATGGATAAAGTGATGCTTGTTGAATCCCTTGGTTTCAACTTAATGTCTGTCTCAATGCTTTGTGACTTGAACATGATTGTGCTATTCGGAAAATATCGTTGCCTTGTACTAATGGAATCTGACAAGTCTCTAGTCTTTGAAGGGTATCGAAAAGATGATCTATACATGGTAGATTTCTCAGCAGGTCCACAGCTTGTCGTATGTCTTCTTACAAAAGCTTTTGAATGCTGGCTCTGGCATCGGAGGCTGGGGCATGCTGGCATGAGCAACTTACACACACTCGTCAAGAAGAAGCATGTCATAGGCATCAAGGGTGTCAAGTTCAAGAAGGATCATCTGTGTGGTGCCTGCGAAGCTGGAAAGATGACTAGGGCAAAGCACCCCTCAAAGACAATCATGACGACATCTCAACCCTTCGAGCTGTTACACATGGACTTATTTGGCCCTACTCACTACTCTACCCTCACAACAACTGCTTATCTCTATGGCTTCGTCATTGTTGATGACTACTCAAATATACATGGGTGCACATAATTCTCTACAAGACTGAACTGTAGGATGTCTTCAGACGCTTCGCCAATCGAGCCATGAACAGTTATGGCGTCAAGATCAAGCACATTAGAAGTGACAACGGCACTGAGTTCAAGAACACGGGACTTGATCTTTGTCTGGATACAATGGGAATCACTCATGAGTTCTCTGCTCCATACACACCTCAGCAAAATGGCATCATAGAGCGCAAGAACAGAACCCTCATTGAGATGGCTCGAACAATGCTCGACGAATACAAGACACCAAGAAAGTTCTGGCCTGAAGCTATTGATACAGCATGTCACATCGTCAACCGTGTTTACATCCATAAGCTTCTGAACAAAACATCCTATGAGCTCCTTACTGGCAAGAAGCCAAACGTCAGCTACTTCAGAGTATTTGGAGCTAGGTGCTAGATCAAGGATCCCCATCACAAGTCAAAATTTGCACTTAAAGCTCACGAAGGATTCATGCTCGGTTATGGAAAGGACTCGCACTCTTACAGAGTCTTCAACCTCTATCTCTAGAAAATCGTCGAAACTGTGGACGTGCGATTTGATGAAACCAATGGTTCACAAAGAGAGCTTCTGCCAAGTACACTAGACGAAGCTCCGCCCAGCGAATCTATCAAGCTGATGGGAACTGGTGTAATCATGCCTTCTGAAGCACAGCCTGAAGAGGAACTTATCATTTCTGCACCTAACCAACCTGAAGACAATGCTCAGACTGAAGACAATCCTCCCAATGATGACAATGATCAGCAAGAGCAAGGTCTTCGTCCAGTTCATCCTCGAGTTGCAAATGAAGTACAAATTGAGAAGATATTTTGATAGCATCAATGCACCTGGTCCACTTACTCGCTCAAGAGCAACACAGTTAGCAAATTTCTGTGGGCACTTTTTGTTTGTGTCAATATCAGAACCCAAGAAAGTTGCTGAAGCCTTTATGGAACCTGAATGGATACAAGCTATGCAAGAAGAACTTCAACAGTTCAGGCTGAACAATGTTTGGGAACTTGTTAAGCGTCCTGACCCTCGCAAGCATAACATTATTGGTACAAAATGGATATATCGAAACAAGCAAGATGAGCATGGTCAAGTCTACAGAAACAAAGCACGTCTTGTGGCTCAAGGATATACTCAAGGTGAAGGAATTGACTTCGATGAAACATTTGCTCCTGTTGCTAGGATTGAAGCTATTCGCATTCTGCTAGCCTATGCTAACCACCACAACATCTTGCTCTATCAAATGGATGTGAAGAGTGCATTTCTCAACGGCAAGATTGAAGAAGAAGTATATGTCGCTCAACCACCTGGCTTTGAAGATCCAAAACATCCTGATATGGTGTACTAGCTAAACAAAGCACTGTATGGCCTCAAACAAGCTCCTCGCGCTTGGTATGATACGATCAAAGTCTTCCTGAAGAGCAAAGGCTTCAAACCCGGATCCCTCGATCCCACACTCTTCACAAAGACATATGATGGTGAACTGTTTGTGTGCCAAATATATGTGGATGACATTATCTTCGGCTGCACCAACCAGAAGTATAGTGATGAGTTTGGATACATGATGCAAGAGCAATATCAGATGTCCATGATGGGTGAGCTGAAGTTCTTCATTGGTCTTCAAATTCGTCAGCAAAGGAATGGCATCTTCATATCTCAAGAAAAGTACCTCAAAGATTGTCTGAAGAAGTTTGGAATGGAAGATTGCAAAGGTTACACAACGCCAATGCCAGCCAAACACCATCTGGGTCCCGATGACAATGGTAAAGAGTTCGATCAAAAGGTATACCGCTCCATGATTGGTTCCTTACTTTACCTATGTGCATCTAGGCCAGATATTATGCTTAGTGTTTGCATGTGTGCTCGATTCCAAGCGGCACCAAAGGAATCGCATCACTTAGCTGTGAAGCGAATTCTTCGGTATTTGGCTTACACCCCAACACTCGGATTATGGTATCCAAAGGGCTCAAAATTTGATTTGGTTGGATTCTCGGATGCTGATTATGCTGGTGACAAGGTGGATCGCAAATCTACATCAGGCACATGTCACTTTCTAGGACGATCACTTGTCTGTTGGTCTTCAGAGAAGCAGAACTGTGTATCACTCTCAACTGCTGAATCTGAATACATTGCTGCTGGATCTTGCTACGCTCAGCTTCTATGGATGAAGCAAACTCTCAAGGACTATGGCGTCAATCTAAAACAAGTACCTCTCTTCTGCGACAACGAAAGCACCATCAAGATTGCAAACAATCCAGTCCAGCACTTGAAGACAAAGCACATTGAAATTCGTCATCACTTTCTCAGAGATCATGTCATGAAGAAAGATATTGACATCATTCACGTCAACACTGAAGAGCAACTAGCAGATATCTTCACAAAGCCCTTGGATGAGAAAAGGTTTTGCAAGTTACGGTGTGAGCTAAATATCTTGGAATCCTCAAATGTCCTGTGATCAGGCACACATCCTAACACTTATGCATGTTGATGACTTAGATGTGCAACACACGAAATAAAGTATATCTTCAATCAATGAAGACTTACATTCTGAGTGTGAATACATTGACGTGGAATTTGACTTCGGAGCGCCACGATAATTGTGCGTCGTGTCTGGGTCCAATACTTCCTATACGGTGGGTAACGCCACCACCAAATTTCTTGGTTTGAAGTGTTTCACGCATGACGTTAGTTTTGCAATGTCTTCGCATTTGGTTTGTCTTCAATTTCAATTTATCTTCATGATTTTCTTCACTATGTTGATTTGATTGCTTTCTGATATATATATATATACTAGTGTTCTGTCCTCTACAGCATTCACTTATAGCTATGTCTTCCTAGTTGAATCTTTTGAACTAAGTGAATGTGATCGGACCCTAATCTCTCTATGCTTTCTATCTCAAACTCTATCTGTCCAAATCATATGCATTCTATTGAAACTGTCGAGTGTCTTCTCTGCGTCCTTGTCAGAAGAAGACACAGAGACAAACATTAAGTCTGTTTTAAATGATTCATCCTTATTGTTTGAAATCCGGAAAAGCCGGAACAACCATCCGACAAACTTGGTGGGCGTGGGAACGTGGGACAACTCTGAGTATGTTGCATGCTTGCCATGTGACCTTCAGATGTGAACCGCCAGGGGCACCTGCATAATTGCGCTGTGCCGCACACTTCCTTATAAATACATTTCCCCTGCGGTAAAGAAAACCTTCTTCCACCTCTCCACCTCGTCAAACCCTAGCGCCACCGCTAGCTCTCGATGACGCCGGCGACGAAGCGCTTAGCTGCCGCGACTTCTCCGACGCCGTCCTCACGCCGGCCGCGGACATCGTCCTCTCCGCCGCCGCCGTAGGTGTCCTCCGTCGCCAAGTTAGGGCACGGTGGATTGAACTGCTCGGTCTCCTATTCATCCCATCTAGCAGTTCTTCGTGTGGTAAATATAACTCTATTTTTACCATCTTTTTGATCTTCAAAGATTCATCATATTTACCAAAATTGGTTTCTGCCTATACAATGTTAGATCCATTCTGTCTGCATCTCATCCTGCCTAGTATATTCACTTAAACTTCATATCTAGCTTGATTCCTCACTTGTACTTATTCATGGATTCGTACAAATCTGGAACCAACTCTCAACATAGAAGTGAATGTCTTCGCATCATGAGGTCAATGTCTTCAAACTGATTTATCTTCAAAATCTTCTGAGAATGCATATGACCTCTTCCCCTTCCCTCGCATATCTAATGCTGTCACAGGTACATGTCTGTGGGAGAATCCCATGGTTCTCATAGTCTGCATTCGTTTGCAGAATTCTTACAGCATCACATTAACTCTCCCGAAGCCAGTTCATGTTTGTCCAGCAAGCGAAAGCCTTTGAAGCCTTTGAACGTGCTGAAACCATTCAGTTTGAAGTTCATGGCTGCAGAGAAATCAGTAAGGAAGGGTGGCAGACAGCGTGGTGGGGGAACATCAAAAGATTTGTCTGATGACCTCGCAGAGCTTTACAAGACAGATCCTGAAGAGAATTATCATCAGTGCAAGACACGAATCCAATGGATTCGACGATATTGGGCTGAACAATGGTTCAAATACAAGTTCGTGACCCAGGAATACGCTGAGAAGAATGCTATCAAAAGTACTTGGGGTGATATTCTCTATCGAGGCCTTCAACCCAAGAACAGAGTTGAAGCTATTGCATAGGGTTTCTATCCTTGTATGGTCCGTGGACCTCAGCCTAAAAAAGCCGACCCATCATCATTGCTCTGGTGTCGTGACGATACTCTCTTCAAGCGCAACTTCCAGCACGCAAAGGCATCGGCCAAGGAAAACAAGAAGTCATTGGGATTAGACTTCAACCCTGGTCCCTCTACTCCCCGTGCTGACGGCTCACGTGATGCAGAACCCAATGTCATCGGCCCCTTCTCCAACCTTGATGGCCTCATTACTTACATCTTGGTCCAAGGTGCCAAAGTGGATCATTTTGATAATGATGCTGACACTGATGAAGCCCCAGCTCCTCCTCCAAAGCCGCAGAAGCTAAAGAAGGCTAAGGCTTCAAGATCAGCTGCTCCTCCAAAAGCTTCACGTGCAAAGCCACTGGCCACTTCACCTCCTGAAGACAGTGGGCAGTCTGAAGATCTCTCATGTATCTCCAAGAAGACAGAGAAGAAAAAGAAAATCGTCAAGCATACTGATAAGACCTTGACTCCTGCTGCCATTCTGCGAGAAGAGCACATTGATCTGTCCAGTGATGAAGATCTTGCAGATGATGCCCTTGAGCAACTGATCAAGAGAAAGGAAGAAGCAGAGATCTTCAATAATTTGCCTCTCTTCGATGTGGCAATCATCCATAACTTCATTGATGAGTGGTTTGACACCCCAAATCTCAGCTTTGAAGATCTGCAACTTCCCATTGGCCTCGGCATCTCCTTCAATGGTGCCATTGCTTCTGAGCTAGCTCTTGCTCAGCGCATCGTTGAACTGAAGCACAAGATCGACTATGAGAAAGCTCAGTTCAAGAAGCATGTGGCAAAGCTCAGCATGCAAGATGTCAAAAACTTCAAGATCATGCTGCACGAGCTTAAAGAAGCCTTTCTCAAGAAGTGCGAAGAAGCTCAAGGCTCTCGTGAGCGTATGAAGAGTCTGGCTGACAAGTGTGTGCTAGCCTACAATGAGGCTGAGAAGCGCAAGGCTCTTGGTCGTCCTGGCATTGACCCCAGAATGGCTGCAAAGAAGAAGAAGCTATCAACTGCCCAATCTGCACCTTCAAGGCAGGAAGCACCTCGCATAATCTTCCCAAGCAGCATGACTGGCTCGAAGCCAAAGGTCATGTCAACCGCTTCAGAACTGAATAAGACGAGGACTGCCGAGGCTGAAGCCAGGAAAAGGAAAAATACTGAAGCCTCTGATGCTGCTCCCTCCAAGAAGAAGCGCAAAACCAAGAAGAATCGGGCTGCTCCCACAGAGCCCTTAGTTGTTGAACCTATCTCAGTGGTTCGCCCTGCATCTGAACACCAAGAACGACTGATGATAGTTCATGAGCCTGCTACCACAGAGGCTCATGAAACTGAAGACATTCCAGCAGTTGATCCCACCGCTGCTGAAGACATTGGTCACCATGACAATGTTGAAGATGATGAAGTTCTTCCTCAGATCGAACACAACCTGGTATCATCGCCTGTTCTCATGAACAGCGAACTCATCAGCATTGGTCGTCCTCTGACGCCAATTGCTCAGGATGCATCATGGGCTGATCACCAACAACAACAAGTCACACCACCTGTGCACGTAGAAGAAGAAGACTTTGAGGCCCAGCCAACTCCATCTCCAAAGGCGTATACGCAGGCTTCACAAAGGACCAAGGCCTTAAGTCCCTCTTTCGAGCGTTCCAGAAGGAGAAGTGCACCACCAACCTATTGCACGTCAAGTGTTTCCAGAAGCCACTTCGACTGTGAATGTCTCCGTGTCTGAAGCCAAAGCTACTGAAGACAATCCGACTGCATCAGCCAATGACAATCAAGAAGAAGAACGTGTCCCTACTCCCCCCATTATTGAAGAAGCTGTTCCTGATGTGAACGTGCCAGTGCCCGACCCTCCAGCTGATCAAGTGGAGGTTGAAAATCTTGAGGCTTCCATCACCAACACAAATGAAGCCAATGATGTAGTCATGGCTGAAGCATATGTGGAGCCTGCACGAACCAATGTGCTCGAAGCCAATGATGCAACTACTCCTGAAGCATCTGTTGTGCAGCCTGACGCCTCTATTGTTGCCACTGCTCATATTCCGCCACCAAGGCCTCATACGATTGAACAAGCATACAACCATGGCCAGCTAATCACTGTCAAATGGCCCGTTCTGGTCCCTCCGCCTAATGCCTCTGGTCCTCAGTTTGATTACCATATTGAGCATAGGCCTCAGGTCCAGAAGCTAGTGCCAAGACTGCCAAGGTTCCCCGGTACTAAAAACTCTACAGGGTCCTTCAATGCAAATGGTTTCAAAAGCCACAACACCTTCTTTGACAGCGCAAAGAACCCCTACTCAAAGCCAAGAATATCATCTGATCGTTTCTGGAGCTATCAGCAGCAAAGCTATTACTCATGCATTCTGTATGATCAAGGGCCCATTTTCCCTCATATGCGCCTCGACACTGAAGCCATTGCTAGACTTCCATGCTTAGAAGAAGCACTTGACTGCTTTCGTGATGCAGGTCTGCTCAGCTTTGTGACAGACAAAGAACATTGGAATGAGGAACTTTTGCTTCAATTCTATGCTACCCTCCACATTCGCGGCTACAACAGGGATACAAAGACATGGGTTCTCGAGTGGATGACAAGAAATGTTCATCATGAAGCCAAAGCTCTTGACGTCATTGAGCTTACAGGCCTACCCACTCCCGTAGAGCTGTTCGAACCTGATTGTCAACTCCACTACAATGCACTGGAGAGCATCTTCCATAAGCCAGAGCCCAACATGAGCCAGATGTTGAGCATGATGAAGCCTCTGCCACCTGACGCTGAATACCCAAAGGAGTTCTTTGTTGATGACCTTGAGTATCTGCCTCGCACAATATATCACATCATCAGGCAAACTCTATGGCCTATCAAAGGGCATTCATCAGCTGCAAAACTTGAAGGAACAATGAAGACATTGGTCTTTTACATCCTCAATGGCATCAGCTTCAATGCACAAGAATTCTTCATCCGGCAACTGGCTGCGTCTGGATCTGATCTTTTTGGCCTGAAATTCTATGCTCCATGGGTCATGCGCCTCATCAAGCTACACTCTACTATCAAATATCAGCCCTCTGCTCGCAATCATCTGATCTTTCTACCAGAGGTTGATATGTCAGTTGAAGCCATATACCTTGAGCCTGCCAAGAAGCCTCTTTGTCTTCAAAATGCTGATCACCAAAGCTTCACTCAACCCATGAAAGGAGTCCAAGCAGTAACTCGTGTCTATCCAATGGCTGGGAACACTCGTCTGCCTCATCGTGCACAAACTGAAGCTACTGAGAGCACAATTGCCCAAAGGCCTAAGAAGCGCTCTCGTGTCCTAAATGACCGAGAACTTCTTGTGGCACTTCATCAGAAACAAGACAAGCATCATTTTTGGCTCAAGCGACAGATGCAAAGCCTCTTGGTGGACGTCAATCGCATTCGAAATCTTGCCACCAAGAATGCTTTTGTCACTCACGAGACCTGTCGGCGATCATGGAAGAGTTTGATGCTGCTTACTGTTGAAGTAGATCTTCAAGACGATGGCTTCACTGAAAGATTCAAGTTTGACTCCACTCCTCCACGGAATGTTGTCCTACGTCGAACTCCATCCCTTGAAGACTCTGACTATTCTTCCTCCGCGACAACTGTGAATGCCAAAGTGATCGATGATGAAGACGATGCTACTTCACCGCCCCCTACTTCTGCACGCATCGACACTGCACCAAGTACGTCTGCGCCGCCAAACAACAACGACAACCCTGCTGCTTCACCTACTCATGAGAACGAGTAGATGCTCTATGTCTTCAAACCTTTTTGGTCCTTACTGACAAAAGGGGGAGAAGCGTATGAGTTTGATAGTCTTCAAGCGGGTTCATATGGGCGGTTGCTTTATATTTTGCCTCGTGTTTACAACTCTCGCTTTTGATACATTTGGTTCTTTGAGTTGTAACACTTAAACTCGATGGTCGTCTGCTACTTATTTGCTTTTTTGTGATGCAATGATAAATTCCGCATGTGCGATGATAACTTCCGCACTTAGATCATTCTGCAGACGTCCATTTTTCATTATGCATGTCATTCTCTTAGTTATATCATTTCATGCATGATGAATTATCTTCATAAGTTGAAGAGGATCTCCACAAGTACAACATGCCATGTGCATTTGCATTCCAAAAGCAAATTACTTATATGCACATCTTCAGGGGGAGCCTTTTCCACTTATGAATACAATACCCTATCCTTTACAATTTCACATACTTTATCCCGTTGAAAACTTCAACCAGTTTGTCATCAATCACCAAAAAGGGGGAGATTGTAAGTGCATCTAGTGCCACCCCTAGTTGGTTTTGGAGTATTGACGACAAAGTTGGTTGAGGGACTAATGCGTTTGTGAGAATTGCAGGATAACGCAGGTAGTGTCCCTCATTGATTCGGTTTACCTACCGGAGATGACCCCTAAAAATGTATGAAGACATTGATGACAATGGTGGTATGTGAAGATATTCATATTGAAGACTATGACATGAGAAGACATTGAGTGAAGACTATGGAGTGCGAAGACTGTGTAGTTTCGTTGTTTCCTTTTTCTTGTTTGTTGGGTCATAGGAACCACCGCACTGTTAAGTGGGGTCCAAGTGAACTAAGTCAGAATGACTGAAGTGATGCTCAACCCAAATTCTATGTCTTTGAGCGAAGACAATGAGAGCAAATCTTATCCAGAGCTGGATGAGTCATCTTTGCTTGTAGCCCAAGTAAAGTTGCCGTGTGTGTTTGAAATCTGACCGTTGGAACATGTGTCAGTTCCTTAGTGACCCAGGGTCATTTCGGACATATCATGTCGGGTTGCCCTGTGGCTATAAATAGCCCACCCCCTACACCATAAATTGGTGGCTGCTCAGAGTTAGTGCACGGCTTTTGTCGTTTGAGAGCAACCCACCTCGAAGCCTTTGAGAGAGAGAAATCCTTGCGAGGACAAAGCCCAAACACCCAGATCCAAAGAGTGTTAGGCATCACTGAAGTCTTTCTGTCTGTGTGACCTGAAGACTTATTACACTTGAGGACTGTGAATCCTCCAGCCGGTTAGGCGTCGCGTTCTGAGCATCCAAGAGTCATTGTGGATCGCCGGTGAACGAAGTCTGTGAAGGTTTGGAAGTCTACCTTGAAGACTTACCAAAGTGATTGGGCGAGGACTGTGTGTCCTTAGCTCAAGGGGAATAAGGTGAAGACGCGGTCTTCTGAGTTGAATCTCAGCCTCCCTAACCAGACGTACAGTTGTCACAGCAACTGGAACTGGTCCAACAAATCATGTGTCTTCAACAAGTGACTGGTTCTATCCTTTCCCTTCCTTTACTTAATGTTTGTCTTCGTGAAGTCATTTCCTACTTGTCATACCTGTTTGACTTCATTGCTTGACTACTATCGTTGGTTGGCTTCATACTATCTTCCATCCTGATCCTTACTACTAAGCTGCTATTAGTCTTTGTACTTTCACATTCTTGCATACTTGACTATGGCTTGCTTGTTGTAGTTTATCTTCCGCTGCATATCAATTAGGTCATTTCTATTGTTTGTCTTCGGAACTTCCATGTTTTGAAGACTTTCATAAAAATCGCCTATTCACCCCCCCCCTCTAGTCGATAGCTAGCACTTTCATGTCATATGAACGGAACGGTGGAAAGTTGCATGCAATATATATCAGAATGGCTATGGAAATGCCATAATAGGTAGATATGGTGGCTGTTTTGAGGAAGGTATATGGTGGGTGTATGGTACCGGCGAAAGTTGCATGGTACAAGAAAGGCTAACAATGGTCGAAGGGTGAAAGGGTGCGTATAATCGATGGACTCAACATTAATCAAAAGAAATCATGCACTTATTGCAAAAATTTAGAAGTCATCAAAAACTAAAGCACTACGCGCATGCTCCTAGGGGGATAGATTGGTAGGAAAAGACCATCGCTCGTCCCCGACCGCCACTCATAAGGAAGACAATCAATAAATAAAATTGTGCTCCAACTTCATCACAAAGCGGTTCACCGTACGTGCATGCTACGAGAATCACAAACTTCAACACAAGCATTCTTTAAATTCATAATCACCCAACTAGCATAACTTTAATATTACTACCTCCATATCTCAAAACAATTATCAAGCATCAAATTGATCATAGCATCCAATTCACTTTCTATGATAGTTTTTATTATACCCAACTTGGATGCTCATCATTCTAGGACCAACTTTATAACCATAGCAAATACCATGCTGTTCTAAAAGACTCTCAAAATAATATAAGTGAAGCATGAGAGACTAGTAATTTCCTCAAAATTAAGACACCACCGTGCTCTAAAAGATATAAGTGAAGCACTAGAGCAAAAACTATCAAGCTCAAAAGATATAAGTGAAGCACATAGAGTATTCTAGCAAATTCTAATCAAGTAGGCTTCTCCCAAAAGGTGTGTACAGCAAGTATGATTGTGTTAAACTAAAAAGCAAAGACTAATATAATACACGACGCTCCAAGCAAAACACATATCATGTGGCGAATAAAAATATAGCTCCAAGTAAAGTTACCAATGAACGAAGACGAAAGAGGGGATGCCTTCCCAAGGCATCCCCAAGTTTAGGCTTTTGGATATTCTTGAATATCTTGGGGTGCCATGGGCATCCCCAAGCTTAGGCTCTTGCCACCCTTTATTCCATAGTCCATAAAAGCTTTACCCAAAACTTGAAAACTTCAGAACACAAAACTCAACAGGAAATCTTATAAGCTCCGTTAGTGAAAGAAAACAAAACCACCACATAAGGTACTGCAATGAACTCATTATTTATTTAATTTGGTGTTAAACCTACTGTATTCCAACTTTTCTATGGTTTATAAACTATTTTACTAGCCATAGATGCATCAAAATAAGGAAACAACACATGATAAACAGAATGTGTCAAAAACAGAACAGTCTGTAGCAATCTGTAACTAATGCAAACTTCTGGAACTCTAAAAATCCTACCAAAATAGGAAGTCCTGGAAAATTTGTTTATTGAACATAAGAAAAAAGAATCGACGCAAAATCACGTTCTTGTGATTTAACAAAATTATATTAGTGCGTGCAAAGTTTCTGTTTTTCAGCAGAATCAAATCAACTATCATCGTAGGTTATCCTATAGGTTCTACTTGGCACAAACACTAATTAAAAGATAAAAACACATCTAAACAGAAGGTAGATGCAAGATTTATTACTTAACAGGAGCAAAAACAAAAAACATAAAGAAAATTGGGTTGCCTCCCAACTAGTGCTATCGTTTAACGCCCCTAGCTAGGCATAAAAGCAAAGATAGATCTAACGAGTGCCCTCTTTGGCACTAAATTCATAAGTAGCACGCATGATAGATTCATAAGGTAATTTGACTATCTTTCTTGGAAAGTGCTCCATGCCTTTCTTTAATTGAAATTGGACTCTAATATTCCCTTCCTTCATATCAATAATCGCACCAATCGTTCTAAGGAAGGGTCTACCAAGAATAATAGGGCAAGAAAGATTGCAATCTATATCTAGAACGATAAAATCTACGGGCACCAAATTTCTATTTGCAACAATGAGAACATCATTGATCCTTCCCATAGGATTTTTAATGGTGGAATCCGCAAGGTGCAAATTTAAAGAGCAATCATCAAGATCATGGAAACCTAGAATATCGCATAAAGTTTTCGGAATCGTGGAAACACTAGCACCCAAATCACACAAAGAAAAACACTCATAATCTTTAATTCTAATCTTTATAGTAGGTTCCCACTCATCATTAAGTTTTCTAGGTATAGAAACTTCCAACTTAAGTTTTTCATCATAAGATTGCATTAAGGCATCAACGATATGTTTGGTAAAAGCTTTATTTTGACTATAAGCATGAGGAGAATTAACAACGGATTGCAACAAGGAAATACAACCTTTTAAAGAGCAATTATCATAATCAAATTCCTTGAAAATCCGAGATAGTAGGTTCAATGTTATTAGAAGTTGAGGACTCTCCAATCTCACTTTTACCAAATTTAGCATCAAGATCTAAAGACTCCGAATTTTTGGGACGCATTCTAGGCAAAGTTGATTCATCATCAGTCACATAATCATCAAAATTCATATTGCAAAACACAGATCTAATAGGAGACGCATCAATAACTTTAAGATCCTCATCATTATTTTCATGGAAACTAGAAGAACACGCTTTTATAAAGATATCTTCTTTAGCACGCAATCTAGCGGTTCTTTCCTTGCACTCATCAATGGAAATTCTCATGGCTTTGAGAGACTCACTGATATCATGCTTAGGAGGATAAGATCTATGTTTAAGAGCATCAACATCAAGCGGAAGTCTATCAACGTTCCTAGCCAAGTCATCAACTTTGAGCAATTTTTCTTCAAGCAAAGCATTAAAATTCTTTTGAGAAATCATAAATTCTTTCACACTATTCTCAAAATAAGAGGGCATCTTATTAAAATTACCATAAGAATTATTGTAGGAATTTCCATAATTATTAGAGGAATTATTAGGGAACAGTCTAGAATTAAAGTTTCCTCTATAAGCATTGTTTCCAAAACTATTCCTACCAACAAAATTCACATCCATATATTCATTATTATTCTCAATCAAGGAAGACAAAGGCATATCATTGGGATCAAGAGGAGTATTTTTAGTAGCAAACAATTTCATAAGTTCATCCATCTTTCCACTCAAAATGTTGATTTCTTCTATAGCATGCACTTTTTTACAAGAAGATCTTTCGGTGTGCCATTGAGAATAATTAGCCATAATATTATCAAGAAGTTTTGTAGCATGTCCTAACGTGATTTCCATAAACATGCCTCCCGCAGCCGAATCTAAGAGATCTCTACAAGCAAAGTTCAAACCGGCATAAAAATTTTGTATGATCATCCATAAATTCAAGCCATGAGTAGGGCAATTGCGAAGCATCAATTTCATTCTTTCCCAAGATTGGGCAACATGCTCATGATCAAGTTGTTTAAAATTCATAATATTGTTCCTAAGAGTGATAATCTTAGCGGGAGGAAAATACTTAGAGATAAAAGCATCTTTGCACCTGTTCCAAGAATCAATACTATTTTTAGGCAAAGACGAAAACCAAACTTTAGCACGATCTCTAAGTGAAAACGGAAATAACTTCAATTTGACAATATTGTTATCCGTATCTTTCTTCTTTTGTATATCACACAAATCAACAAAGTTGTTTAGATGAGTAGCGGCATCTTCACTAGGAAGGCTGGCGAATTGATCTTTCATAATAAGATTCAGCAAAGCAGTATTGATTTCACAAGACTCAACATCATTAAGAGGGGCAATCGGAGTACTAAGGAAATCATTATTATTGGTATTCGATAAATCACACAATTTGGTATTATCTTGCGCCATGGCAACAAGTAATCCAACACACAAGCAAACAGAAAAAGGCAAGCGAAAAGAGAGGAGGAGATTGGGAAAGAGAGGGCGAATAAAACGGAAAGGGTGAAGTGGGGGAGAGGAAAATGAGAGGCAAATGGCAAATATTGTAAATGCGAGGGAGATGAGTTTGTGATGGGTACTTGGTATGTCTTGACTTGAGCGAAGACCTCCCCGGCAACGGCGCCAGAAATCCTTCTTGCTATGTCTTGAGCTTGCGTTGGTTTTCCTCGAAGAGGAGAGGGTGATGCAGCAATCGTAGCGTAAGTATTTCCCTCAGTTTTTGAGAACCAAGGTATCAATCCAATAGGAGGCTCCTCAAAAGTCCCACACACCTACACAAACAAACAAAGAACTCGCAACCAACGCAATAAAGGGGTTGTCAATCCCTTCACGGCCACTTGCGAAAGTGAGATCTAATAAAGATAGTAAGATAAGATAAATATTTTTTTGGTATTTTATAATATAGATCCAAAAAGTAAAGATGCAAATAAAAGTAGATTGAACGCAAATATGATAAGAGATAGACTCGGGGGCCATAGGTTTCACTAGAGGCTTCTCTCAAGATAGCATAAGTATTACGGTGGGTGAACAAATTACTGTCGAGCAATTGATAGAAAAGCGCATAGTTATGAGATTATCTTCGCATGATCATGTATATAGGCATCACGTCCATAACAAGTAGACCGACTCCTGCCTGCATCTACTACTATTACTCCACACATCGATCGACTCCTGCCTGCATCTAGAGTATTAAGTTCATAAGAACAGAGTAACGCATTAAGCAAGATGACATGATGTAGAGGCATAAACTCAAGCAATATGATATAAACCCCATCTTGTTATCCTCGATGGCAACAATACAATACGTGCCTTGCAACCCTTTCTGTCACTGGGTAAGGACACCGCAAGATTGAACCCAAAGCTAAGCACTTCTCCCATGGCAAGAAAGATCAATCTAGTAGGCCAAACCAAACTGATAATCCGAAGAAACTTGCAAAGATAACTCAATCATACATAAAAGAATTCAGAGAAGATTCAAATATTATTCATAGATAAACTTGATCATAAACCCACAATTCATCAGATCTCGACAAACACACCGCAAAAAGACTTTACATCGAATAGATCTCCACAAGAGAGGGGGAGAACATTGTATTGAGATCTAAAAAGAGAGAAGAAGCCATCTAGCTAATAACTATGGACCCGTAGGTCTGTGGTAAACTACTCACAACTCATCGGAGGGGCAAGGATGTTGATGTAGAGGCCCTCCGTGGTTGATTCCCCCTTCGGCCGAATGCCGGCGAAGGCTCCAAGATGGGATCTCGTGGATACAGAAGGTTACGGTGGTGGAAATTGTGTTTCGTGGTGCTCCTGGATGTTTTCGGGGTACGTAGGTATATATAGGAGGAAGAAGTACGTCGGTGGCCGCCCGAGGGGCCCACGAGATAGGGGGCGCACCCTATAGGGGGGGCACCCTCCTATCTCGTGGGAGCCTCGGCTGCTTCTTGACTTGCACTCCAAGTCCTCTGGATAATGTTCGTTCCAAAAATCACGCTCCCGAAGGTTTCATTCCGTTTGGACTCCGTTTGATATTCCTTTTCTTCGAAATACTGAAATAGGCAAAAAACAACAATACGGGCTGGGCCTCCGACTAGTAGGTTAGTCCCAAAAATGATATAAATGTGTAAAATAAAGCCCATATACATCCAAAAGGGGTAATATAATAGCATGGAACAGTCAAAAATTATAGATACGTTGGAGACGTATCAATCGTCGTCATGATGATGGCTCCGGCGGCGTTCTGGCGCCACCGGGAGAGAAGGGGAGAGAGCCCCCTCCTTTTCTTCTTCTTCCTTGACCTTCCCCCCAGATGGGAGAAGGGTTTCCCCTCTGGTCCATGGCCTCCACGATGGCGGAGGGTCGAGAGCCCTTCCGAGATTGGATCTCTCTCTCTCTCTCTCTCTCTCTCTCTCTCTCTCTCTCTCTCTCTCTCTCTCTCTCTCTCTCTCTGTTTCCTTCTATTTCTGCGCTCCCAGATTCTGGCGTTTCGCCATTTCTTAAATTTCCAGAGATCCGTAACTCCAATTGGGCTGGAATTTTAACACAATTTTATATGGATATTAGATTTCTTGCAGCCGAAGAAGGGCATCAACTGCCTTATGGGGTGGCCACAAGGGCCCAGGGCGCGCCCTACCCCTGGGGCATGCCCACCTGCCTTGCCGCCGTCTCGGGCATCATCTCACGTTGATTCCAATTCCCGAAAACATATATATTCCAAAAAAATCTCCATATGTTCTTATCGCGTTTGGACTTCGTTTGATATGGATTTTCAGCAAAATAAAAAACATGCATCAAACAGGAACTGGCACTGGGCACTGGATCAATATATTAGTCCCAAAAATAGTATAAGAAGTTTCCAAAAGTGTATGAAAGTTGTAGAATATGGCATGAAACAAACAAAAATAGATACGACGGATGAAGGAAATATGCCCTAGAGGCAATAATAAAGTTATTATTTATTTCCTTATTTCATGATAAATGTTTATTATTCATTCTAGAATTGTATTAACCGAAAACTTAGTACATGTGTGAATACATAGACAAAACATAGTGTCCCTAGTATGCCTCTACTTGACTAGCTCGTTAATCAAAGATGGTTATGTTTCCTAACCATAGACATGTGTTGTCATTTGATGAACGGGATCAAAACATTAGGAGAATGATGTGATGGATAGGACCCATCCGTTAGCTTAGCATTATGATCGTTACAGTTTCATTGCTACTGCTTTCTTCATGACTTATACATGTTCCTCAGACTATGAGATTATGCAACACCCGAATACCGGAGGAACACCTTGTGTGCTATCAAACGTCACAACGTAACTGGGTGATTATAAAGATGCTCTACAGGTGTCTCCGAAGGTGTTTGTTGGGTTGGCATAGATCGAGATTATGATTTGTCACTCTGTGTATCGGAGAGGTATCTCTAGGGCATCTCGCTAATGCTCATCACTATAAGCCTTGCAAGCAATGTGATTAATGAGTTAGTTGCGGGATGAAGCATTACGGAACGAGTAAGGAGACTTGCTGGTAACGAGATTGAACTAGGTATGATAATACCGATGATCGAATCTCGGGCAAGTAACATACGGATGTCAAAGGGAACAACGTATGTTGTTATGCGGTTTGATCGATAAAGAACTTCGTAGAATATGTAAGAGCCAATATGAGCATCCAGGTTCTGCTATTGGTTATTGATCGAAGATGTGTCTCGGTCATGTCTACATAGTTTTCGAACCCGTAGGGTCCGCATGCTTAATGTTCGATGACGATATGTATTATGAGTTATGTGTTTTTGATGACCGAAGTTTGTTTAAAGTCCCGTATGAGATCACAGATGAGACGAGGAGTCTCTAAATGGTCGAGACATAAATATTAATATATTGGACCATGTTATTCGGACACCAGAAGAGTTCTGGGATGTTTCGGGTAAAACCGGAGTGCCGGAGGGGTTACGGGAACCCCCCAGGGAACTAATGGGCCGCCATGGGCCTTAGTGGAGAGAGAGGAGGGCCGCAAGAGGGCTGCCCTCCTTGAGTCCGAATAGGACAAGGGAAGGGCCCCCCCCCCTTTCCTGCTCCCTCTCCCTCTCCTTTCCTTCCCCCCTCCTTCCTTGAAGTGGAATCCTACTAGGACTAGGAAGTCCTGGTAGGACTCCTCCTCTCTTGGGCGCGCCCTAGGGGCTGGCTGGTCTCCCCCTTGCTCCTTTATATACAGGGGTAGGGGGCACCCTAGAACACACAAGTTTCTCTTAACCGTGTATGGTGCCCCCCTCCACAGTTACACACCTCGATCATACCATCATAGTGCTTAGGCGAAGCCCTGCGCCGGTAGCGTCATCATCACCGTCGCCACGCCGTCGTGCTGACAGAAATCACCCTAGTCCTTAACTGGATCAAGATCACGAGGGACGTCATCGAGCTGTACGTGTGCTGAACGCGGAGGTGTCGTACATTTGGTAATTGATCGGTTGGATCGCAAATAAGTTCGACTACATCAACCGCATTATTGAAACGCTTCCTCTTTCGGTCTGCGAGGGTACCTGGACACACTCTCCCCTCTCGTTGCTATGCATCACCTAGATAGCTCTTGCGTGATCGTAGGAAATTTTTGAAGTTAATGCGTTCCCCAACAACAAATACATATCATCTTACAATATATGCCTTGTGCGATGCACGATTACAAGTATAAACTAGTCGAGAGAGGGCTATGGTGGTGGAGATGGCTATGGAGGTGAAAATGGCGGCGGCTAGGGTTTTTGGCTGAAGATAGTGATGAATGGGTTGTGGCTGTGTTCGACGCTCCTCCTCTGCTCATTCTATTGACATTATGATGGGGTCCCTGATGACCCACAAGTGTAGGTGATCTATCGTAGTCCTTTCGATAAGTAAGAGTGTCGAACCCAACGAGGAGCAGAAGGAAATGACAAACAGTTTTCAGTAAGGTATTCTCTGCAAGCACTGAAATTATCGGTAACAGATAGTTTTGTGATAAGGTAATTTGTAACGGGTAACAAGAAATGAAAGTAAATAAGGTGCAACAAGGTGGCCCAATCCTTTTTGTAACAAAGGACAAGCCTGGACAAGTTCTTATAATGAGAAAAGCGCTCTCGAGGACACATGGGAATTATCGTCAAGCTAGTTTTCATCATGCTCATATGATTCGCGTTCGTTACTTTGATATTTTGATATGTGGGTGGACCGGTGCTTGGGTACTGCCCTTTCTTGGACAAGCATCCCACTTATGATTAACCCCTATTGCAAGCATCCACAACTACAAAAGAAGTATTAAGGTAAACCTAACCATAGCATGAAACATATGGATCCAAATCAGCCCCTTACGAAGCAACGCATAAACTAGGGCTTAAGCTTCTGTCACTCTAGCAACCCATCATCTACTTATTACTTCCCAATGCCTTCCTCTAGGCCCAAACAATGGTGAAGTGTCATGTAGTCGACATTCACATAACACCACTAGAGGAGAGACAACATACATCTCATCAAAATATCGAATGAATACCAAATTCACATGACTACTAATAGCAAGACTTCACCCATGTCCTCAGGAACAAACGTAACTACTCACAAAGCATATTCATGTTCATAATCAGAGGGGTATTAATATGCGTTAAGGATCTGAAAAATGATGTTCCACCGAATAAACCAACTAGCATCAACAAGGAGTAATAAACACTACTAGCAACCCACAGGTACCAATCTGAGGTTTTGGTACAAATATTGGATACAAGAGATGAACTAGGGTTTGAGAGGAGATGGTGCTGGTGAAGATGTTGATGGAGATTGACCCCCTCCCGATAAGAGGATCATTGGTGATGACGATGGTGATGATTTACCCCTCCCGGAGGGAAGTTTCCCCGGTAGAACAGCTCCGCCAGAGCCCTAGATTGGTTCCGCCAAGGTTCCACCTCGTGGCGGCGGAGTTTCGTCCCGAAAGCTTGATTATGATTTTTTCCAGGTAAAAGACTTCACATAGCAGAAGATGGGCACCGGAGGGCTGCCAGGTGGCCCACGAGGCAGGGGGGCATGCCCCCACCCTCGTGGCTAGGGTGTGGGCCCCCTCTGGTACTTCTTCCGCTCAATATTTTTTATTAATTTCCAAAATGACTTTCGTGGAGTTTCAGGACTTTTGGGCTGTGTAGAATAGGTCTCTAATATTTGCTCCTTTTCCAGCCAGAATCCCAGTTGCCGGCATTCTCCCTCTTCATGTAAACCTTGTAAAATAAGAGAGAATAGCCATAAGAATTATGACATAACGTGTAATAACAACCCATAATGCAATGAATATCGATATAAAAGCATGATGCAAAATGGACGTATCAACTCCCCCAAGCTTAGACCTCGCTTATCCTCAAGCGGAAGCCGATATCGAAAAATATGTCCACATGTTTAGAGATAGAGGTGTCAATAAAATAAAATACGGACATGAGGGCATCATGATCATTCTTATAACAGCAACATATATATATATTTTGTCATATTATTTCTTATACTCAAGTAACAATCTATTCACAATGTCAAGTATGAATCAGAAAATTCATTGATAACCAACAAACTATAATCTCAGTCATTGGAGCAATTGCAATTTATCATAACATCGAAAAGAATCAATATAAGATCTTTTCAGCAAGTCCACATACTCAACTATCATTTAGTCTTTCACAATTGCTAACACTCACGCAATACTTATGGTTATGGAGTTTTAATCGGACACAGAGAAAGATAGGGGCTTATAGTGCTGCCTCCCAACCTTTTACCTCAAGGGTTATGTTAACAATAATGGTTCATGCTAACTTACATCCAATTGGATATGTATATCAGGATCTTTCCAACACGAGGTGCTTGCCAAAGGATAAAATGTAAAAAGGGAAAGGTGAAGATCACCACGACTCTTTGCATAATGTAAAAGTAAAAGATAGGCCTGATACGTCTCCAACGTATCTATAATTTTTTATTGTTCCATGCTATTATATTACCCCTTTTTGGATGTTTATGGGCTTTATTTTGCAAATTTATATCATTTTTGGGACTAACCTACTAACCGGAGGCCCAACCCATATTGTTGTTTTTTTGCCTATTTAAGTATTTCGAAGAAAAGGAATATCAAACGGAGTCCAAACGGAATGAAACCTTCGGGAGCGTGATTTTTGGAACGAACGTGATCCGGAGGACTTGGAGTGCAAGTCAAGAAGCAGCCGAGGCTCCCACGAGATAGGAGGGCGCCCCCCCCCCACCTACAGGGCGCGCCCCCTGGCTCGTGGGCCACTCGGGCGTCCACCGACATACTTCTTCCTCCTATATAAGCCTACATACCCCAAAAACATCCAGGGGGCACATGAAACACAATTTCCACCACTGTAACCTTCTGTATCCGCGAGATATCATCTTGGAGCCTTCGCCGACACTCTGCCGGAGGGGGAATCGACCATGGAGGGCTTCTACATCAACATCCTTGCCCCTCCGATGAGTTGTGAGTAGTTTACCACAAACCTACGGGTCCATAGTTATTATATAGATGGCTTCTTCTCTCTTTTTGGATCTCAATACAATGTTCTCCCCTCTCTTGTGGAGATCTATTCGACGTAAACTCTTTTTGCGGTGTGTTTGTCGAGATCCGATGAATTGTGGGTTTATGATCAAGTTTATCTATGAATAATATTTGAATCTTCTCTGAATTCTTTTATGTATGATTGAGTTATCTTTGCAAGTCTCTTCAAATTATCAGTTTGGTTTGGCCTACTAGATTGATCTTTCTTGCCATGAGAGAAGTGCTTAGCTTTGGGTTCGATCTTGCGGTGTCCTTACCCAGTGAAAGAAAGGTTTGCAAGGCATGTATTGTATTGTTGCCATCGAGGATAACAAGATGGGGTTTATATCATATTGCTTGAGTTTATCCCTCTACATCATGTCATCTTGCTTAATGTGTTACTCTGTTCTTATGAACTTAATACTCTAGATGCAGGCAAGAGTCGGTCGATGTGTGGAGTAATAGTAGTAGATGCAGGCAGGAGTCGGTCTACTTGTTGCAAACGTAATGCCTATATACATGATCATGCCTAGATAATCTCATAATTATTCGCTTTTCTATCAATTGCTCGACAGTAATTTGTTCACCCACCGTAATACTTATGCTATCTTGAGAGAAGCCACTAGTGAAACCTATGGCCCCCGGGTCTATCTCTTATCATATTTGCTTCCAATCTACTTTTATTTGCATCTTTACTTTTTGCATCTATATTATAAAGTACCAGAAATATATTTATCTTATCATACTATCTGTATCAGATCTCACTTTCGCAAGTGGCCGTGAAGGGATTGACAACCCCTTTATTGCGTTGGTTGCGAGTTCTTTGTTTGTTTGTGTAGGTGCGTGGGACTTTTGAGGAGCCTCCTACTGGATTGATACCTTGGTTCTCAAAAACTGAGGGAAATACTTATGCTACTATTGCTGCATCACCCTCTCCTCTTCGAGGAAAACCAACGCAAGCTCAAGACGTAGCGAGAAGGATTTCTGGCGCCGTTGCCGGGGAGGTCTTCGCTCAAGTCAAGACATACCAAGTACCCATCACAGACTCATCTCCCTCACATTTACATTATTTGCCATTTACCTCTCATTTTCCTCTCCCCCACTTCACCCTTGCCGTTTTATTCGCCCTCTCTTTCCCAATCTCCTCCTCTCTTTTTGCTTGCCTTTTTCTGTTTGCTTGTGTGTTGGATTACTTGTTGCCATGGTGCAAGATAATAACAAATTGTGTGATTTCTTGAATACCTATAATAAGGATTTCCTTAGTACTCCGATTGCTCCTCTTAATGATGTTGAGTCTTGTGAAATCAATACTGCTTTGCTGAATCTTGTTATGAAAGATCAATTCGTCGGCCTTCCTAGCGAAGATGCCGCTACTCATCTAAACAACTTTGTTGATTTGTGTGATATGCAAAAGAAGAAAGATACGGATAACAATATTGTTAAAATAGTATTGATTATTTCCGTTTTCACTTAGAGATCATGATAAGGTTTGGTTTTCGTCTTTGCCTAAAAATAGTATTGATTCTTGGAACTAGTGCAAAGATGCTTTTATCTCTAAGTATTTTCCTCCCGCTAAGATTATCACTCTTAGGAACGATATTATGAATTTTAAACAACTTGATCATGAGCATGTTGCCCAATCTTGGGAAAGAATGAAATTGATGCTTCGCAATTGCCCTACTCATGGTTTAAATTTATGGATGATCATACAAAAATTTTATGCCGGTTTGAACTTTGCTTCTAGAAATCTCTTAGATTCGGCCGCGGGAGGCACGTTTATGGAAATCACGTTAGGAGATGCTACAAAACTTCTTGATAATATTATGGCTAATTATTCTCAATGGCACACCGAAAGATCTTCCAGTAAAAAATTGCATGCTATAGAAGAAATCAATGTTTTGAGTGGAAAGATGGATGAACTTATGAAATTGTTTGCTAATAAAAAATACTCCTCTTGATATCAATGATATTCCTTTGTCTTCTTTGATTGAGAATAATAATGAATCTATGGATGTAAATTTTGTTGGTAGGAATAGTTTTGGAAACAATGCTTATAGAGGAAACTTTAATGCTAGACCGTTCCCTATTAATTCCTCTAATAATCATGGAAATTCCTAAAATAATTCTTATTTTAATTTTAATAAGATGCCCTCTGATTTTGAGAATAGTGTGAAAGAATTTATGATTTCTCAATAGAATTTTAATGCTTTGCTTGAAGAAAAATTGCTCAAAGTTGATGATATGGCTAGGAACGTTGATAGACTTTTGCTTGATGTTGATTCTCTTAAACTTAGATATTCTCCTCCTAAGCATGATATCAATGAGTTTCTCAAAGCCATGAGAATTTCCATTGATGAGTGCAAGGAAAGAACCGCTAGATTGCATGCTAAAAAAGATAGCTTTATAAAGGCGTGTTCTTCTAGTTTCCACGAAAATAGTGATGAAGATCTTAAAGTTATTGATGTGTCTCCTATTAGATCTATGTTTTGCAATATGAATCTTGATAACTACGGGACTGATGATGAGTCAACTTTGCCTAGAAGGCATCCCAAGAATTCGGAGTTTTTAGATCTTGATGCTAAATTTGGTAAAAGTGGGATTGGAGAGGTCACAACTTTAAATAGCATTGAACCCACTATCTCGGATTTCAAGGATTTTGATTATGATAATTGTTCTTTAGAAGGTTGTATTTCCTTGTTGCAATCTGTTGTTAATTCTCCTCATGCTTATAGTCAAAATAAAGCTTTTACCAAACATATTGTTGATGCCTTGATGCAATCTTATGATGAAAAACTTAATTTGGAAGTTTCTATACCTAGAAAACTTAATGATGAGTGGGAACCTACTATAAAGATTAGAATTAAATATCATGAGTGTTTTGCTATGTGTGATTTGGATGCTAGTGTTTCCATGATTCCGAAAACTTTATGTGATATTCTAGGTTTCCATGATCTTGATGATTGCTCTTTAAATTTGCACCTTGCGGATTCCACCATTAAAAAGCCAATGGGAAGGATCAATGATGTTCTCATTGTTGCAAATAGAAATTTGGTGCCCGTGGATTTTATCGTTCTTGATATAGATTGCAATCTTTCTTGCCCTATTATTTTTGGTAGACCTTTCCTTAGAACGATTGGTGCGATTATTGATATGAAGGAAGGGAATATTAGATTCCAATTTCCATTAAAGAAAGGCATGGAGCACTTTCCAAGAAAGAGAGTCAAATTACCTTATGAATCTATCATGCGGGCTACTTATGAATTTAGTGCCAAAGATGGCACTCGTTAGATCTATCTTCGCTTTTATGCCTAGCTAGGGGCGTTAAACTATAGCGCTAGTTGGGAGGCAACCCAATTTTCTTTATGTTTTTTTGTTTTTTCTCCTGTTTAGTAATAAATCTTGCATATACCTTCTGTTTAGATGTGTTTTTATCTTTTAATTAGTGTTTGTGCCAAGTAGAACCTATAGGATAACCTATGATGATAGTTGATTTGATTCTGCTAAAAAACAGAAACTTTGCACGCACGAATATAATTTTGTTAAATCACAGAAACGTGATTTTGCGTTTATTCTTTTTGATTCTGATCAATAAACAAATTTTCCAGGACTTCCTATTTTGGTAGGCTTTTTAGAGTTCCATAAGTTTGCGTTAGTTACAGATTGCTACAGACTGTTCTGTTTTTGACAGATTCTGTTTTTCATGTGTTGTTTGCTTATTTTGATGCACCTATGGCTAGTAAAATAGTTTATAAACCATAGATAAGTTGGAATACAGTAGGTTTAACACCAAAATAAATAAAGAATGAGTTCATTACAGTACCTTATGTGGTGGTTTTGTTTTCTTTCACTAACGGAGCTTATAAGATTTCCTGTTGAGTTTTGTGTTGTGAAGTTTTCAAGTTTTGGGTAAAGCTTTTAAGGACTATGGAATAAGGAGTGGCAAGAGCCTAAGGTTGGTGATGCCCAAGGCACCCCAAGATATTCAATAATAGCCAAAATCCTAAGCTTGGGGATGCCCCGGGAAGCCATCCCCTCTTTCGTCTTCGTTCATTGGTAACTTTACTTGGAGCTATATTTTTATTCGCCACATGATATGTGTTTTGCTTGGAGCGTCGTGTATTATATTAGTCTTTGCTTTTTAGTTTACCACAATCATCCTTGATGTACACACCTTTTGGGAGAAGCCTGTTTGATTAGAATTTGCGAGAATACTCTATGTGCTTCACTTATATCTTTTGAGCTTGATAGTTTTTGCTTTAGTGCTTCACTTATATATTTTAGAGTACGGTGGTGACTTATTTTTATAGAAATTACTAGTCTCTCATGCTTCCCTTATATTATTTTGAGAGTCTTTTAGAACATCATGGTATTTGCTATGGTTATAAAATTGGTCCTAGAATGGTAGGCATCCAAGTTGGGTATAATAAAAACTATCATAGGAAGTGAATTGGATGCTATGATCAATTTGATACTTGATAATTGTTTTGAGATATGGAGGTAGTGATATTAAAGTCATGCTAGTTGGGTGATTATGAATTTAAAGAATGCTTGTGTTGAAGTTAGCAAGTCCCGTAGCATGCATGTATGGTTAAAGTTGTGTAACAAATTTGAAACATGAAGTGTACCTGGATTGTGCATCCTTATGAGTGGCGGTCGGGGACGAGCGTAGGTCTTTTCCTACCAATCTATCCCCCTAGGAGCATGCGCGTAGTGCTTGATTTTTGATGACTTCTAAATTTTTGCAATAAGTATATGAGTTCTTTTGACTAATGTTGAGTTCATGGATTATACGCACTCTTACCTTTCCGCCATTGCTAGCCTCTTCGGTACCGTGCATTGCCCTTTCTCACCTTGAGAGTTGGTGCAAACTTCGCCGGTGCATCCAAATCCCGTGATACGATACGTTCTATCACACATAAACCTCCTTATACCTTCCTTAAAACAGCCACCATACCTAACTATTATGGTATTTCCATAGCCATTCCGAGATATATTGCCTTGCAACTTTCCACCGTTCCGTTCATCATCATCATGACATACTTTACTTTTTTCATATTGCCATTGCATGATCATGTAGTTGACATCGTATTTGTGGCAAAGCCACCATGCATTATTTTTCATACATGTCTCTCTTGATTCATTGCACCGTCCCGGTACACCGCCGGAGGCATTCATATAGAGTCATATCTTGTTCTAGTTTCGAGTTGTAATTCATATGTTGTAATCAATAGAAGTGTGATGATCATCATTATTAGAGCATTGCCCAAAGAAAAAAAAGAAAAAAGAAGAATAAAGGCCAAAAAAAGAAGAAAAAGAAAGGCCCAAAAAAAAGAAAAAAAAGAAAAAATAAAATAAAAAGGGCAATGTCACTATCTCTTTTTCCACACTTGTGCTTCAAAGTAGCACCTTGTTCTTCATGTAGTGTGTCTCATATATTGTGCTTCAAAGTAGCACCTTGTTTTTCATATAGTGAGTCTCATAAGTTGTCTTTTTCATACTAGTGGGAATTTTTCATTATAAAACTTGGCTTGTATATTCCTACGATGGGCTTCCTCAAATGCCCTAGGTCTTCGTGAGCAAGCAAGTTGGATGCACACCCATTAGTTGTCTTTTGTTGAGCATTCATTTATAGCTCTAGTGCATCTATTGCATGGCAATCCCTACTCCTCATGTTGACACCAATTGATGGGCATCTCCATAGCCCATTGATTATCCTCGTCAATGTGAGACTTTCTCCTTTTTTGTCTTCTCCACACAATCCCCATCATCATATTCTATTCCACCCATAGTGCTATATCCATGGCTCATGCTCATGTATTGCGTGAAGGTTGAAAATTTTTGAGATTATTTAAGTATGAAACAATTGCTTGGCTTGTCATCGGGGGTATAGAAGTTGGGAACATCTTTGTGTGACGAAAATGAAGCATAGCCTAACTATATGATTTTGTAGGGATGAACTTTCGTTTGCCATGTTATTTTGAGAAGACATGATTACTTTGATTAGTATGCTTGAAGTGTTACTATTTCTTTTATCAATATGAACTTTTATTTTGAATCATTTGGATCTGAACATTCATGCCACAATAAAGAAAATTACATTGAGAATTATGCTAGGTAGCATTCCACATCAAAAAATCTCTTTTTATCATTTACCTACTCGAGGACGAGCGGGAATTAAGCTTGGGGATGCTTGATACATCTCCAACGTATCTATAATTTTTTATTGTTCCATGCTATTATATTACCCCTTTTGGATGTTTATGGGCTTTATTTTACACATTTATATCATTTTTGGGACTAACCTACTAACCGGAGGCCCAGCCCATATTGCTGTTTTTTTGCCTATTTTAGTATTTCGAACAAAAGGAATATCAAACGGAGTCCAAACGGAATGAAACCTTGGGAGCGTGATTTTTGGAACGAACGTGATCCAGAGGACTTGGAGTGCAAGTCAAGAAGCAGCCGAGGCTCCCACGAGATAGGAGGGCGCCCCCCTATAGGGCGTGGCCCTGTCTCATGGGCCCCTCGGGCGTCCACCGACGTACTTCTTCCTCCTATATAAGCCTACATCCACCACCATAACCATCTGTATCCGCGAGATCTCATCTTGGAGCCTTTGCCGGCACTCTGCTGGAGGGGGAATCGACCACGGAGGGCTTCTACATCAACATCCTTGCCCCTCCGATGAGTTGTGAGTAGTTTACCACAGACCTACGGGTCCGTATTAATTAGCTAGATGGATTTTTCTCTCTTTTTGGATCTCAATACAATGTTCTCTGCCTCTCTTGTGGAGATCTATTCGATGTAAACTCTTTTTGCGGTGTGTTTGTCGAGATCCGATGAATTGTGGGTTTATGATCAAGTTTATCTATGAATAATATTTGAATCTTCTCTGAATTCTTTTATGTATGATTGAGTTATCTTTGCAAGTCTCTTCAAATTCTCTGTTTGGTTTGGCCTACTAGATTGATCTTTCTTGCCATGAGAGAAGTGCTTAGCTTTGGGTTCAATCTTGCGGTGTCCTTACACAGTGACAGAAAGGGTTGCAAGGCACGTATTGTATTGTTGCCATCGAGGATAACAAGATGGGGTTTATATCATATTTCTTGAGTTTATCCCTCTACATCATGTCATCTTGCTTAATGTGTTACTCTGTTCTTATGAACTTAATACTCTAGATGCAGGCAGGAGTCGGTCGATGTGTGGAGTAATAGTAGTAGATGCAGGCAGGAGTCGGTCTACTTGTTGCGGACGTGATGCCTATATACATGATCATGCCTAGATAATCTCATAATTATTCGCTTTTCTATCAATTGCTCGACAGTAATTTGTTCACCCACCGTAATACTTATGCTATCTTGAGAGAAGCCACTAGTGAAACCTATGGCCCCCGGGTCTATCTCTTATCATATTTGCTTCCAATCTACTTTTATTTGCATCTTTACTTTTTGCATCTATATTATAAAATACCAAAAAAATATTTATCTTATCATACTATCTCTATCAGATCTCACTTTCGCAAGTGGCCATGAAGGGATTGACAACCCCTTTATTGCGTTGGTTGCGAGTTCTTTGTTTGTTTGTGTAGGTGCGTGGGACTTTTGAGGAGCCTCCTACTGGATTGATACCTTGGTTCTCAAAAACTGAGGGAACTACTTACGCTACTATTGTTGCATCACCCTCTCCTCTTCGAGTAAAACCAACGCAAGCTCAAGACGCAGCAAGGCCCTTCACAGAGGGAAGCAGAGGTTGCCATGTGCTTTTATGGTTGAATGCACGAAATCTTAATGCAAAAGAACGTCACTTTATATTGCCACTTGTGATATGAACCTTTATTATGCAGTCTGTCTTTTATTTCTTCCATATCACAAGATTGTATAAAGCTTATTTTCTCCACACTAATAAGTCATACATATTTAGAGAGCAATTTTTGTTGCATGCAGCATGACAACTTACTTGAAGGATCTTACTCAATCCATAGGTAGATATGGTGGACTCTCATGGAAAAACTTGGTTTTAGGATATTTGGAAGCACAAGTAGTATCTCTACTTGGTGCAAGGAATTCGGCTAGCATGAGGGGGAAAGGCAAGCTCAACATGTTGGACGATCCATGACAATATACTTTAATTAAGATGTGAGAAAACATATCCCATTACGTTGTCTTCCTTGTCCAGGATCAACTCTTTAGCATGTCATACTTTAATGAGTGCTCACAATCATAAAATATGTCCAAGATAGTATATTTATATGTGAGAACCTCTCTTTCTTTATTACTTCCTATTAATTGCAATGATGACAAAAACTATGTTTGCCAACTCTCAACAACTTTTAATCATCATACTCTCCATAAGATCCACATGATCTCTTTTATTTCTTTTTATTCTTTTATTCCCTCAAGATCATATCAAGATAGGAAAGCCCTTAACTCAACACTAATCTTTATTATATAGCTCACGGACTCGATTACATAGAGGGATCATAAAGCAAAACTCAAGACTAGATCATACCAAAAACTTTATTCTACTAGATCAAGATATTACCAAAAGGATCGAACTAATTAAAACGGTAAAGATAGGAGTGTGATGGTGATACGATACCGAGGCACCTCCCCCAAGCTTGGCAGTTGCCAAGAGGAGTGCCCATACCCATGTAATTAGTTCCTCGGAGGTGGTGATGATGGAGTTGTTGATGATGTAGGCTTGTCGTCCGTCTTCCAAGGCATAGGCTCACCATCATAGAAGGATGATCGAGTCTCCGGGATCCTCAAATTTGCATCCAAACTCATCCTCTTGAATCTATATTCATACTCACAGTTTTGGTTTTGCAAGTCATAGATCTGGGCTTGGAGGTGCTTGATTTTCTCATGAAGCTTGAAGATGGTCTCCCCAATGTTTTTGTCGTCCAGCTTGTGGTTGTTTGTGAACTCCGCGTTCATCATCTGGTTGGCGTTGAGTCCGCGTTCCACCATCCCTTGGCACTTGAAAACTTGTTGTTCAATTGTTTCGAGCTTTGTCTCCATGCTTCCGGTACTCCTTGGTCCCTCAACATCGCAGATGTGCAGCACCCCCTCACGCATCTCAATGGTTTGAGGGTGATGCAGCACCTCCGCGAGGTAGGGGTTGATGACCCTCTCGAAAAAATTGTCCTTGGGGGCACTTGAAGACGTCATGGTGCTCTAGATCTGTCAGAAAAATAGCTCGAAACAAAGACAGAAGATTTTTGCGTGATACGGTGGTCAAAATCTTCGAGAGATTATATAATGAATTTTTACCGACCGAAAGAAGTAACGTGCAAGAAAACGGAGTCCGGAGAGCACATGAGCTGCCCACGAGTCAAGGGGGCGCGCCCAGGGGGTAGGGCGCGCCTTCCACCCTCGTGGACGCTTCCTGTCCTTCCCGGACTACTTCTTATCTTCCTATTTTCTTAAATATTCCAAAACGGAGAAAAAATGCTATTAGAACTGTTTTGGAGTCTGCTTACTTACCATACCACATACCTATTCCTTTTCAAAGTCTGAAACATTCTAGAAAGTTACTCTTATGTATTCCTCTGGGGTTACGATTTCAATAACATTAGTTTCAACATTTATTGGGTTACCTGAGATATAATGTTTGATTCTTTGACCGTTCACCACCTTCGGATTCGTGCCTTCGAAGTTGTTGATTTTTATGGCACCAGAACGATAGACCTCCTCGATAACGTAAGGGCCTTCCTATTTAGAGAGGAGCTTTCCTGCAAAAAATCTTAAAAGAGAGTTGAAAAGCAACACATAATCACGTACATTAAACTCACGCTTTTGTATCCTTTTGTCATGCCATCTTTTAACTTTTTCTTTAAACAGTTTGGCATTCTCATAGGCTTGTGTTCTCCATTCATCAAGTGAGCTAATGTCAAATAACCTCTTCTCACCGACAAGTTTGAAATCATAATTGAGCTCTTTAATGGCCTAGTACGCCTTACGTTCTATTTCGAGAGGTCAGTTACATGCTTTTCCATAAACCATTTTATAGGGAGACATACCCATAGGATTCTTATATGTAGTTCTATAATCCCATAATGCATCATCAAGTTTCTTGGACCAATTCTTTCTAGATCTATTAATAGTCTTTTGCAAAATTAATTTGATCTCTCTATTACTCAGCTCTACTTGACCACTAGACTGTGGGTGATATGGAGATGCAATTCTATGATCAACATCATACTTAGCAAGCATTTTACGAAAAGCACCATGAATAAAATGTGAACCACCATCAGTCATTAAATATCTAGGGACTCCAAACATTGGAAAATAACTTCTTTAAGCATCTTAATAGAGGTGTTATGATCAGCACTACTAGTTGGAATAGCTTCTACCCACTTAGTAACGTAATCGATAGCAACTAAAATATGTGTATACCCATTAGAGGCAGGAAACGGTCCCATATAATCAAAGCCCCAAACTTCAAATGGTTCAATAACAATAGAATAATTCATAGGCATTTCTTGACGTCTACTAATATTACCAATTCTTTGGCATTCATCATAAGACAAGACAAACTTACAGGCATCTTTGAAGAGAGTAGGCCAATAAAAACCGGATTGCAATACCTTATGTGCAGTTCTATCTCCAGCGTGGTGTCCTCCATATGCCTCGGAGTGACACTTGCGTAGGATCTGTTCCTATTCATGCTCAGGTATACAATGTCTAATAACACCATCTACTCCTTTATAAAGGTGTGGGTCATCTCAGAAGTAGTGTCTTAAATCATAGAAAAAAAATTTGCTGGTATGTGAAACTAGGTGGTATAAATTTAGCAACGATGTAATTAGCATAATCAGCATACCAAGGAGCAGTACGAGAGACATTTATGATAGCTAATTGTTCATCAGGAAAGCTATCATTAATAGGTAGTTGGTCATCAAGAACACTCTCTAACCTAGACAGGTTGTCTGCAACGGGGTTCTCAGCTCCCTTTCTATCAATAATATGCATATCAAATTCTTGAAGTAGGAGAACCCATCTAATAAGTCTAGGTTTAGCATCTTCCTAGGCCGATCATGACCCAGGAAAGTGTGTCCGACCAAAGGGGATCGAGCGTGTTGGGTTATGTGGTGCACCCCTGCAGGGAAGTTTATCTATTCGAATAGTCGTGTTCCTCAGTAAAAGGACGGCCCGGAGTTGTACCTTGACCTTATGACAACTAGAACCAGATACTTAATAAAACACACCCTGACAAGTTCCAGAGACAACCCGGTGGTCGCTTTCCCACAGGGCGATGAGGGGAGGATCGCCGGGTAGGTTTATGCTATGCGATGCTACTTGGAGGACTTCAATCTACTCTCTTCTACATGCTGCAAGATGGAGGCTGCCAGAAGTGTAGTCTTAGATAGGACTAGCTATCCCCCTCTTATTCTGGCATTTTGCAGTTCAGTCCATCGATATTGCCTCTTTACACATATACCCATGCATATGTAGTGTACATCCTTGCTTGCGAGTACTTTGGATGAGTACTCACGGTTGCTTTGCTCCCTCTTTTCCCCCCTTTTTCCTCTTCTCCTCGGATGCCGCAACCAGACGTTGGAGCCCAGGATCCAGACACCACCGTCGACGACGACTCATACTACACTAGAGGTGCCTACTACTACGTGCAGGCCACTGACGACGACCAGGAGTAGTTTAGGAGGATCCCAGGTAGGAGGCCTACGCCTCTTTCGATCTGTATTCCAGTTTGTGCTAGCCATCTTATGGAAACGTGTTTAACTTATGTCTATACTCAAATATTGTCGCTTCCACTGACTCGTTTATGTTCGAGCACCTTGTATTCGAGCCCTCGAGGCCCTTGGCTTGAAATATGATGCTTGTATGACTTATTTTACTTTTAGAGTTGTGTTGTGATATCTTCCCATGAGTCCCTGATCTTGATCGTACACATTTGCGTGCATGATTAGTGTACGATTGAATCGGGGGTGTCACAAGTTGGTATTAGAGCCGACTGCCTGTAGGAATCCCCCTTCCAAACTCCTTGGCCGAAGTCGAGTCTAGTCATTGCAAAACTTTTACTAACATGGATGTGTGGCCTATGGGGAGTTGACACACTCACCTCGCGCCCCCTCCCCGCTCACATCCAGCCTCTACTGCCACCGCTGCGTTCCCGCACTCATGCGCGCTCGCCACCCACCTGCGTTGCTCGCCCGCGGACCTCCCCTACTGCTGCTTGATGTCTACTACACAACCTTCTTCTTGTAGACGTTGTTGGGCCTGCAATTGCACAGGTTTGTAGAACAGTAGCAAATTTCCCTCAAGTCGATGACCTAGGGTATATCAATCCGTGGGAGGTGTAGGATGAAGATGGTCTCTCTCAAACAACCCTGCAACCAAATAACAAAGTCTATTGTGTCCCCAACACACCCAATACAATGGTAAATTGTATAGGTGCACTAGTTCGGCGAAGAGATGGTGATACAAGTGCAATATGGATGGTAGATATAGGTTTTTATAATCTGAAAAATATAAAAACAGCAAGGTAACTAATGATAAAAGTGAGCGTAAACGGTATTGCAATGATAGGAAACAAGGCCTAGGGTTCATACTTTCACTAGTGCAAGTTCTCTCAACAATAATAACATAGATAGACCATATAACAATCCCTCAACATGCAACAAAGAGTCACTCCAAAGCCACTAAGAGCGGAGAACAAACAAAGAAATTATGGTAGGGTATGAAACCACCTCAAAGTTATTCTTTCGGATCAATCTATTCAAGAGTTCGTACTACAATAACACCTTAAGACACAAATCAACCAAAACCCTAATGTCACCTAGATACTCCATTGTCACCTCAAGTATCCGTGGGCATGATTATATGATATGCATCACACAATCTCAGATTCATCCAACCAACACAAAGTACTTCAAAGAGTGCCCGAAAGTTTCTACCGGAGAGTCAAGACGAAAACGTGTGCCAACCCCGATGCATAGGTTCATGGGCGGAACCCGCAAGTTGGTCACCAAAACATACATCAAGTGGCACGTGAAATCCCATTGTGACCACAGATAAGCACAGCAAGACATACATCAAGTGTTCTCAAATCATTAAAGACTCAATCCGTTAAGATAACTTCAAGAGGAAAACTCAATTCATCACAAGAGAGTAGAGGGGGAGAAACATCATAAGATCCAACTATAATAGCAAAGCTCGCGATACATCAAGATCATGCCATAGATAGAACACGAGAGAGAGAGAGATCAAACACATAGCTACTGGTACATACCCTCAGCCCCGAGGGTGAACTACTCCCTCCTTGTCATGGAGAGCATCAGGATGATGAAGATGGCCACCGGTGATGGGTTCCCCCTCCGGCAGGGTGCCGGAACGGGCTCCCGAGAGGTTTTTTGGTGGCTACATGGCCTTGCGGCAGCGGAACTCCCGATCTATCTTCGTATTCGATGTTTTTAGGGTACGTAGGCTTATATAGGCGAAAGAAGTCGGTCGGGGGAGCCTCGAGGGGCCCACGAGAGGGTAGGGCGCGCCCAGGGGGTGGGCGCACCCCCCTATCTCGTGGCTTCCTCGATGCTCCCTTTACTTCAACTCCAAGTCTCCTGGGTCATAATCTTCCCAAAAATCACGATGCTGAAGGTTTCATTCTATTTGGACTCCGTTCGGTATTCCTTTTCTTTGAAATACTGAAACAGGCAATAAAACAGCAATATGGGCTGGGCCTCCGGTTAATAGGTTAGTCCCAAAAGTAATATGAAAGTGTATAATAAAGCCCGTAATCATTCAAAACAGATAATAAAATAGCATGAATGCTTCATAAATTATAGATACGTTGGAGACGTATCAGCATCCCCAAACTTAATTCCTACTCGTCCTCGAGTTGGTAAATGATAAAAGAAAGAATTTATGAAGTGCGAATGCTAGAAGGTGCACAAGTTTGATCAATGATAATTTCAATCACCTTTTCTAGCATGATTATATGTGTCATAACAGTAGTTCATCTCATAAAACTTCTCATGATAAAGTAACAAGCAATTCACATGTCAAAGCATAGACCATAAACTTTCTTAAAAACTAGCAAACTTCATTCTCAGTCATCAAAAAATTGCAATTCATCTTATTTTCAGGAATAGCAAACTCCACATACTCAACTATCTTATAGTCTTCTACAATTGCTAACACTCATGCAATACTAATGGTTATGGAGTTTCAATCGAACACTGAGAAAGATAGGGGCTTATAGTGTTGCCTCCCAACGTATTCACGTTTGGGTGATGTCAACAATAATAGTTCATGCTAACTTACATCCAATTGGATATATATATATATCAGGATCTTCCCAACACGAGGTGCTTGCGAAAGGATAAAATGAAAAAGGGAAAGGTGAAGATCACCTTGACTCTTCTATAAAAGTAAAAGACATAAAGTAAAAAGATAGGCCCTTCGCAAAGGGAAGCAGAGGTTGTCATGCGCTTTTAGGGTTGGATGCACATCTTAATGTGAATGAACGTCACTTTATATTGCCACTTGTATATGGACCTTTATTATGCAGTCCGTCGCTTTTATTGCTTCCATAACAAGATCGTATAAAGCTATTTTCTTCACACCAAAAGATCATACATATTTAGAGAGCAATTTTTATTGCTTGCACCGATGAAAACTTACTTGAAGGATCTTACTCAATCCATAGGTAGGTATGGTGGACTCTCATGGCAAAACTGGGTTTAAGGATGTTTGGAAGCACAAGTAGTATCTCTACTTGGTGCAAGGAATTTTGGATAGCATGAGGGGGAAAGGCAAACTCAACATGTTTGAATGATCCATGACAATATACTTTAACTGAGATGTGCGAAAACATAACCCATTACGTTGTCTTCCTTGTCCAACATCAACTCTTTAGCATGTCATACTTAATGAGTGCTCCCAATTATAAAAGATGTCTAGGATAGTGTATTTATATGTGGAATCTCTCTTCCTTCAATATTATTTCATGAATTGTTCAAATGGCCAATACGATGCTTGCTAACCTTCAATAAATTTACACCCTCTACCTCTTAGATGTGAAGTCAATACTCCCCATGGGATAAGCAAATGAGGCATATATAATTTCAGATTTATGACATTCAACTCATTCAACCATTTACTCATAGGATATAAGTGAAGCACACGAGTAAATGAAAAACTACTCCAAAAAGATATAAGTGAAGATCAATGAGTAGCTAACTAATTGTGTAACTATGTGAAGACTCTCTCTCATTTAAGAATTTCAGATCTTGGTATCTTATTCAAACAGAATGTAAAACAAAATAAAATGACATTGCAAGGATAGCACAACTCATGTGAAGAAGCAAAAACTTAGGTTCAACCGATACTAACCGATAGTTGTTAAAGAAGAAAGGTGGGATGCCTACCGGGGCATCCCCAAGCTTAGATGCTTGAGACTTCTTGAAATATTATCTTGGGGTGCCTTGGGCATCCCCAAGCTTGAACTTTTGTGTCTCCTTAATTCCTCACATATCATGGTTTCTCTTTTTATCAAAAGCTTCATCCACAACAAACTCAACAAGAACTCGTGAGATAGGTTAGTATAAACCAATGCAAAACCTTATCATTTTCTACTATATCAAATCACTAAAATTATTATTCAACATTGCATACTAAATTCCTGTGCATATTTAATACTCCTATCCTCAAATAGAATCATTAAACAAGCAAACATATGCAAACAATGCAAACATAACAGCAATCTGCCAAAACAGTACAGTCTTTAAAGAATGCAAGATTCATCATACTTACCTAACTCCAAAAATTATGAGAAAAATTCTACGCTGTAGAATATTTATCAGAGCTCATTATGCAAAAAGTTTCAACATTATATCATGCTCTGACTTTTCTAGGGAATTTTTGCAACAGCGGTAAACTTTCTGTTCTCAAACAGCAACATGTATACTAGCAAAATAAGCATGGTAAAGGCTATCCTTGACATTTTTATTGAAAATAAAAATGCAAAACATTATTATAAATAACATCAAGCAAAACTAACAAAAGAAAATGACGCTCTAAGCAAAACACATATCATGTGGTGAATAAAAATATAGCTCCAAGTAAAGTTACCGATGAACGAAGACAAAAGAGGGGATGCCATCCGGGGCATCCCCAAGCTTAGACTCTTGGTTATCCTTGAATATTACCTTGGGGTGCCTTGGGCATCCCCAAGCTTAGGCTATTGCCACTCTTTATTCCATAGTCCATCGAATCTTTACCCAAAACTTGAAAACTTCACAACACAAAACTCAACAGAAAACTCGTAAACTCCGTTAGTATAATAAAATAAAACAACCACTTAGGTACTGTAATGAACTCATTCTAAATTTATATTGTTGTAATATATACTTTATTCCAACTTCTCTATGGTTCATACCGTCCGATACTACTCATAGATTCATCAAAATAAGCAAACAACACATAAAAAACAGAATCTGTCAAAAACAAAACAGTCTTTAGTAATCTGTATCAAACGTATACTTCTGGAACTCCAAAACTTCTACCAAATTAGGAAGTCCTAAGAAATTTGTGTACCAATCCAGATCAAAAAGAATCAGATCAAGAGCACGTTTATGTGAATTAACAAAACTAATTTACTGGGTCCAAAAGTTTCTGATTCTCAGCGGGGTCAACACAACTATCACCGTAAGCTATCCTAAAGGTCTTACTTGGCACTTTATTGAGACAAAAACTATAAAACATGATTACTACAGTAGCATAATCATGTGAACACACAAAAACAGTAAGTATAAATATTGGGTTGTCTCCCAACAAGCGCTTTACTTTAATGCCTTTCTAGCTAGGCATGATGATGACAATGATGCTCACATAAAAGATAAGAATTGAAACGTAACGGGAGCATCATGAAGCACATGACTAGCACATTTAAGCCTAACCCACTTCCTATGCATAGGGATTTTGTGAGAAAACAACTTATTTTAACAATAATCAACTAGCATAGGAAGGTAAAACAAGCATAACTTCAAGATTTTAAGCACGTAGAGAGGAAACTTGACATTATTGCAATTCCTACAAGCATATGTTCCTTTCTCATAATAATTTTCAGTAGCATCATGAATGAATTCAACAATATAACCAGCACCTAAAGCATTCCTTTCATGATCTACAAGCATATAATTTTTACTACTCTCCACATAAGCAAAATTCTTCTCATTCGGAATAGTGGGATTATCATAAGAGACTTGAACACTAAAAATTGTTTCCACATCAAAAGAGTAATGTTCAGAAAAAGGGTAATCATAATCATGACAAGATTTGTAAATATAATCATCACTACTTTTTATAGCATAAGTTTCATCACAATAATCATCAGAAGTAGCAACTTCATTCTCATCATAATCGATTGAAACCTCTCCCAAGATAGTGGAATCACTAAATAAAGTTGACACTCTTCCAAATCCACTTTCGTATTCATCACAATAAAATTCAACATCCTCTAAAATAGTGGGATCACTACTTCCTAAAGTTGACACTCTTCCAAACCCACTTTCATCAATATAATCATCATAGGTAAGAGGCATGCTATCATCATAACAACTTTGCATATCAAAACTTGGGAGGTTAAAAATATCATCTTCATTAAACATAGCATCCCCAAGCTTGGAACAAACATTAATTTCAGCAAATATATTCTCAAATATTTCATCCTCATCAAACATAGCTTCCCCAAGCTTGGGCCTTTGCATATCATTAGCATCATGGATATTCAAGGAATTCATACTAACAACATTGCAATCATGCTCATCATACAAAGATTTAGTACCAAGCATTTTAATGCATTCTTCTTCTAGCACTTGAGCACAATTTTCCTTTTCATCAAACTCACTAAAGATATTAAAAAGACAAAGCGTATGAGACAAACTCAACTCCATTTTTTTTTAGTTTTCTTTTATAAACTAAACTAGTGATAAAACAAGAAACAAAAAGATTCGATTGCAAGGTCTAAAGATATACCTTTAAGCACTCACCTCCCCGGCGACGACGCCAGAAAAGAGCTTAGTTGACGGGGTGTGAGTGCCATTTACCTAGCCTCCCCGGCAACAGCGCCAGAAAAGAGCTTGATGTCTACTACACAACCTTCTTCTTGTAGACGTTGTTGGGCCTGCAAGTGCACAGGTTTGTAGGACAGTAGCAAATTTCCCTCAAGTGGATGACCTAAGGTTTATCAATCCGTGGGAGGTGTAGGATGAAGATGGTCTCTCTCAAACAACCCTGCAACCAAATAACAAAGAGTCTCTTGTGTCCCCAACACACCCAATACAATGGTAAATTGTATAGGTGCACTAGTTCAGCGAAGAGATGGTGATACAAGTGCAATATGGATGGTAGATATAGGTTTTTTTAATCTGAAAATATAAAAACAGCACGGTAACTAATGATAAAAGTGAGCGTAAACGGTATTGCAATGATAGGAAACAAGGCCTAGGGTTCATACTTTCACTCGTGCAAGTTCTCTCAACAATAGTAACATAGATAGATCATATAACAATCCCTCAACATGCAACAAAGAATCACTCCAAAGCCACAAAGAGCGGAGAACAAACGAAGAGATTATGGTAGGGTACGAAACCACCTCAAAGTTATTCTTTCGGTCAATCTATTCAAGAGTTCGTACTAGAATAACAACTTAAGACACAAATCAACCAAAACCCTAATGTCACCTAGATACTCCATTGTCACCTCAAGTACCCGTGGGCATGATTATACGATATGCATCACACAATCTCAGATTCATCCAACCAACACAAAGTACTTCAAAGAGTGCCCCAAAGTTTCTACCGGAGAGTCAAGACGAAAACATGTGCCAACCCCTATGCATAGGTTCATGGGCCGAACCCGCAAGTTGGTCACCAAAACATACATCAAGTGGCACCTGAAATCCCATTGTCACCACAGATAAGCACTACAAGACATAAATCAAGTGTTCTCAAGTTATTAAGGACTCAATCCGATAAGATAACTTCAAGAGGAAAACTCAATTCATCACAAGAGAGTAGAGGGGTAGAAACATCATAAGATCCAACTATAATAGCAAAGCTCGCGATACATCAAGATCGTGCCATAGAGAGAACACGAGAGAGAGAGAGAGATCAAACACATAGCTACTGGTACATACCCTCAGCCCCGAGGGTGAACTACTCGCTCCTTGTCATGGAGAGCGTCGGGATGATGAAGATGGCCACCGGCGATGGGTTCCCCCTCCAGCAGGGTGCCGGAACAGGCTCCCAAGAGGTTTTTTGGTGGCTATAGAGGCTTGCAGCGGCGGAACTCCCGATCTATCTTCGTATTCGATGTTTTTAGGGTATGTAGGCTTATATAGGCGAAAGAAGTCGGTCGGGGGAGCCTTGAGGGGCCCACGAGAGGGTAGGGCGCGCCCAAGGGGTGGGCGCGCCCCCCTATCTCGTGGCTTCCTCGATGCTCCCTTTACTTCAACTCCAAGTCTCCTGGGTCATAATCTTCCAAAAAATCACGCTGCCAAAGGTTTCATTCCGTTTGGACTCTGTTTGATATTCCTTTTCTTCGAAATACTGAAACAGGCAATAAAACAGCAATATGGGCTGGGCCTCCTGTTAATAGGTTAGTCCCAAAAGTAATATAAAAGTGTATAATAAAGCCCGTAATCATTCAAAACAGATAATAAAATAGCATGAATGCTTCATAAATTATAGATACATTGGAGACGTATCACTGCTTTGCACAACCCCAACACGCCGCCCCCGCTTGCCTTCTCTTGCGGCCCGTCCCCGCGGCCACCGGCCCGTGCGCCTGCACCGCTCGCCCAGTGCCTCCGCCACTAGCCTCACGGGCCATCGCCGCGCCGCCGGCCAACTCTGGCGCCCACCCAGGGCTCTCTCCTTCCCGCTGCCGACCCGTTCAGCCACCACATCCGCCGCGACACCCCCGCTCCGCCCGGCCACGCCGGCTTGCATCTCCGTGCCCAGCGCGCCTGGTTCTACACGTGCGCCGGCGCCCGCCGCCTATTCGCCCATGCCCGCTATTGCCCCAGGGGCCTATGACAGCTGGGCCCCGCCCCCTGGGGCCTATGACAGCTGGGCCTCGCCCCCTAAATGTTTTATAAAAAAATAGAATAAAATAATAATAATTAAGAAATTAATTAATTAATTACTTAATTAATTAACTTAATTAATCCTGATTAGATTAACCTAATCACTTAGGTTAGTTAATTAATTTGTTAGGTTAGTTAACAGTCAATGACAGCTGGGACCCACACGTTAGTTTGACCCAGCCAACGCCCTGTTGACTGCTGACGATGATGTCAGCATACACTATTCTGGATAATGTTGATGTAAAATAATTAAATAAATTCTAAAAATGATTAAATATTTTAAAATTAATATAAAATAAACCGTAGCTCGGATGGAAAAACTTTGTACATGAAAGTTGCTCAGAACGATGAGACGAATCCGAAAACGCAGCCCGTTCGTCTGCCACGCTTCCCTAGCATAGTGAACCTGCAACATTTCACCTCCGGTTCATCTGTCCGAAAACGCGAAACACCGGGGATACTTTCCCGGATGTTTCCCCCTTTCGCCGGTATCACCTACTACCGCGTTAGGGCACACCTAGCATCGCTCATTGTCAATTCATGCATCGTCATGCTTATGTTTGCATTGTATTTATTGTTTCTTCCCCCTCTTCTCTCAGGTAGATTACGAGACCGACGCTGCTGCTGCCCAGCTCGGCTACGGAGTTGACGACCCCTCCTTTTTGCCAGAGCAACCAGACAAGCCCCCCCTTCATCACCAGATATCGCCTATTCTACCCTTTACTACTTGCATTAGAGTAGTGTATCATTTTACTGTTTTGGTTAATCCTCTTCTATTGCATAGCCTGCCATTGTTGCTATAGTTGTTGATACCTTACCCACAATCCTAAATGCTTAGTATAGGATGCTAGTTTATCATCAGTGGCCCTACATTCTTGTCAGTCTGCCTTGCTATACTATCGGGCCGTGATCATTCGGGAGGTGATCACGGGTTTATACTATACATATATACATATTATAGATGATAAATAAAGTCGGGTTGGCTCGTAGACTACCCGCGAGTGATTCATGGATCAGGGGTTGAAAGGACATTTGTCCTGACGGCCCTCTGTGTAGATCTTTGTGGCAGAGCGATAGGGCAGGTTGAGACCACCTAGGTGAGAGGTGGGCTTGTCCCTGGTCGGCGTTCGCGATTACTCCATAATAACACGCTTAACGAGATCTTGGTATTTGATCTAAGTCTGGCCACTGGCCTATACGCATTAACCAACTACACGGGAACAATTATGGGCACTCGACCTCGTGGTATCAGCCGAAGCCTTCTTGACGTTAGCGACTGAGCAGCGCGCGCCGGATTGGACTGGAACGCCTGCTCTTGTATTAGGGAGGTGGAAGATCATGGATGTCGCCTAGGGGGGTGACTAGGCGCTTTAAAATAATTATGGTTTAGGCTTGAACAAATGCGGAAAAAACCTAACGGTTAATTTGTCAAGCACAAAACCTACAAAAACTAGGCTCACCTATGTGCACCAACAACTTATGCTAAGCAAGATAAACAACTAAGTGATAGCAAGATATATGACACGAAGCAATATGGCTATCACACAGTAAAGTGCATAATTAAAGGGCTCGGGTAAGAGATAACCGCACGTGGAGACGATGATGTATCCCGAAGTTCACACCCTTGCGGATGCTAATCTCCGTTTAGAGCGGTGTGGAGGCACAATGCTCCCTAAGAAGCCACTAGGGCAACCGTAATCTCCTCACGCCCTCGCACAATGCAAGATACCGTGATTCTACTAAGGGACCCTTGAGGGCGGTCACCGGACCCGTACACTTTGGCAACCCTTGGGGGCGGTCACCGGTACTCGTCAAATTGCTCAGGGCGATCTCCACAACCTAATTGGAGACCCCGACGCTTGCCCGGAGCTTTACACCATAATGATTGAGCTCCGAACAACACCAACCGTCTAAGGCACCAAGGCACCCAAGAGGAACAAGCTCTAGGTGCCCAAACACCCAAGAGTAATAAGCTTCTCAAACTTCACTTCCACGTATTACCGTGGAGAACTCAAACCGATGCACCAAATGCAATGGCAAGGGCACACGGAGTGCCCAAGTCCTTCTCTCCCAAATCTCACCAAAGCAACTTATGCTAGGGAGGAAAATGAGAGGAAAAACGAAAGAAGAACACGAAGAACTCCAATATCTAGATCCAAGGGGTTCCCCTCACTTAGAGGAGAAAGTGATTGGTGGAAACGTGGATCTGGATCTTCTCTCTCTTTTCCCCCAAGAACTAGCAAGAATCATTGGAGGGACTGAGAGTTAGCAAGCTCGAAGAAGGTCAACAATGGGGGAAGAACACGAGCTAAAGAGATAAGGTCCATTGGAGAAGAAGACCCCCTTTTATAGGTGGGGAAAATCCAACCGTTATGCTCACAGCCCGCACAGAGCGGTACTACCGCTCAACCTCACGGTACTACCTCTAGGGGTAGCGGTACTACCTCAAAGGGTAGTAGTACTACTGCTTGCGAGCGGTACTAAAAAAATACATCCGTGCCTACCACCGCTGGACTTGTGACGAGTTTTTGGTCCGGAGCGGTACTACTACTGTAGAAGCCGCGGTAGTACCGCTCTGGAGCGGTAGTAAAAAATTACATCCGCTCCTGTCTGCGGTAGTACCGCTGCAGCCTTTTCAGAACACCAAAACGGCCACAACTTCTGCAAACGGACTCCGAATTCAACGAAACCAAGTTTGTTGGAAAGCTAGCGACAAGGGCTCACACAATCTTGATAGAACTAAAAAAATAAGGAAATTAGAACAGTCCCATGAGAAAATGGTGAGAACCCTTCCTCAAATAAGACCGGTAAAACCTCCAACACCGAAAACGCAAAAGAAGAAGCATATGAAATACGTTTTCGATGAACTAGAGCTTGTCACGAAGATAAACACAAGCTCTAAAACCAAAAAAGAAAATACAAATAAGAATCAAGAAATATGATGAAAGGATGCAATGGTTTGAGCTCTCGACGAATGATACGATCAAGCTACTCACTTGAGAGCCCCCCTTGATAGTACGACTATCGATCCTATAACCTGGTCTCCAAACTACCACCATGAGACCGGAAAAATAGAAAACCTATCAAGGGCAAACCTTTGCCTTGCGCATGATCCACTTGAGATAGATGATGACGATATTGTCCGCCTCAAGATGGACCACCTTTCTTGTTTGCGTTGGGTCAATGAAGACTAGATGATTGCTCCCCCGTACTTCACTATGGGTGAGCCACCCTTCGGCACATCTTCACAAGTCCATTGACACCACAATTGACGACAAGCTTCAAGCACTTGATCTCTTTGTCATGCTCCACTTGAACTTTCACATGGCAATAATGAAGACGATCACCACTTGATGTCATCCTCTTCATGGGTTGAGTGATATCTTCCTCTTGAACCAAGCCCATGAATACGTACCTAACCCCACATAGAACTCTCACGTAGACCATGGGTTAGTACACAAACCACAATGGACAATGCTTACCATACCATGGGATCACTTGATCCCTCTCAGTACATCTTCTACGCTTTGTGAGTTGATCAACTTGATTCACTCTTGACTTAGTCTTGATCAACCTTGAATCTTTCCAACTCTCTTCATTTGGATGATGTCTTGAAGGTAAACATGAATGATCACACAATCTTCTTGTTCAAGACATGCTTGCAATAAGCTCAACATTCCAATGACCGATCTTTGGATAATTCCTTCATAGCACCTTGGTCAACTCATAAACTCCTTGAAACCAACACATGGACTTCAAGAAAAGCATATCGACAAATCCTTCAAATATAACTCAAGACAACCATTAGTCCATAGAGATTGTCATCAATTACCAAAACCAAACATGGGGGCACCACATGTTCTTTCAGGAGGCTAGGTCTGCTTCCGGTCGCCCTCGCAACGTGCAGGTGTGCAATGGGCGATGGGCCCAGACCCCTGTGCCACAGGAGTTAGACCGGCGTGCTGACCTCTTTGTTGTGCCTAGGTGGGGCTGCAACGTGTTGATCTTCCGAGGCCGGGCATGACCCAGGAAAGTGTGTCTGTCCAAAGGGGATCGAGCATGTTGGGTTATGTGGTGCACCCCTGCAGGGAAGTTTATCTATTCTAATAGCCGTGTCCATCGGTAAAAGGATGACCCAGAGTTGTACCTTGACCTTATGAGAACTAGAACCGGATACTTAATAAAACACAGCCTGACAAGTTCCAGAGACAACCCGGTGATCGCTTTCCCACAGGGCGACGAGGGGAGGATCGCCGGGTAGGATTATGCTATGCGATGCTACTTGGAGGACGTCAATCTACTCTCTTCTACATGCTGCAAGATGGAGGCTGCCAGAAGCGTAGTCTTCGATAGGACTAGCTATCCCCCTCTTATTCTAGCATTCTGCATTTCAGTCCACCGATATTGCCTCTTTACACATATACCCATGCATATGTAGTGTAGATCCTTGCTTGCGAGTACTTTGGATGAGTACTTATGGTTGCTTTGCTCCCTCTTTCCCCCCTTTTTCCTCTTCTCCTCGGATGCCGCAACCAGACTTTAGAGCCCAGGATCGAGATGCTGCTATGTCTTGAGCTTGCGTTGGTTTTCCTAGAAGAGGAGAGGGTGATGCAACAATAGTAGCGTAAGTATTTCCCTCAGTTTTTGAGAACCAAGGTATCAATCCAGTAGGAGGCTCCTCAAAAGTCCCACTCACCTACACAAACAAACAAAGAACTCACAACCAACGCAATAAAGGGGTTGTCAATCCCTTCACGGCCACTTGCAAAAGTGAGATTTGATAGAGATAGTATGATAAGATAAATATATTTTTCGTATTTTATAATATAGATGCAAAAAGTAAAGATGCAAATAAAAGTACATTGGAAGCAAATATGATAAGAGATAGACCCAGGGGCCATAGGTTTCACTAGTGGCTTCTCTCAAGATAGCATAAGTATTACGGTGGGTGAACAAATTACTGTCGAGAAATTGATAGAAAAGCGAATAATTATGAGATTATCTAGGCATGATCATGTATATAGGCATCACGTCCGCAACAAGTAGACCGACTCCTGCCTGCATCTACTACTATTACTCCACACATCAACCGACTCCTGCCTGCATCTAGAGTATTAAGTTCATAAGAACAAAGTAACGCATTAAGCAAGATGACATGATGTAGTGGGATAAACTCAAAGAAATATGATATAAATCCCATCTTGTTATCCTCGATGGCAACAATACAATACGTTCCTTGCAACCCTTTCTGTCACTGGGTAAGGACACCGCAAGATTGAACCCAAAGCTAAGCACTTCTCCCATGGCAAGAAAGATCAATCTAGTAGGCCAAACCAAACTGATAATTCAAAGAGACTTGCAAAGATAACTCAATCATACATAAAAGAATTTAGAGAAGATTCAAATATTATTCATAGATAAACTTGATCATAAAGCCACAATTCATCGGATCTCGACAAACACACCGCAAAAAGAGTTTACATCGAATATATGTCCACAAGAGAGGGGGAGAACATTGTATTGAGATCCATAAAGAGAGAAGAAGCCATCTAGCTAATAACTATGGACCCGTAGGTCTGTGGCAAACTACTCACAACTCATCGGAGGGGCAAGGATGTTGATGTAGAAGCCCTCCGTGGTCGATTCCCCCTACAGCAGAGTGCCGGCAAAGGCTCCAAGATGAGATCTCGCGGATACAGATGGTTATGGTGGTGGATGTAGGCTTATATAGGAGGAAGAAGTACGTCGGTGGACGCCCGAGGGGCCCATGAGACAGGGCCACGCCCTATAGGGGGGCGCCCTCCTATCTCGTGGGAGCCTCGGCTGCTTCTTGACTTGCACTCCAAGTCCTCTGGATCACGTTCATTCCAAAAATCACGCTCCCAAGGTTTCATTCCGTTTGGACTCCGTTTGATATTCCTTTTGTTCGAAATACTAAAATAGGCAAAAAAAAACAGCAATATGGGCTGGGCCTCCGGTTAATAGGTTAGTCCCAAAAATGATATAAATGTGTAAAATAAAGCCCATAAACATCCAAAAGGGGTAATATAATAGCATGGAACAATAAAAAATTATAGATACGTTGGAGATGTATCAAGCATCCCCAAGCTTAATTCCCGCTCGTCCTCGAGTAGGTAAATGATAAAAAGAGATTTTTTGATGTGGAATGCTACCTAGCATAATTCTCAATGTAATTTTCTTTATTGTGGCATGAATGTTCAGATCCAAATGATTCAAAATAAAAGTTCATATTGATAAAAGAAATAGTAACACTTCAAGAATACTAATCAAAGTAATCATGTCTTCTCAAAATAACATGGCAAAAGAAAGTTCATCCCTACAAAATCATATAGTTAGGCTATGCTTCATTTTTGTCACACAAAGATGTTCCCAACTTCTATACCCCCGATGACAAGCCAAGCAATTGTTTCATACTTAAATAATCTCAAACTTTTTCAACCTTCACACAATACATGAGCATGAGCCATGGATATAGCACTATGGGTGGAATAGAATATGATGATGGGGATTGTGTGGAGAAGACAAAAAAGGAGAAAGTCTCACATTGACGAGGATAATCAATGGGCTATGGAGATGCCCATCAATTGATGTCAACATGAGGAGTAGGGATTGCCATGCAATAGATGCACTAGATCTATAAATGAATGCTCAACAAAAGACAACTAATGGGTGTGCATCCAACTTGCTTGCTCACGAAGACCTAGGGTATTTGAGGAAGCCCATCGTAGGAATATACAAGCCAAGTTCTATAATGAAAAATTCCCACTAGTATGAAAAAGACAACTTATGCGACTCACTATATGAAAAACATGGTGCTACTTTGAAGCACAATATATGAGACACACTACATGAAGAACAAGGTGCTACTTTGAAGCACAAGTGTGGAAAAAGAGATAGTAACATTGCCCTTTTTATTTATTTTCTTTTTTCCCCTTTTTTTTCTTTTTTGGGACTTTCTTTTTTTTCTTTTTTGGCCTTTCTTCTTTTTTTCTTTTTTTTCTTTGGGAAATGCTCTAATAATGATGATCATCACACTTCTATTGATTACAACATATGAATTACAACTCGAAACTAGAACAAGATATGACTCTATATGAATGCCTCTGGCGGTGTACCGGGATGGTGCAATGAATCAAGAGTGACATGTATGAAAAATAATGCATGGTGGCTTTGCCACAAATACGATGTCAACTACATGATCATGCAATGGTGATATGACAAAAGTAAAGTATGTCATGATGATGATGAACGGAACGGTGGAAAGTTGCATGGCAATATATCTCGGAATGGCTATGGAAATGCCATAATAGGTAGGTATGGTGGCTGTTTTGAGGAAGATATAAGGAGGATTATGTGTGACAGAGCGTATCGTATCACGGGGTTTGGATGCACCGGCGAACTTTGCACCAACTCTCAAGGTGAGAAAGGGCAATGCACGATACCGAAGAGGCTAGCAATGGCAGAAAGGTAAGAGTGCGTATAATCCATGGACTCAACATTAGTCAAAAGAAATCATATACTTATTGCAAAAATTTAGAAGTCATCAAAAATCAAGCACTACGTGCATTCTCCTAGGGGGATAGATTGGTAGGAAAAGACCTTCGCTCGTCCCCGACCGCCACTTATAAGGATGCACAAGCCAGGTACACTTCATGTTTCAAATTTGTTACACAACTTTAACCATACGTGCATGCTACGGGACTTGCTAACTTCAACACAAGCATTCTTTAAATTCATAATCACCCAACTAGCATGACTTTAATATCACTACCTCCATATCTCAAAACAATTATCAAGTATCAAATTGATCATAGCATCCAATTCACTTCCTATGATAGTTTTTATTATACCCAACTTGGATGCCTACCATTCTAGGACCAATTTTATAACCATAGCAAATACCATGCTGTTCTAAAAGACTCTCAAAATAATATAAGTGAGGCATGAGAGACTAGTAATTTCTACAAAAATAAGTCACCACCGTGTTCTAAAAGATATAAGTGAAGCACTAGAGCAAAAACTATCAAGCTCAAAAGAAATAAGTGAAGCACATAGAGTACTCTCGCAAATTCTAATCAAATAGGCTTCTCCCAAAAGGTGTGTAAAGCAAGGATGATTGTGGTAAACCAAAAATCAAAGAATAATATAATACACGATGCTCCAAGCAAAACACATATCATGTGGCGAATAAAAATATAGCTCCAAGTAAAGTTACCAATGAACGAAGACGAAAGAGGGGATGCCTTCCCGGGGCATCCCCAAGCTTAGGCTTTTGGCTATTCTTGAATATCTTGGGGTGCCTTGTGCATCCCCAAGCTTAGGCTCTTGCCACTCCTTATTCCATAGTCCATAAAAGCTTTACCCAAAACTTGAAGACTTCGCAACACAAAACTCAACAGGAAATCTTATAAGCTCCATTAGGTGAAAGAAAACAAAACCACCACATAAGGTATTGTAATGAACTCATTCTTTATTTATTTTGGTGTTAAACCTACTGTATTCCAACTCCTCTATGGTTTATAAACTATTTTACTAGCCATAGGTGCATCAAAATAAGCAAACAACACACGAAAAACAGAATCTGTCAAAAATAGAACAGTCTGTAGCAATCTGTAACTAACACAAACTTCTGGAACTCTAAAAATCCTACCAAAATAGGAAGTCCTGGAAAATTTGTTTGTTGATCAGCATCAAAAAGAATCAACGCAAAAGCACGTTTCTGTGATTTAACAAAATTATATTTGTGCGCACGAAGTTTCTGTTTTTCAGCAGAATCAAATCAACTATCATCATAGGTTATCCTATAGGTTCTACTTGGCACAAACACTAATTAAAAGATAAAAACACATACAAAAAGATGATGCAAGATTTATTACTAAACAGGAGCAAAAACAAAAAACATAAAGAAAATTGGGTTGCCTCCCAACTAGCGCTATCGTTTGATGCCCCTAGCTAGGCATAAAAGCGAAGATAGATCTAACAAGTGCCATCTTTGGCACTAAATTCATAAGTAGCCCGCATGATAGATTCATAAGGTAATTTGACTTTCTTTCTTGGAAAGTGCTCCATGCCTTTCTTTAATGGAAATTGGAATCTAATATTCCCTTCCTTCATATCAATAATCGCACCAATCGTTCTAAGGAAAGGTCTACCAAGAATAATAGGGCAAGAAAGATTGCAATCTATATCAAGAACGATAAAATCCACGGGCACCAAATTTCTATTTGCAACAATGAGAACATCACTGATCCTTCCCATTGGCTTTTTAATGGTGGAATCCGCAAGGTGCAAATTAAAAGAGCAATAATCAAGATCATGGAAACCTAGAATATCACATAAAGTTTTCGGAATCGTGGAAACACTAGCACCCAAATCACACAAAGCAAAACACTCATGATCTTTAATTCTAATCTTTATAGTAGGTTCCCACTCATCATTAAGTTCTGTAGGTATAGAAACTTCCAAATTAAGTTTTTCATCATAAGATTGCATCAAGGCATCAACAATATGTTTGGTAAAAGCTTTATTTTGACTATAAGCATGAGGAGAATTAACAACGGATTGCAACAACAAAATACAACCTTCTAAAGAACAATTATCATAATCAAAATCCTTGAAATCCGAGATAGTGGGTTCAATGCTATTTAAATTTGTGAACTCTCCAATCCCACTTTTACCAAATTTAGCATCAAGATCTAAAAACTCCGAATTATTGGGACGCCTTCTAGGCAAAGTTGACTCATCATTAGTCCCATAGTTATCAAGATTCATATTGCAAACATAGGTCTAATAGGAGACGCATCAGTAACTTTAAGATCTTCATCATTATTTTCATCTAACTTTTCTGGTTTAGCGGCCATCTTATTGACTAAGGTGGCTTGCTTATCAGAAATTTTGGCTATAGCATTTTCGAGCCGGGTAATTTGAGCATTAACACCATAAAATTCTTTATTCATATCATCAAGCTCTTTGTTCATAAACCCCAAAAAACCTTTTTGTTCCTTCAGCTCTTTTCTAAAGAAATTATTATGCTCAAATTGCAAATTCATAAAGCTTCTAATATTTGATTCAATCTCTTCCATCCTTCTGAGAAGGTGGTCAGAACCCTTAGGCGAAGCCATAAGGTCAAACAAGCACACAAGCAAACAGAAAAAGGCAAGCGAAAAAGAGAGGAGGAGATTGGGGAAGAGAGGGCGAATAAAACGGCAAGGGTGAAGTGGGGGAGAGGAAAACGAGAGGCAAATGGCAAATAATATAAATGCGAGGGAGATGGGTTTGTGATGGGTACTTGGTATGTCTTGACTTGAGCGAAGACCTCCCTGGCAACGGCGCGAGAAATCCTTCTTGCTACATCTTGAGCTTGCGTTGGTTTTCCTCGAAGAGGAGAGGGTGATGCAGCAATAGTAGCGTAAGTATTTCCCTCTGTTTTTGAGAACCAAGGTATCAATCTAGTAGGAGGCTCCTCAAAAGTCCCACGCACCTACACAAACAAAAAAAGAACTCGCAACCAACGCAATAAAGGGGTTGTCAATCCCTTCACGACCACTTGCGAAAGTGAGATCTGATAGAGATAGTATGATAGGAGAAATATATTTTTGGTATTTTATAATATAGATGTAAAAAGTAAAGATGCAAATAATAGTAGATTGGAAGCAAATATGATAAGAGATAGACCCGGGGGCCATAGGTTTCACTAGTGGCTTCTCTCAAGATAGCATAAGTATTACGGTGGGTGAACAAATTACTGTCGAGCATTTGATAGAAAAGCGAATAATTATGAGATTACCTAGGCATGATCATGTATATAGGCATCACGTCCGCAACAAGTAGACCGACTCCTGCCTGCATCTACTACTATGACTCCACACATCGACCGACTCCTGCCTGCATCTACAGTATTAAGTTCATAAGAATAGAGTAACGCATTAAGCAAGATGACATGATGTAGAGGGATAAACTCAAGCAATATGATATAAGCCCCATCTTGTTATCCTCGATGGCAACAATACAATACGTGCCTTGCAACCCTTTTTGTCACTGGGTAAGGAAGATTGAACCCAAAGCTAAGCACTTCTCCCATGGCAAGAAAGATCAATCTAGTAGGCCAAACCAAACTGATAATTCGAAGAGACTTGCAAAGATAACTCAATCATACATAAAAGAATTCAGAGAAGATTCAAATATTATTCATAGATAAACTTGATCATAAACCCATAATTCATCGGATCTCGACAAACACACCGCAAAAAGAGTTTACATCGAATAGATCTCCACAAGAGAGAGGGAGAACATTGTATTGAGATCCAAAAAGAGAGAAGAAGCCATCTAGCTAATAACTATGGACCTGTAGGTCTGTGGTAAACTACTCACAACTCATCGAAGGGGCAAGGATGTTGATGTAGAAGCCCTCCGTGGTCGATTCCCCCTCCAGCAGTGTGCCGGCGAAGGCTCCAAGATGAGATCTTGCGGATACAGAAGGTTACGGTGGTGGAAATTGTGTTCCGTCTGCGCCCTGGATGTTTTTAGGGTACGTAGGCTTATATAGGAGGAAGAAGTACGTCGGTGGACGCCCGAGGGGCCCACGAGACAGGGGCGCGCGCCCTATAGGGGGGGGCCTCCTTTCTCGTGGGAGCCTCGGCCGCTTCTTGACTTGCACTCCAAGTCCTCTGGATCACATTCGTTCCAAAAATCATGCTCCCGAAGGTTTCATTCCGTTTGGACTCCGTTTGATATTCCTTTTCTTCGAAATACTGAAATAGGCAAAAAACAGCAATATGGGATGGGCCTCCGGTTAGTAGGTTAGTCCCAAAAATGATATAAATGTATAAAATAAAGCCCATAAACATCCAAAAGGGGTAATATAATAGCATGGAACAATAAAAAATTATAGATACATTGGAGACGTATCAGCCACCATCGTCGACGATGACTCCTACTACACTGGAGGTGCCTACTACTATGTGCAGGCCACTGACGACGACCAGGAGTAGTTTAGGAGGATCCCAGGCAAGACCGCAAGAGGCTTGCACCTCTTTCGATTTGTATCCTAGTTTGTGCTAGCCATCTTATGGCAACTTGTTTAACTTATGTCTGTACTCAAATATTGTTGCTTCCGCTGACTCGTTTATGTTCGAGCACTTGTATTCGAGCCCTCGAGGCCCTTGGCTTGAAATATGATGTTTGTATGACTTATTTTACTTTTAGAGTTGTGTTGTGATATCTTCCCGTGAGTCCCTGATCTTGATCATACACATTTGCGTGCATGATTAGTGTACGATTGAATTGGGGGCGTCACAAAGTGCAATATGGATGGTAGATATAGCTTTTTATAATCTGAAATTATAAAAACAGCAAGGTAACTAATGATAAAAGTGAGCACAAACGGTATTGCAATGCTTCAAAACAAGGCCTGGGGTTCATACTTTCATTAGTGCAAGTTCTCTCAACAAGGATAACATAATTAGATCATGTAATAATCCCTCGACATGCAACAAAGAGTCACTCCAAAGTCACTAATAACGGAGAACAAACGAAGAGATTATTGTAGGGTACGAAATCACCTCAAAGTTATTCTTTCCGATCAATCCATTGGGCTATTCCTATAAGTGTCACAAACAACCCTCGAGTTCATTGTAAAATAACACCTTAAGACACACATCAACCAAAACCCTAATGTCACCTAGATATTCCAATGTCACCAAAAGTATCCACGGGTATGATTATACGATACGCATCACACAATCTCAGATTCATCTGTTCAACCAACATAAAAAAATTCAAAGAGTGCCCCAAAGTTTCTACCGGAGAGTCAAGACGAAAACGTGTGCAAACCCCTATGCATAAGTTCACAAGGTCACGGAACCCGCAAGTTGATCACCGAAACATACATCAAGTAGACCACGTGAATATCCCGTTGTCACCACATATAAGCACATGAAAGACATACATCAAGTGTTATCAAATCCTTAAAGACTCAATCCGATAAGATAACTTCAAAGGGAAAACTCAATCCATTACAAGAAGTAGAGGGGGGGAAACATCATAAGATCCAAGTATAATAGCAAAGCTCGCGGTACATCAGGATTGTGCCATATCAAGAACACAAGAGAGAGAGAGAGAGAGAGAGAGAGAGAGAGAGAGAGAGAGAGAGAGATCAAGCACATAGCTACTGGTACATACCCTCAGCCCCGAGGGTGAACTACTCCCTCCTCGTCATGGAGAGTGCCGAGATGATGAAGATGGCCACCGATGATGGATCTCCCCTCCGGCAGGGTGCCAGAACAGGGTCCAGATTGGTTTTTGGTGGCTATAGAGGCTTGCGGCGGCGGAACTCCTGATCTAGGTTTCTTTTCGGGGTTTTTGGTATTTATAGGAGTTTTTGGCGTCAGGAACAAGTTAGGTGGGTCTCCGAGTCATCCACGAGGCAGCGGGCACGCCCTCCACCCTCGTGGATGCCTCGGGACTCTTCTGGCCCAACTCTTTACTCTGGGGGCTTCTTTTGGTCCATAAAAATCATCAAAAATTAGCACGTCAATTGGACTCTATTTGGTATTCTTTTTCTGTAAAACTCAAAAACAAGGAAAAAACAGAAATTGGCATTGGGCTCTAGGTTAATAGTTAGTCCCAAAAATTATATAAAATAGCATATAAATGCATATAAAACATCCAAGATGGATAATATAATAGAATGGAACAATCAAAAATTATAGATATGTTGGAGACGTATCACATATCCAGGAGAAGTAGTTCTAGTAGGTGTTTCAAGATTTTCAGTTTCAAGTTCATCATCAGATTCAACAATATCATGTTGTCTTACCCTAATAATTTGTTCATCTAGAAATTCACCTAGTGGCACATCATCATCAAGCAAGGTACTAGCATCATCATGAGTAGCATTCATAGCAGAAGTAGCATCATCAATGACTTGCGACATACCAGAATTAATAGCATGTGGTGGTGTTGCAAGTTTACTTATAACAGAAGGGGGATCTAAAGCGGAGCCGGATGGCCGTTCCTTACCTCCCGTCGTCTTAGTGGGAAAAATCTTAGTCTTAGCATCCTTCAAATTCTTCATAGTGATAATATGATAATAATCCCAAGTGACTCAACAAATATAGCTATGCTCCCCGGCAACGGCGCTAGAAAAAGGTCTTGATAACCCACAAGTATAGGGGATCGCGACAGTTTTCAAGGGTAGAGTATTCAACCCAAATTTATAGATTTGACACAAGGAGAGCCAAAGAATATTTGAAGGTATTAGCAGCCAAGTTGTCAATTCAACCACACTTGGAGATTAATTATTTGCGGCAAAGTGATCAGTAGCAAAGCAGTATGATAGTTTTGATAATGGTAATGGCAGCAATAGTAACAGTAACAGTGATAGCAGTCATTTGTATCAAGTAACGATAGCACTAGCGACAGTAGTAACTTAGCAAGAACAATATAAGGTAAATTCGTAGGCATTGGATCGGTGACTCGTTGGATGATATTCATCATGAGACAGTTATAATCTAGGACGATACGACACTAGCCCCAGTTCATAAATATAATGTAGGCATGTATTCTGTAAATAGTCATACATGCTTATGGAAAGAACTTGCATGCCATCTTTTGTCCTACCCTCTCGTGGAAGCGGGGTCCTATTGGAAACTAAGGGATATAAGGCCTCCTTTTAATAGAGAACCAGAACAAAGCATTAGCACACGGTGAATACATGGACTCCTCAAACAATGGTCATCACTGGGAGTGGTCCCGACTATTGTCACTCCGGGGTTGCCGGATCATAACACGTAGTAGGTGACCATAACTTGCAAGATCGGATCTAGAACATGAATATAATGGTGATAACATAAACGGTTCATATATGAAATCATGGCATCCGGGCCCAACGTGACAAGCATTAAGCATGGCAAAGTCATAGCAACATCAATCTCAGAACATAGTGGATACTAGGGATCATGCCCTAACAAAACTAACTAGATTACATGATGAATCTCATCCAACTCCTCACCGACCAGCGAGCCTACGAGGGAATTACTCACTCCCGGTGGGCAGCATCATGGAATTGGCGATGGAGATGTGTTGGTGATGACGAAGATCGAAGATCCCCCTCTCCGGAGCCCCAAACGGACTCCAGATCTGGCCTCCCGATGAAAAACAGGAGACGGAGGCGGCTCTGTCTTGTGAAACGCGATAATTCTTTCTCCCTGATTTTTTCTGGAATAATGTGATTTTATAACGTTGATTTTAGGGTCATCGTGGCCACTAGGTGGCGAGAACCCACCTGGGCGCGCTTGGGGGGGGGGGGGCAGGCACGCCCTGGTGGGTTGTGCCCACCCAGGTGCCTCCCTCAGGTGGCTCTTGTCTCCAGAAATTCTCTTGATTGATATAAAAAATCCTTGCAAAGTTTCATTCCATTCCGAGAACTTTTATTTCTGCATGAAAACAACACCATGGTAGTTCTACTGAAAACAGCGTCAGTCCGGGGTTAGCTTCATTCAAATCATGCAAATTAGAGCCCAAAACAAGAGGAAAAGCATTAGGAAAAGTAGATACAACAGAGACGTATCAATTAGTCATTAGTGGCAATATCAGAGCAAATATCTCTCTTTTCTTGAAATATATCAGTTTAAACAAGGTTGAAATGAGTGTAAAAATAACACTCCTGAGGGAGACGAATGGACGATAGTCGCTTGAACACGGAGCGCACATGATTAATGGAGGGAGACGAATGGACGGGTTGTCATTTGAACACGGAGAAGGCACATGCACAGGGAAGCGGTGTGGGCAGCGCGCTCGGGCGGCGTGCCGCTTCAATGTCGGCTCCAGTGATAGGTCGTGTCCGATTTGTGACGACATGAATGCAGCATTGACGCTCTAGAACGACGCTGACTTCTTTGGGCGGGAAAGGGCACGTGCAAAGGAAAGGGTTTTGGGTGGGGTCAGGTTGCCAGGTGCATGTGTGGAAGCGGCGCGGACACCCGCAGAGCCCCTTGGTTTGCTTCTGGTTTGCAAGAAAAAGGATGTCCCGAACAGCTCGCAGATGGATACAGGACCACGTTGGATGACAAAACACGTCTGGACCGCGTTGGTGATGCCCTAAAGAATCAAACGTAGAACTAGCTACCCACAACAATCAACACCACAAGACAGTGACGACACCATTTAAGGGGAAGGGGAAGAGTGGTAGAGAGAATCATACATGCAGAATGTTAATGTGGGACTTTCCATGAAGATGTAGAGAAAACATTTGTTAGATGAACCAGTATCAACTACACTATAATTCATCAAGAGAGATTAAACAAAACAAAAGTTTCAGCATTTCCACCACATATGATTTGGTTGGCAATAATAAGTTCATTTATAGTGAGTTGCACCGTTCTCCAATTCATAATGAAAGGAAGCTCTGTATAACACTAATAAAACATGCAAGCTTGAAGGTAGCATCATTTTGGTCGAAGAGAAGCATCTCTATTTTGTATGAGCATATGCATCTCTAACATGCAAAACAAATACCAAAAATGTGAAAACCATCTCGTATTCTTAGTTGATCACAAAGTTCGTCATAAATTCCTTACAAAAATGAGTATCATGGATGCATCACATGTAAATCAAGGGAAGAATCTGTTGGGAAACGTTGCATGGAAAACAAAAAAGAAATTCTACGCGCACGCAATGATCTATCCATGGAGATGCATAGCAACGAGGGGGAGAGTGTGTCTACGTACCCACGTATACCATAAGCCGAAGCATTTCAGAACGCGGTTGATGTAGTCGAACTTCTTTGCGCTTCAACCGATCAAGTACCGATCGCACGACACCTCTACATTCTGCACACGTTCAGCTCGGTGACGTCCCTCGCCTTCTTGATCCAGCAAGACGTCAAGGTAGTAGATGAGTTCCCTCAGCATGACGGTGTGGTGATGGTGATGGTGAAGTGATCTCCGCAGGGCTTCGCCTAAGCACTACAAAAATATGACCGGGGTTGTAAATGGTGGAGGGGGGCACCGCACACGGCTAGGCAATTGTCTGATGTGTGCTAGGAGCCCCCCTCCTCATATATATAGGTGAGAGGGAGAGGGGAGAGGCCGAGGGGTGCCCCAAGTAGGTATGAATCCTACTTGGGCTCCTGCCCTTGCCCCCCCCCCCCTCTACCATGTTTGTCGGAGGGGGAAGGAAAGAGGGGGGGAGAGGGAAGGAAGGGGGAATTCTATTCCCCTCTTTCCTTCTCCTCTGGCCGGCCAATATGGGGGGCGCACCAGCCCCTTGTGGCTGGTGCGTTTCCCCTTTTGGCCCATAAGGCCCATATCTTTTGTCCGAGGTGCCTAG
>NC_041383.1:461233512-461246025 GCF_002162155.2 Triticum dicoccoides | reverse complement strand
TAAGCACTACAAAAATATGACCGGGGTTGTAAATGGTGGAGGGGGGCACCGCACACGGCTAGGCAATTGTCTGATGTGTGCTAGGAGCCCCCCTCCTCATATATATAGGTGAGAGGGAGAGGGGAGAGGCCGAGGGGTGCCCCAAGTAGGTATGAATCCTACTTGGGCTCCTGCCCTTGCCCCCCCCCCCCCTCTACCATGTTTGTCGGAGGGGGAAGGAAAGAGGGGGGGAGAGGGAAGGAAGGGGGAATTCTATTCCCCTCTTTCCTTCTCCTCTGGCCGGCCAATATGGGGGGCGCACCAGCCCCTTGTGGCTGGTGCGTTTCCCCTTTTGGCCCATAAGGCCCATATCTTTTGTCCGAGGTGCCTAGAACCCCTTCCGGTGACCCGATTAGTTCCCGGTACCCCCCAAAACACTTCCGGTGTCCGAATACCCTCGTCCTATATATCATATTTACCTCTGGACCATTTCGGGACTCCTCGTCATATCTGTGATCTCACCCGGGACTCCGAACCACATTCGATCACCAAATCACATATCTCATATAATACTATATCGTCATTGAACGTTAAGCGTGTGAACCTTACGGGTTCGAGAACTATGTAGACATGACCGAGACACCTCTCCAGTAAATAACCAATATAGGAACCTGGATGCCCATATTGTCTCCTATATATTCTACGTAGATCTTTATTGGTCAAACTGTTATGACAACATACATAATTCCCTTTGTCCATCGGTATGTTACTTGTCCAAGATTCGATCGTCGGTATCTTCATACCTAGTTCAATCTCGTTACTGGAAAGCCTCTTTACTCGTTCCGTAATACATCACCTCATGACTAACTCCTTAGTCGTTTGCTTAGAAGCTTATGATGTGTATTACCGAGAGGGCCCAAAGATACCTCTCCGATACTCGGAGTGACAAATCCTAATCTCGATATATGCCAACTCAACAAACACCTTCGTAGATACTTGTAGAGAATCTTTATAATCACCCAGTTACATTGTGACATTTGATAGCACACAAGGCATTCCTCCGGTATCCGGGAGTTGCATAATCTCATAGTCGAAGGAATATGTATTTGACGTGAAGAAAGCAATAGAAATAAAATTGAACGATCATTATGCTAAGCTAACGGATGGGTCTTGTCCATCACATCATTCTCCTAATGATGTGATCCCGTTATCAAATGACAACTCATGTCCACGGTTAGGAAACCTCAACCATCTTCGATCAACGAGCTAGTCTAGTAGAGGCTTACTAGGGACACGGTATTTGTTTACGTATTCACACATGTATTTAAGTTTCCAATCAATACAATTCTAGCATGACTAATAAACCTTTATCATGAATACGGAAATATGAAATACCAACTTTATTATTGCCTCTAGGGCATATTTCCTTCATAATATAACTTGGCAACGACTTGATACAAATTACACAACTTATTTCCTGTGAATTGCTCTGTATTGGAATATATACACTACTAATTCAACATCCTTTTTTAGTTCTACTTGACAATGTTTTACATTTATACAACAAAAAAATTAAAGTATGTTTTAAACCTTGAATTTGCATTTCCAGCAATTTTTTAACAGTCTCGATGGCATGAAGTTTGATTCTAAGTTCGGGTTTTACCATCTCAGTGTGCGGATTAGTCTCTCCCAAAGAGACTAAAAATATGCCTTCAACCTCAAAACTCTGTGCTTCAATTATTATTTTTTTAATCTCTATAACACGTAGATTGACTAGAACGAACACTGCCCACCACACAAATGCCTAACGATCCACTGATCTAAACAAACATGGGAAGAACCAACTACCCACGACAATCGACCCCACAAGACAGCGACCACACCACTTAAGGGGAAGGGGAAGAATGGCAGAGAGAATCATACATGCAAAATGCCAACCTGTGACTTTCCATAAGATGTAGAGAAAACAATATGTTAGCTGAACTAGAATTAACTACACTGCAATTCATCAAGAGATATTAAACATAGGAAGAACTAGCTACCCACGACAATCGACCCCACATGACAACGACCTCACTACTTAAGGGGAAGGGGAAGAACGGTAAAGAGAATCATACATGCATGCAAAAGGTCAACGTGGGACTTTCCATGAAGATTTAAGGAAAATTGTATGTTAGTTGAACTAGTATCAACTACACTATACTTCATCAAGAGAAATTAAACAAAACAAAAGTTTTAGCATTTTCCAACATATATGATTTTATTGGCAATAAGTTCGTTTGCAGTGAGTTGGGCCATTCTTCAGTTCATAATAAAAGGAAGCTTTGTATAACACTGACGGAACATGCCAGCTTCAAGATAGCATCATCTCAGTCGAAGAGAAACATTTCTATTTTTATGAGCATATCCATCTCTAACATGCAAACAAAAATACCAAAATGTGAAAACAATCTCATATTCTTAGTAGATAAAAAGATGCAACATAAATTTCTTATGAAAATGTGTGTCATGGATGCATCACGTGTAAAAGAAACGGACGAATATAATTTGTCAATGACTTGATACAAATTATACAACGTATTTCATGTGAAGTGCTTTGTATTGGAATAAATACACTGGTGATTCAGCTTGCACCTTTTTTTGTTCTATTGAAATGTTTTGTGATTGTGCAATCATAATTTCTTAGGTGAACAAATCGATTTTCATTATTGCCCGGCAAAATTAGCAAGAGCATTTTAAGAAAAATATTAACTATGATTGCATCGGAATGTATTTGCTGCTCATTTAATGATCTATGTGTGTGAAGGTTTAATTAGTGTTTTTTAGTTCATCAACATATGTTCATGAGGGAATATTTCCACCATTGATATGTTTATAAGCTTGCAACTATAACTAATAGGCTACACCGGCAAATATATGGGGCGGAGTACTTGAGGGCGACGCAAATAGGATATAAAGATTCCTCGCAGCGCATCGAAGCATCGAAAACCAATAAGGTCATACCCAGCTCCAAGATGATCTTGCTGAGCATCAATGGCTACTCCATAGCACTTGATTGTTGTGTTTCTATGTGACCATCTCCAATAGATGATGTAAAATACATCATCAAATTATGCTTCGAGTAAAATTTATATCACCAAAAAGTGATCTTTATATATCATAAAAAACCTACAAGTCCAACATATGATGTAAAATAGGTGTTGCAAAATGCATCACGGTTGTCTTCTTGTGGGTGCCATGTTTGACATCATCTGTTGGAGGACTTGGTGATGTAAAACTAACACTTGATGATACAAATTTTGCTCCAGCAGTGTGATCCCTTGGTGATATAAAATTTGCTCGACAACATCAAGTGATGCAAATTGGCATCAGTTGGTGGCTTATTTTACATCAGACCCTATCCCTCAGGTAAAAATATTTGCGTCTATATCATCTATTGGAGCAGTGTTTTTCCACTGGTGATGTAAAAAGTGGCCCCAACATATTTTACATCATCTATTGAAAATGCTCTCATACTCATTAATTCATTTGGAACCTTTCGTGTGTTTAAAGTTGAATAATTTGTCTTGTCAACTTCTATCATCATGTTTGGATTTAATATGTACTCCCTCCGTTCCAAAATAGATGACTCGACTTTGTACTATTTTGGAATGGAGGGAGTAGTATGTAAACAGAAACTTAGAGAGATTGACGAAGATTTTGTGTTAAGGAGTTAAGTTTTAGGGGTTTGGCTAGGAACCATTTTTATTTAACTCCTAAAATATAAATACTTATACTTAATGTATAAGGGCGAGCAAAAAATGCCAAAGGAGCTCGTTTTGAAATTTTCCACAACGTGATCTTTTAATTCTTTTGTGAGCACACATACACATGTATACTACGTATGTGCAAAATTCACAACATTATACTTTTACACGCTGCGTACATAACAAAGACAAATAAGTACTTTCAAAATGTGCCATTTACTTTTGTTGTTGAGCTGGAATTTTGTTTTCTTGCACCCTACAAATTGTAATATTTTTAAACAAAATTCCAAATGTTCGTGTGGGACACATATATGTTTTTATCGATTTTTTAAAACATTTAAACATGCTTTCTGTTTTTTTGAAAAATACCGAGCTCCGGTCATCAAAAGTATGCACTCTCGTTTGCGATGCTATGTTATGAGATGCTCTTATCCCCACGGCATCGTCTTGCGGCCAACAATGCTACGCCTACATAACGTGCTACTCCTATAATTTGGATATATTATAATTGGGCACTTTTCCTGCCCTCTCAGGCCATCAGCGTCCTCAGCCATCCGATTGTCAGTTCTGAGCATTCTGGGCCGCTAGATTCTTTGTGAATCGCACCTGATCAGGTTTCCTGCGCTATTAACATGACCGCAAACTGTGCTGGGCCGCTGCTCTGGCCACTTTTTTGGGCGTCTCGGGTTAATTTGGGCCAAATGGGCCTATAGCAGCCAAAAAACAGGCCGCGCCTCTCTAACCTTTGGCGTGGTGGCTCTTCACATGGCTCCCGGTGGAATATCCTATTTGACGCATTTTGCGTCAAACTGTCGACGCGCCGCACACCCCTTCGCCTGATTTGGGCCGGCCGTTTTAGTACTTGTTCTTTGTTTCCCCGTTCCTCTTCCTCGAGTCACTGTTTCCCCGTTCCTCTTCCTCGTCCCGCATCTCCCGTCTTCTTCATCACTCGTCCCGCATCCACCGTGCGCCGTGCTCTTCCTCCCTCGTCCCGCATCCCACTTCCTCCCTCTTCATCTGCTTTTTCCTGTGGGGATCCCGCTCCGGTAAGAGGTCGCCGCCCTGGTAAGCAGCCGACGGACCTCTTTCCCGTCGGCTCGTCCGAGGCATCGCTGATTAGATCTGGCAGACGTCGTCGTGATGGATGCTTTTTTGCAGGTGGTCACTGCTTCCTCGTCGGCGTCGGTGTCGTCTAGGGTTCTGTCAAGATCGGGTCGTCTAGGGTTCCATCGATCTTCGTCAAGTTCGTCATCTTCAAGGTAATGTCCCCAGTTCCCTCTTCTGTGTTCTTGTCAAGCTGGTTCGTGTCCTCTGCAACTTGCTGTCAATTCTAGATCCTATAAGACTGCAACTTGCTGCATTCAAGTTCTTGCTGGTTTCTTGTGGCCACTTTTGGTTTCCCGGATGTGATTCAGAATTTGGAATCAGGTTATGAATGCAGCATAATGATGGTAGGAGGTTGTCTGTTTCATGCGGTTGCCCTTGGAAATTTTGTGTGTCTGTTTATGTTGATGATGATAGGACACTTGTTAGTTTCTGTAATGTGTAAAATTGTTTGAACATTGTGTGTTCACTCAAATAATTGTTCTTGTACTACATCACATGTAAATTTTATAACATCAATTTTTTTGAACTTTTTGACATGGATGAACATTTTCTGAAATTGAGGATCAAAAAATGTTCGCCAATTTGAAAAATTGTTCTAGAAAAATTCAGAAAATAAAATAATGTGAATTGTTTAGAAAATTTATAAAAACAAGGAAACAGAAGAGGAAGAAAATAAAATATAGAAAATAAATTTTAGAAAAATTGGGTGTTAGGGCTACATATCCTTCTTGCATTGGAATTAGTCCTTCATCACTTCTGCTTTCTTGGCAATCAGTTGGCATCTTCTGCTTTTTTGTGTATAATGTAACTATGAGTGATACTATGTACTTCTCTTCTGTTTTGCAGAATTAATTTTTGTTTCAGCAGCTTACATTTACATGAACTATTTTCTTATACCTGAAATTTCAGCACCTTACTTTTTATTATTTTTATACAGCTCTCACTCAACTGTCAAAATGCCTAAACTTTACAAATACCCTCCGGGTAGTATCAAACACAGGTTCTCTACCATTAGGTGGCGTAAGGCAGTTGCTGATTTAACTGACATCCAGAAGTCATATGTTACCAAATATGAGCTTGATCATCTCCTGAACATTCACCCTCATTTAATGATTCCAATTCCAGTACTGCAATGGATTGCGAACCACTTAAATTGTAATGGAACAGGAGTTTTCAGGAAGGGTCAAAAGATAATTCATCTGAGAAGGGAAATGGTAATTCAAGTTTTTGGTATTCGTTCTGGTTCCGTGCCTTTTCCTATGGACAGCACAGATCAAGTTATCGTGGCTAGCGTATTGGAACTTAGGTCTGAGTATCTTGGTGCTGGGGAGAAGAACATTTCATTTGATAACATAATCACCAAGATGAAAAATGATGAGACTGAGGAAGGCTTCATATGGAGCTTCATGTTTCTGTTCATAGCATCTGTTTTATGTCCAACCACTCGGAACTATGCAAACTGGAAACTTCTTTATGGGCTGGATGACATTACCAAGCTGAAGACATTTGATTTGGCTCAGTTGTGCATTGATCGCCTGAACAATGAAATTGATATCTTCAGCACTAAACTCTTCAATAGAACTGAAGTTCCATTGAATGATTCAATCTATGTTGGTGGATGTTTACCCTTGGCTGCTGTAAGTTTTCTTTTCTTTGTCATTTTCAATTTTTTACATAGACTTTAGTTCTGCAATCTTTTTTTATAGTCACTGTTTACCTCTTATATCTTCTCTTATGATTCACAACCTTCCTAGATTGTGTATCTGGACTTTGTAGACTTCACAAAAGCTTCTAAACAACGAAACATCAATTATGGAGTCCCTAGAATTGCACATGTTCAGAATAAAGACTTTGACTATCTAGCTACAGTGGATCTGAACAGAGCTTCCAAGAAGAGTTTTGCATTGGGTTTCTTACCAGTAAGCTTCTTGTATAAATTTGTTGTTGTTCATTTTTCAAGTTAGCAAAAAAAATTCTTCTACAAGCAATCTAGAAGGAGCAAATCTTGTCATTTATAATCCTTTTCAATTGCAATTTTTTTGTGCAGTTGAAAGACATCTCTACGACACCTTACAGTGCTCGTGCAATTGTATTGGCTGAGGAGAAGTGGTCCAAAGCGCTAGAGTCTTTTCATAATGATGAAAATGACATTCCAAATCAAAATGACAGAGAAAATGTTGCATCTACTTCGAACAACAATCCAGAAGTATGTTGGCCTGCTTTTTTTCTTTTCTAAATAGATATTAGTGTTCTCACTTTACTTTCATACCAGAAACTAATACACATATATCTGTTCTGTTTGCTCAAACTAATAGGTTATGAAGATAGTCTCTGAAATAGTTGCAAAACATGATGTCATTTGGAAGAAGTTCCATGAAGAGCATGTACAGAGTATGCTAGCAGAACTCAAAGCAACTGTCCTGTCTTTACAGCAAAATTCTAGCAGCCAAGTCAATGATGCTAGCACTTCAACCACGAATCCAATTGTTCTTCTGTCTGGAGCCAGCAACAAAAATGTTCTCAGAGAACCATTTAAATCCTGGCAATCGCACACTCCAAGTTAACAGTGAGGTAATTACAAGTTCTTTATTTGACGACCATATCAGAGTCATTCCTACTCCAGTTGTTACCAAGGATAACCAAGTTCAAATTTCCGATGAAGCTCAAAAGCAAGTGTCATTACCTCAGCAATTCCAGGAAAATGAGCAAGCACAAACAGGTGTGGACAATGATATTCATTCTGATAACACATTTGGTCAACATTTTTTCTTTTAATCAAACTAGTAAAACTACATAAGAGCGCATAAGTACGCCGTACGCCCCGCGTGGAAGAGCGCATCGTCAAGGGTTTCATCCAAGACGTCAAATTACTATTTAGGGGGAATTTCTCGTTACCAGTTGCAACTGGCCCGATGCTCTTTCAACGTCTCTGCGAAGTCGGAGCAAGACGCACAGTGTTTGTGACCATCACTGGCTCATGAAGTGAAACTTTCTTGATTAGCTTAACTTTTTTTGTAGACAAAAGAAGGATCGATCACATCAACCCTCCCGGACGCATTTACAGACACGAAAGACCTAACACTTAACCAAATTCAGAGTAAGACCGATAAGCGATAAAGCAAACCTATAAAGCAGACCTATATGCTAACACGACTTGCAGATAGATAAACGACTACTATAACTTTGTCCTGAACCGAGAGCAAAGACGAGAGAGACTGCAGCATCATCATCATCTCCAAACATCGATCGAGGCGCATCGACCAGCCCTTACGGCTTCCCGCTCCCCTTCTTCTTCCAGAACCTGCGGTAGAACTGCACGGTGCGGCCGTTGAGCGGCTGCGTCGGCCTGTTGTTGCGCCGGTAGCCTTCCTCCAGGGGCGAGATCAGGGCGGCAGCCTGCCCCAACGCCATCTCCCTCACCTGCACCAGGTTTCTCCCAGGTTCAAACATCAGACGAATTCAAAGCACAAGCTGCGATTCAGGGCTAATCCTCCTTTTCGAAAGTAAAAGAAGTTAACTGGTTCGGAGGCCGGAGACGACGTACCCTGCCGTGGATGTTCCAGATGATGTTCTCGGTGCACGGCGGCGTGGTCAGCGACCCGACGTACCGGTAGTACATGTTGGCGTAACGCCGCAGCGGCCACATGTTTACTACTCCGGCGGGGATCGGAGCACCTTTCTCGGCCCTGCAGGCCTCCACGTAGAGCTCCGATAGCTTATCCTGCAGCTGCCATCCATCAACGGACCAAATGGTTAAATCTAGAAATGAATCTGCAGTCAAGGCATATAAACTCTTTGAGGATCAAAACTCACCTGCATGAGGAAAGGGTCTGGCCTGCCGAGCCGGTACAGGATCGACACAACGGATATGTTGCCGTCGTCACTGAAGTGAACCATGTGCTGCTCCACCGCAAACCTCTCGCCGTTGATGGTGTGCTCTGAAGGAGAGTGCCAATGGATATTGTCCAGCTTGTACTTCACCCCGTCGATCTGCACCGTCCCAGCAGCATCCTCGCATCGCAGCTGCATCGATCGATCACACAGAACAAGAACACAGTGAAACGCAGCGAGAGGATGAAACGCAAACTGTTGAATGCGCAGAAGGCAGGTAAGCGGCGTTTGGTTAAGAGCAAAATTACCGCGATGTTGAAGATGTTGTCTACGAGGGTAGCATTCGCAGCGGTGTATTCCCTGTGAAGAGGCCCCAGCATCGGGTTGTAAACCACGTCGCTGGTCTTGATATCAACCGGAGACTGGTACGTCCCCATGGCGCAGCGCGTGAAGTTGGGGTCCAATCCCCCCCAGTGATCGGGGCCAAGAGGACCGCTGTACGCAAACTTGGCACCATCTGCTACGCATCAAGGATGGTTGGGCATATCATACATAAAAAAACACAGTGAAATCCGAACTGCAAATGTGCTAGGACGAAGAATTAACGTACTGCTGTCACATGCAAGGGCGGTGAGAAAGCAAGCGCACAGCAGCAGGGCAATGGCCGATGCGTCTCCGCCGCGAGCGTCCATCTTCTCCTGCAATGGGTGGGTTTGAAGTTAAGCCGCAGGTAGAATGCACAAATAAATAGGGAGCGGATAGATAGATAGATAGATAGATAGATAGATGGGGCTTAATTGTGGCATTGTGATGGCCATCGGCCGGCCCGAGCTCCGCCTACCTCTGCTTTGCCAAGTGCGATGCTCTGGTCCTGGGAACAGTGGACGCGCCCGATCTACTGGAGATGCAAGGTCCTGCAAAAAGACAGACGGAAGGTGAGGCGATTCGGCGATTCCCTATGCCCATCACAAGATCATGCGCAAAAGAGCGTAATCATGCAGGGCCTCGATGGAGATGAGATGAGGTCGTAGGCCGGGATGCTGATAGCCACACACCGTCACCTCAGAAGAACCCCGCCTTTCCAAAAGGTGAGTCGTCGGCCTCGAGCTCTCGGTGCTGGAATCTTTCTTCCGGGACGAGACCCGAGCAAGAACGCGCGCTGCCGGTGAAGGTGCTAGCTAGCTCGCGTCTCCTATATATACACAGGGCGGGGCAGGTCAGGTCAGGTCAGGTCGCCACTTGACGATGTGGCCCATCACTCCTGCAGAGAGTTACGGTGCGCGTGGGAGGAGTGGTGGCTAGTGCTCCCCGCGGTAATAGTAGCACGTACGTGCGTGGTCAGCAATTTCACCGTGCATGCTGCATGCACGAGTCGTGCTTCGGAGATTGTTGGGCCACGTCCTCCACACCCTCAAGGCTCGGCCATGTTTCTGACTACGTCCTCCACGTCGTGTATACTCCAGAGGCGCGCGGCTCAGGCCCTTTGGCAGACATCAATTTTTCCCGCGCTCTTTGAATAGTAGATCGTGATCACTTCGGGGGCAGACAAGCCGGGTGCGCGAGACACCAGAGCCGTTTATTCTGCCTTGTCTCACCGTGTTCATTTTTCCCTAGATTTGCCACACATGCATGTAGGTGTAGATATGTGATGCACGTGCGTTCCTCCGCGTCGTCAATGTCTACATATCTCCGTCCCTAGAGAAAATGTCTATATACCTCCAGCTCCATCGATCATGGCGGATCAACTATAAAGCCCTGCGATTAATCCAAACAGCAGGCAATGACACAACTGAATGAAAAGGAAACAAGAACACCCGTTACTTTTGAGTTTGGACAGCACCGTGAGACGAAGACCCATCACTAGCTAGAACCGAGACGTGCAAGTGGCAGAAAACGTCACTTATCTACGGGAATATATCACACTATTCGAGACACTGCAAGCTCCAGGGACCATGTCACGTTCTGGAAGGAATCGTGGATGAAATAATAGACGCGCCTTGTCCTCTAAGTCTAAGAGGTTGACATTCATAAGTGGATCCATGCAGGCCTGGCATTGCACTGCCTACCACTTTCAGCAGGCGCAAAAAGTTGACTCCAGCAAGATCAAGTGATCAACAGTAGTCAAGGGAATAATTGAATAGGGGGTAGAGCCTATGGCAGGCCAAATATGTGACATGTCCGGCCACTTCCAATGCTAACCACGGGATTCTGGATTTACGTACTTCACATTTGCCGCCCCATGATCGCTTAGTGGGGGAGGCTAAGGTCCGTCCATGGTGCTGTTTGTCTTTATTTTTTTGGCAAATCTTGGTGAATTTTAATACTATACTCCCTCCGTTCCTAAATATAAGTCTTTGTAGAGATTCCATTAGGTGGACTATATACGGAGCCAAATGAATGAATCCAAACTTAAAATGTATCTATATACATCCGTATGCGGTTTATAATAGAATCTCTACAAAGACTTACATTTAGGAACGGAGGAAGTACATAATAGTATACATGCAAAGCATCAGGCCATCAGGACACACTGTTCACAAGATTACATGCATATGCAGGAGAACTACACCGATCACAAAGTACACGATGTAACTAGTAATGGCGCACAAAGTACAAGAACATGGAGATGATAAGATTAGCGATGCATGCGCAAACGACTACACCTGCATGCCCATTATTTCTCACATTCAGCACTAACATTTTTACCGAGGAAAATGTCTATTTTAAAACTTGAACTTGTACAGGTCAGGCGAAATGAACCTCCAGGTCAAAATCCCGGTCGATTGCACCCTGAACTCTGCAATCCCAGTCTAAATCGAACCCTGACATCGTTTGAACTGGGATTCTTCTGGTGGGCCGGCCCTCTAGAGTAATTTTTTGTTCAATTTTTTTCCAAAGGGCGCACACCCTTGCTTTAGTTTTTTTTCGTTAAAAAATTAGCACGCGGTGGTAGCTCGAACAGAAAATCACTTGTTGTTGATCAAAGCTACAAACCACCAGGACACCTTATCTAAAATCTACGAACTTTTTTCAAATTAGCCTATTGTTTTCAAATCCCGTAAATGTTTTTTTAATGCTCAAATTATTTTAAAGTATATAAAAACCGGCTCATTTGGAGCTATTGAATAGCAGGCATGCAAAAAAAATCTGGAAAAGGTCTGCGGGAGCGACTCGAACTCACCACCTCAGTCTTGTTAGCTGCTGGAACTCGCCAACGAACTAGTGAGTTCGATTCACGGCGCGAAACATTATGTATCGAACTTCTTTTGAACATTTGTGAATATTATGGACTGAAGATTTTGTAATATCCACTGAACATTTTCTTAATATACGATGAACATTTTAAATTGTACACAATTAACATTTTTAAATTGATGAACTTAAGCTGCAGTGTTGACCACGGTGTGCACCCGTCCCCACGCTGGGCCGGCCCACTTTGTCTGTTACACTGCTAACAGTATCTAATGCAGGAAGCTTTTTTATTTTTAATTTTTATATAATCCGCGAAAACAAATTAATGTGTGATTTTTTTACCTTTTTATTTTTTTACATAATCCATAAAAGAATTATCTAATGCGTGAAACTTTTTTCAATATGTTTTTTTAATTTGTGTACTTTTTAGGAAACTCATGGAATTTTTATAATCCGTGAACTTTTTTAAATCCATGAACTTTTTTTTCAAATTCGTATTTTTTTGGCCAAATTCATGATCTTTTTTATTTCCCTGAATTATTTCGAATTTCTGCAGTTTTTTTTTCATTTCGTGAACTGAAGAACGGTCACATAGTCATATTTTTGCAGCAATGTACAACTAAGTGAAGCTGACGTAGTGGTTAATGGCAACGGCTGT
>NC_041383.1:461174464-461233140 GCF_002162155.2 Triticum dicoccoides | reverse complement strand
ACGTCCATAATCCCCGTGTTCCAAAAGACCCCAGGGTTCGTTTTAAACCGGGATTGTATTGCTCAGGGTGCAATCGACAAGGATTTCAATGTGGGGGTTCGTTTCGCCTAACATCTACGGATTCAGGGTTTAAATGGGCTTTTCCCTTTTTACCGATGAAGAGGCCCTGACTCCAAGGTGTTGCGCCATACATTCCATTTGAAGAACAATCAGAAAAAGTCCAAAACAAACATTAAACTAGCAGACGAAAACTAAATCTAACCCTGAATTTCTAACCACCAAATTAAATCAGCACATCGAACTCTCTGATCCCAGTCTATTTTGAATATTGAGGACGTTCCCAAACAAGGATTCTCGACGTGGCAGATTGATGATCCACAATTATATGGGGTCAATTGTAGCCTTTTCGATAAGTAAGAGTGTCGAACCCAACGAGGAGCAGAAGGAAATGACAAGTGGTTTTCAGCAAGGTAATATCTGCAAGTGCTAAAATTGTAAGTAGCGGATTAGTTTGATAGCAAAATAATTTGTAACGAGCAAGTAATGATAGTAGTAACAAAAGTGTAGCAAGGTAGCCCAATCCTTTTGAGGCAAAGGACAGGCCAAAACGGTCTTTTATGATAAGCAAAGTGTTCTTGAGGGTGCACGGGAATTTCATCTAGTCACATTCATCATGTTGACTTAATTCGTGTTTGGTACTTTGATAATTTGATATGTGGGTAGACCGATGCTTAGGTGTTGTTCTTGAACAAACCTCCTACTTATGATTAACCCTCTCGCAAGCATCCACAACTACGAGAAAAGTATTAAGAATAAATTTTAACCATAGCATTAAACTTTTGGATCCAATCGGTCCCTTACGGAATAACGCATAAACTGAGGTTTAAGCTTCTGTCACTCTCGCAACCCACCATCTAATAACTACTCCACAATGCATTTCCTTAGACCCAAATATGGTGAAGTGTCATGTAGTCGACGTTCACATGACACCACTAAGAGAATGACAACATACATATCATCAAAATATCAAACACATATCAAGTTTACATGATTACTTGCAACATGATTTCTCCCGTGACCTCAAAAACGAAAGTAACTACTCACAAATTATAATCATGCTCAAGATCAGAGTGGTATTAAATAGCATAATGGATCTGAACATATAATCTTCCACCAAATAAACCATATAGTAATCAACTACAAGATGTAATCAACACTACTAGTCACCCACAAGCACCAATCTATAGTTTTGGTACAAAGATTGAACACAAGAGATGAACTAGGGTTTGAGAGGAGTTGGTGTTGTTGAAGATGTTGATGAAGATAGCCCTCCTCAAGATGGGAGAGTTGTTGATGATGATGGCGATGATTTCCCCCTCCGGAAGGGAAGTTTCCCTGGCGAAATCGCTCCGCCGGAGGGCAAAAGTGCTCCTGCCCAAGTTTGGCCTCGAGGCGGCGGCGCTTCGTCCTGAAAGTCCTCTCTTGATTTTTTTTCTAGGTCAAAATGACTTATATAGCAGAAGATGGGCATCGGAGGTGGGCCGAGGAGGGCAACACCCAACAGGGCGCGCCTGGGCCTCCTAGTGCGCCCAGGTGGGTTGTGCCCACGTGGTGGCCCCCCTCTGGTACTTATTTGCTCCAATAATCTTTAAATATTCCATTAAAAATCATCGGGAAGTTTCAGCTCATTTGGAGTTGTACAAAATAGGCAGCATGACGTAGCTTTTTCAGGTCCAGATTTCCAACTGTCAGAATTCTCCCCCTTTGTGCATACCTTGCATATTATGAGAGAAAAGGCATTAGAATTACTCAAAAAAGCATTATTATACAATAAAATAACAATGTAAGGGCATATTTCACCCTAAGTGGTTTTGGTGATTGATGATAATGCTTTTGCGGACTAATCGTGTGCATTGAGCATTTCACATATCTCATGTGTTGGTACAAGACGATTCGATGCCCCTCGGAGCCTAGTGAAGACGGCATTTTTCTACGTTTCCTTTTGGTGGATTTGAGCCGTAGGAAAGACGTACTATTAAGAGGGGGTCCACTTCGGAAAGGTTAGGGTGGAATCATCACGTACACGTTTGTTCCTTTGCACCACCTTTCTCTTTGCCTCCTTGGTGCACCGATCAGTTATTCGTGTCTTTGCAAAATGAACGACTCCAAGTGGTAGTGTGTTATGGTGAGCGGTAGTACTGTTCAAGGGAGCAATAGTACCGCAGAGGCTCATGGTAGTACCGTCCAAGGATGCGGTAGTACCGCACCTCCTTGCGGTAGTACCGCTCCGAGGTCGCGTAGTACCGTGACTTCTGGTCCAGCACTGCTACTCGCGCAGAAGTAGGGACGGATGTAATTTTTTACATCCACGCCCTATGCGGTAGTACTGCTCCCTAGATGCGGTAGTACCGTGTTGGATTTTTGCACCGATCTGAACTCAGCGGAAGTAGTCATGGATGTAATTTTATTCATCCGTGCCTTCCCAGCCCCAGTCGAACCCTGCCTTGCGGTAGTACCGCAAGGGCGCACGGTAGTACCGCTCCGGCGGTTCTACCGCTCGCTGCGTCAACACAAAAGGGCTTCTTCTAGTGTCTGCCGTGGGTGCGGTAGTACCGCACCGCCCTGCGGTAGTACCGCAAGGCCTTGCGGTAGTACCGCTTGTCTGGTGTGGTAGTACCGCATGTCGCGGGCTGGTTAAGTGGATAACGGTTGGATTTGTCCCTTGACTATAAAAGGGGAGTTGTTGGGGATATAACTATTAGGTATGACCCGCCCAGGAGGGGCCGGGTTATACCTATGGCGATTCATGAAGCCCAAGTCAATACTTGAAGATGGCGGTTCAGTTAAGGGCCCAAGGCCCAAAGGCGACTTAAAGCCCATGAGATAAACCGCCATATATGTATGACTTGTATTGTAAGGTAGGAATAGATAGAGACCGAGCTAGACACTGTTTATGAGCCGGCCGGGACTCTGTGAGCCGCTGGGCGTCGACCTCTGTATATAAAGGGACGACCCGGCGGTGGTTCAGGACAAGTAAGATCAAATCAAAAACTAGGTCAAGCGGATTCGCTCCCTGATAACCGAGACATAAGCAATCCCACCTCAAACCGGATTAAGCCATTACCTTCACCGCAAGGGGCCAAACTAGTATAAACTCTCGTGTCCATTATCCCGTTTTAACCCCTTTAAGCTTCCTAGTTGCGATGGCTCCATGAATAAGTCCTTTTACTAGGACATCTGCCGTGACAATTCCACAATAGTTGGCGCCCACCGTGGGGCTCGAACCCACGACCACAAGGTTAAGAGCACGGAGTTGACTACCTCTTCCAACCCCAAGCTCCATTGATGCTCTAAGCTCTATTCTCGCCCCATCTCTCTCCCTAGCCAATCAAACTTGTTGATTCTCTAGGGATTGGTTGAGAAGTCCTCGATCTACACTTCCACCAAGAGAAATTTGATTCCCCCCACTAATCCCTTGCGGATCTTGTTACTCTTGGGTGTTTGAGCACCCTAGACGGCTGAGGTCACCGCGGAGCCATATTCCATTTTGGTGAGCTTCGTGGTGTCGTTGGGAGCCTCCAATTCAGCTGTGGAGATTGCCCCAACCTTGTTTGTGAAGGTTCGGTCGCCGTCTCCAAGGGCACCAATAGTGGAATCACGACATCTCGCATTGTGTGAGGGCGTGAGGAGAATACGGTGGCCCTAGTGGCTTCTTGGGGAGCATTGTGCCTTCACACCACTACAACAGAGACGTACTTCCCCTCAAAGGAAGGAACTTCGGTAACACTTCCTCGTCTCCATCGGTTCCACTTTTGGTTATCTCTCAACTTTACTTGAGCAAGCTATATTGTGTTATATCCTTTGCTTGATTGTGTGCTTATTGTTGTTGCATCATATAGGTTGCTCACCTAGTTGCATATCTAGACAACCTACTTCGATGCAAAGTTTAATTTGGTAAAGAAAAGCTAAAAATTGTTAGTTGCCTATTCACCCCTCCCCTCTAGTCAATTATATCGATCCTTTCAATTGGTATCAGAGCCTCGTCTCTTTATAAAGAACTTTACCGTCCAAAGAGTATGGTTGACACCATAAACAATGAGGAGGAGCACCCGGGTGTGAATTTGTCTTCGTCTACGGCCGATGGGGGATCCCCGGTCTCACACGAGGAATTCAATGTGGCTTTGTACACATTGAAAACCTTCATGACGACCGAGGTCAAAGGCATGTTCAAAGAGTTTCTTGATGGCCTTAAATTATCCACCGCACCTTTGGAAGTGGCCGCTCCCAGTAACAAGGTGGCGGATGCTAACTCCGATAAGGGGGAAGCTTCTTGTGATAAAGTTCCTTTATCTAGTGGTATAAATGGTAGCGACATCTTTGCCCAAGTTGAACCTCCACTTACTTATGGAGGACCGGTTCCCTCCACTCATTTGAATCATGTTGGTCCTCCTCCTAAGATTGTGAAAAATGAGGATTTTGACTCTTGGGTCTATCGCTTTAAACGTCATTTAAACCATGTTAATACTAATCTTTGGAGAATTATTGAGCAAGGTTTCTACCCGCATGACCCAAGCAACTTCACCCCGAGAGAAGCCGCGAACCATCAATTCAACGAGAATGCTCTCTTCATCATCTAAGATGCAATTCCATCCGAGATATTGCACATCTCCGACCTTTCTCCATGGCCAAGGAAGCATGGCACCATGTTGTTTCCATTTACAAGGGAAGCGCAAGCATTCAATGCTCCAACTATGAAGTGGTGCAAGATGAAGCTGATGAGTTTGCAATGAATGAAGATGAAGAACCTCGTGAGCTTTACCGGAGATTAACCACTCTCGCAGTCTCTCTCCGAGATCATGGGAGCAAGGATACGGATGATAATTGGATCAAGCGCAAATTCCTCAAGGCCATGATGCCTTACCACAAGGCCATGTCCTCCGTCATCTGTCAAAGGCCGGACTTCCACACCTTGTCCTCAAGTGAAGTGTTGGATGAGTTTGTGGCGATGAGGATCTTGGACAAGACCGCCGACAATGCGGTGTTACGTTCTCAAAGAGCAAAGAAACCCAACCTTGCCTTGAAGGCCAAGGCTAGTGTGGAAGAAGAGGATGAAGAGGAAGATGAGGAGAGCAACCCCGAAGATACAAAATATGATTACCATGAGCACATGGCCTTGCTTCAAGGTAATTTTGGAGCAAGAAGAACTCAAGGTCCAATTTCAACAAGAACAACTCAAGTGGCTTCAAGGGCAAGCAATGTGTGAGAACATGTTACAATTGTGGCAATGTGAGCCACTTTGTTGTGGAGTGCCCTTAAGAGAAGCGTGAAGACAATGGTGGCAAGCTCATTCGAAAAGACAAAGCCAAGTCCTTCCCTAACAAGAACAACTTCACCAAGAAGACTCCGACCAAAGGGTTGGTAGCACAAGAAGAATACAATGAGGATGATGAAGATGATGAATAAGGTGAAGCCATGGCCATGGCCTCCATTGCCATTGCCACAACTCCACGGGTGTCTCTCTTCGATTCACCCAACGAGAACATCACCGCCAAGTGCCTCATGGACAAAGCCACCAACAAGGTAACCCCCAACATCAAAACTACCATCATTACTAATGAGGAAGTGAGGGGTCTAATGAGTAAGTAAATGAATTTGAGTCTTTTATGAGTAAGCTCAAAGGAAAATCCAAGAAGCACTTTGTTGCTATCTTGGAACAACTTGGTGAAGCCAATGACATGATCGAGGCTCATGAAGAAACCATCTCTAAGATGGAAGGTCATAGTCATGACTATGCCGATGAGATATCGGATCTCTCTAATGCACTTGAGGAAGAGCGTGTTCATTGTTTGGCTCTTGAGGAGTCACACAACAATGACCATGCTAAATTAAAGAAAGATCTTGATCATGCTCTTGTTGTATCTCGTGTGCTCGATTCCGAGAAGGCTAAACTTGGGGTTGACCATGCTAGACTCAAGGAGGAGTTTGGTATACTCGACAAGGCTCACAAGGCCTTGAAGGGTGCTCATGCTAGCCTCGAAGAGTCTCATGATCAACTCCAAGTGAAGCTAACCAAGGAGAAAGCCATTTTTCCTCATGTGGTCTTAATTGATAATGCAAATGCTACTAACCCGTGCTGTGAGCATGTGCATCTTGTGGAGGAGAACGCCAAGTTGAAGGAGCAACTTGAGAAAGGCCTTGTGTCTTGCTTACAAGGTGAGAAGAATCTCAACAACCTTTTGAGCAATCAAAAGGAAGTTGTGGCCAAGGAGGGAGTTGGGTTTGCACCCAAGTCCAAAAACAAGAAGAAGAATGACAAGGCCAAACGACCTCCCCCTCTCAAGCAAACTTTTGTCAAGGAGGGAGAGGGTGCTTCTAAGGATAAGAAGAACAATGTGAAGGGTGGTGATGTCAAGAAGGACAGTTCCACCCCTTCCAACAAAGCCAACGACTTTAACCCTCCTTATGTGTTATGTCGTGCTAGTGATGGGCATGTTTATGCTAAATTTGTTGGTTATCCTTATGAGTACATTGAATGGTATATTTGGGTTCCTACGACCCTTGTTACTAACATCAAAGTACCCATTACAAAATGGGTACCTAAAACCAAGCATTGATCTCTTGTAGGTGTTTGCTTCGGGTGGGGGATCATGGTTGCTCAATAGTGGAGCCAAAAATCATATGACCGGAAGCAAGGACTTGGTGGTGGACGTGCACAAGATTCCATCTATGCCCACCAATTTCGAGTGGGGTGATGCCTCATCTTCCAAGGTATTGGGTCTTAGCAAGGTTGTCATTTCTCATGATCTCACGATCAAGAAAGTCATGCTTGTTGAGTCCCTTGCATACAATTTACTTTCCGTTCGTCAACTTGCACTCATGGGCTTTGCCACATTCTTTGATATTGATACCGTGGCTCTCTTGTGGAGCAAGACTCTTAAAGTAGCCTTTGTTTGGCATGTCGAGAATGGTCTTTATGTGATTAACTTGTCGGAGCGACCCACTAAGACTGCGACATGCCTAATGGCTAAATTTGTTGTGGGGTGGCATTGGCATCGCCGTCTAGCCCATGTCAATATGAGATCTTTGCAAAGTCTTCTCAAGGGGGACCATGTCCGTGGACTAACAAATGTTAGCTTTGCCAAAGATCATGCTTGCAGTGCTTGTATCGAAGGAAAGTTACATGAGAAGGCTCACCCTCCCATGACTATCATCTACTCGAAGAGATCCTTGGAGCTCCTTCACATGGATCTCTTTGGGCCTCCATCCTTTGATAGTGTTGGGGGTAGGAAGTATTGCTTGGTGATTATCGATGATTATTCAAGATGCACTTGGGTATATTTCTTCAAGAGGAAGAGTGAAACTTGACAAACCGTCATCGACTTTGCAAATGAATCTCAACATCAACACGATGCAAAGATCTTGACAATAAGAAGTGACAACGGCACCGAGTTCAAGAACTACACCTTGGATGAGTTCCTTAGTGATGAGGGGATCAAGCATCAATATTCAGCACCATACACCCCCCAATAAAATGGTGTAGCGGAGAGGAAGAACCGGATGTTGATGGATGCGGCAAGAACCATGATGGCGGAGTTCAAGTCTCCCTACAACTTCTGGGCCGAAGCCATCAACACTGCTTGCCATGCATCCAATCGGCTCTATCTCCACAAAGGCTTGGACAGGACTCCATATGAGATACTTACCAGTAACAAGCCCAACCTCAAGTACTTCCGGGTGTTTGGTTGTAAGTGTTTCATTCTAAAGAAAGGTGTTCGTTTGTCTAAATTTGAGGCTAGAGCTCATGAGGGCATATTTGTTAGTTATGCTATAAAATCTCATGCTTACAATGTCCTCAATAAGTCCATAGAACTTATTGAGGAGACGTGTAACATGGAGTTTGATGAGAATAACGGCTCCCAAGTGGAGCAAAGTGGTACTTGTGATGTAGGTGATGAAATTCCTCCCCAAGCCATAAGAAGAATGGGTGTTGGTCATATCCTACCCATTGAGGAACCCCTTGTGGCCTAAAGAGAAGGACAATGCTCCACTCAAGTGGAGCCATCACCAACCCAAGACCCACACAGTTCCGAAGAACAAAGTGAAGGCACTCAACCAAGTAAACAAGATCAAGCGCAAGATCAACCTCAAGATGGTGGTGAACCACCAAGTGATGCCCAAGGTCAAGTTCTCCCCTCCGAGCAAGTTCAAGATCAAGAGCAAGCTCAAGATCAAGAACAAGCTCAAGAAGATGCTCAAGATGATCAAGCTTCCTCTCCTCATCTCACTCCTGAGGAGGAATTGGAGCATCGTGTCGCTAAGATTAGCAAACTATTGTGAACATCACGCGTTTGTTTCTTGTGTCGAACCCCAAAAGGTCTATGAGGCGCTCGAGGATCCGGATTGGCTCAATGCCATGCATGAAGAACTCAACAACTTCAAGCACAACAAGGTGTGGAGATTGGTGCCAAGGCCATCGGGGGACCATAAAGTCATTGTAACCAAGTGGATATTCAAGAACAAGCAAGATGCTCACAGGATTATTGTTTGCAACAAGGCTCGTTTGGTAGCACAAGGCTACTCCCAAGTCGAGGGTATCGACTACGGTGAAACCTTTGCTCCTATTGCTCGCCTTGAATCTATTCGTTTGTTGATTGCTTATGCTTCTCATCATAACTTCAAGCTGCAAAAAATGGATGTGAAGAGTGCTTTTCTCAATGGTCCTATTAATGAGTTGGTGTATGTCAAACAACCCCCGGGGTTCGAGGATCCCTATTTCCCCAATCATGTGTACCAACTCGACAAGGCACTCTATGGCCTTAAACAAACCCCACGCGTGTGGTATGAGCATCTTATCGAGTTGTTGCAAGATCGTGGGTTTGAAATTGGGAAAATCGACCCCACTATTTTTACTAAGAAGGTCAAAGGGGAGTTGTTTGTATGCCAACTATATGTTGATGCTATTATCTTTGGTTCCCCTAACAATGCTTTCAATGAGGAATTTGCTGCTCTCATGACCTCAAAGTTCAAGATGTCCATGATGGGAGAGTTGAAGTTCTTTCTCGGGTTCAAAATCAAGCAAGGAAGAGAAGGCACATTCATCAACCAAGCAAAATACACTCAAGACATGCTCAAGAGATTCAAGCTAAGTGATGTCAAGCCGGCCTCCACTCCAATGCCCATCAAATGCCAACTTGACATAGATCCCAATGGTAAAGCGGTGGATCAAAAGGTATATCACTCCATGATTGGCTCCTTGCTTTACCTTTGTGCATCTAGACCGGATATCATGTTGAGTGTGGGAATTTGTGCATGGTTTCAAGCCGCACCTAAGCAAAGCCACTATGTGGTGGTGATAACCCGCAAGTATTGGGGATCGCAATAGTTTTCGAGGGTAGAGTATTCTGTTGGGGAACGTAGCAGAAATTCAAAATTTTCCTACGCGTCACCAAGATCTATCTATGGAGAAACCAACTACGAGTAGAAGGAGAGTGCATCTACATACCCTTGTAGATCGCTAAGCGGAAGCGTTCAAGTGAACGGGGTTGATGGAGTCGTACTCGTCGTGATTCAGATCACCGATGATCAAGTGCCGAACGGACGGCACCTCCGCGTTCAACACACGTACAGCCCGGTGACGTCTCCCACGCCTTGATCCAGCAAGGAGAGAGGGAGAGGTTGAGGAAGACTCCATCCAACAGCAGCACAACGGCGTGGTGGTGATGGAGGAGCGTGGCAATCCAGCAGGGCTTCGCCAAGCACCATGGGAGAGGAGGAGGAGGGAGAGGGGCAGGGCTGCACCAACGAGAGATCAAATCGCGTGTTATGGGCAGCCCCTAGGCCTCATATATATAGGGGAAGGGGAGGGCTGCGCTCCCTTTAGGGTTTCCCACCCCAAGGGGCGGCGGCCAGCCTCCAGATGGCATCTGGTGCGGCGGCCAAGAGGGGGGGGGGAGGAGTCCATCCTCCCCAAGGCACCTCGGAGGTGCCTTCCCCCTTGAGGACTCTTCCCTCTAGGGTTCCCTAGGCGCATGGGCCTCTTGGGGCTGGTGCCCTTGGCCCATGTAGGCCAAGGCGCACCCCCTACAGCCCATGTGGCCCCCCGGGGCAGGTGGCCCCACCCAGTGGGCCCCCGGGACCCTTCCGGTGGTCCCGGTACAATACCGATGACCCCGAAACTTGTCCCGATGGCCGAAACAGGACTTCCTATATATAAATCTTTACCTCCGGACCATTCCGGAACTCCTCGTGACGTCCGGGATCTCATCCGGGACTCCGAACAACATTCGGTAACCACATACAAGCTTCCTTTATAACCCTAGCGTCATCGAACCTTAAGTGTGTAGACCCTACGGGTTCGGGAGACATGCAGACATGACCGAGACGTTCTCCAGTCAATAACCAAAAGCGGGATCTGGATACCCATGTTGGCTCCCACATGTTCCACGATGATCTCATCGGATGAACCACGATGTCAAGGACTCAATCGATCCCGTATTCAATTCCCTTTGTCTATCGGTATGTTACTTGCCCGAGATTCGATCGTCGGTATACCGATACCTTGTTCAATCTCGTTACCGGCAAGTCACTTTACTCGTTCCGTAACACATCATCCCGTGATCAACTCCTTGGTCACATTGCGCATATGATGATGTCCTACCGAGTGGGCCCAGAGATACCTCTCCGTTTACACGGAGTGACAAATCCCAGTCTCGATCCACATAAAACAATAGATACTTTCGGAGATACCTATAGTGCACCTTTATAGTCACCCAGTTACGTTGTGACGTTTGATACACCCAAAGCACTCCTACGGTATCCAGGAGTTACACGATCTCATGGTCAAAGGAAGAGATACTTGACATTGGCAAAGCTCTAGCAAACGAACTACACGATCTTTGTGCTATGCTTAGGATTGGGTCTTGTCCATCACATCATTCTCCTAATGATGTGATCCCGTTATCAACGACATCCAATGTCCATAGCCAGGAAACCATGACTATCTGTTGATCACAACGAGCTAGTCAACTAGAGGCTCACTAGGGACATATTGTGGTCTATGTATTCACACGTGTATTACGATTTCCGGATAATACAGTTATAGCATGAATAAAAGACAATTATCATGAACAAGGAAATATAATAATAATACTTTTATTATTGCCTCTAGGGCATATTTCCAACAGTCTCCCACTTGCACTAGAGTCAATAATCTAGTTCACATCGCCATGTGATTAACACTCACAGGTCACATCGCCATGTGACTAATACCCAAGAGTTTACTAGAGTCAGTAGTCTAGTTCACATCACTATGTGATTAACACTCAATGAGTTTTAGGTTTGGTCATGTTGCTTGTGAGAGAGGTTTTAGTCAACGGGTCCGAACCTTTCAGATCCGTGTGTGTTTTACAAATCTCCATGTCATCTCCTAGATGCAGCTACCACGCTCTATTTGGAGCTATTCCAAACAACTGTTCTACTTGGAGCTATCCTAAATGATTGCTCCATTATATGTATCCGGTCTCTCTACTTAGAGCTATCCGGATAGGTGTCAAGCTTGCATCGTCGTAACTTTTACGACGAACTCTTTTACCACCTCCATAATCGAGAAAATTCCTTAGTCTACTAGTTACTAAGGATAACTTTGACCGCTGTCCTGTGAGCCATTCTTGGATCACTCTTGTACCCCTTGACTGACTCATGGCAAGGCACACTTCAGGTGCGGTACACAGCATAGCATACTGAAGAGCCTACGTCTTAAGCATAGGGGACGACCTTCGTCCTTTCTCTCTATTCTGCCGTGGTCGAGCTTTAAGTCTTAACTTCGTACCTTACAATTCAGGCAAGAACTTCTTCTTTGACTGATCCATCTTGAACACCTTCAAGATCATGTCAAGGTATGTGCTCATTTGAAAGTATTATTAAGCATTTTGATCTATCCTTATAGATCTTGATGCTCAATGTTCAAGTAGCTTAATCCAGGCTTTCCATTGAAAAACACTTTCAAAATAACCCTATATGCTTTCCAGAAATTCTACGTCATTTCTGATCAACAATATGTCAACAACATATACTCATCAGAAATTCTATAGTGCTCCCACTCACTTCTTTGGAAATACAAGTTTCTCATAAACTTTGTACAAACCCAAAATCTTTGATCATCATCAAAGCATACATTCCAACTCCGAGATGCTCACTCCAGTCCTTAGAAGGATCACTGGAGCTAGCATACCTTTTAGCATCCTTAGGATCGACAAAAAACTTTCTGATTGTATTACATACAACCTTTCCTTACGAAAACTGGTAAGGAAACTCGTTTTGACATCCGTCTGCCAGATTTCATAAATGCAGCTAATGCTAACATGATTCCGATGGACTTTAAGCATCGCTACGAGTGAGAAAATCTCATCGTAGTCAACTCCTTGAACTTGTCGGAAAACACTTCGCCACAAGTCGAGCTTCATAGATGGTGACATTACCATCCACGTCCGTCTTCTTCTTAAAAGATCCATTTATCTCAATGGATTGTCGATCATCGGGCAAGTCCATCAAAGTTCATGCTTTGTTCTGATATATGGATACTATCTCGGATTTCATGGCTTCTAACCATTTGTCGGAATTCGGGCCCACCATCGCTTCTCCATAGCTCGTAGGTTCATTGTTGTCCAGCAACATGACTTCCAAGACAGGATTACGTACCACTCTGAAGTAGTACGCATCCTTGTCATCCCACGAGGTTTGGTAGTGACTTGATCCGAAGTTTCATGATCAATATCATAAGCTTCCACTTCAATTGGTGTAGGTGCCACAGGAACAACTTCCTGTGCCCTGCCACACACTTAGTTGAAGAGACGGTTCAATAACCTCATCAAGTTTCCACCATCCTCCCACTCAATTCTTTCGAGAGAAACTTTTCCTCGAGAAAGGACCTGATTCTCGAAACAATCCCTTATTGCTTTCGGATCTGAGACAGGAGGTATACCCAACTGTTTTGGGTGTCCTATGAAGATGTATTTTATCCGCTTTGGGTTCGAGCTTAATCCTAAAACTTTTTCACATAAGCGTTGTAGCCCCAAACCTTTAAGAAACGACAACTTAGGTTTCTCTAAACCATAATTCATACGGTGTCATCTCAACGGAATTACGTGGTGCCCTATTTAAAGTGAATGTAGTTGTCTCTAATGCCTAACCCATGGACAATAGTGGTAATTCGATAAGAGACATCATGGTACGCACCATATCCAATAGGGTGCAACTATGATGTTCGGACACACCATCACACTATGGTGTTCCAGGCGGTATTAATTATGAAACAATTTCCACAATGTCTTGATTGTGTGCCAAAACTCGTAACTCAGATATTCATCTCTATGATCATATCATAGACATTTTATCCTCTTGTCACAATGATCTGCTACTTCACTCTGAAATTACTTGAACCATTCAATAATTCAGACTTGTGTTTCATCAAGTAAATATACTCAACATTTACTCGAATCATCTGTGAAGTAAGAACATAATGATATTCACTGCATGCCTCAGCACTCATTCGACTGCACACATCAAAATGTGTTACTTCCAACAAGTTGCTATCTTGTTCCATCTTACTGAAAATGAGGCTTTTCAGTCATCTTGCCCATGTGGTATGATTTGCATATCTCAAGTGATTCAAAATCAAGTGAGTCCGAACGATCCATTTGCATGGAGTTTCTTCATGCATATACACCAATAGACATGGTTCGCATGTCTCAAACTTTTCAAAAACGAGTGAGTCTAAAGATCCATCAACATGGAGCTTCTTCATGCGTTTTATACCATTATGACTTACATGGCAGTGCCACAAGTAAGTGGTACTATCATTACTATCTTATATCTTTTGGCATGAAAATGTGTATCACTACGATCGAGATTCAATAAACCATTTTAATACTAATCTTGATGGTAGAGGGAGCGTGCGATGTTTGATCACATCAAACTTGGAAACATATATCGTCAGCTCACCTTTAGCTAGTCTTCGTTTATTCCGTAGCTTTTATTTCGAGTTACTAACACTTAACAACCGAACCGGTATCTAATACCCTGGTGCTACTAGGAGTACTAGTAAAGTACACATTAACACAATGTATATCCAATATACTTCTATCGACCTTGCCAGCCTTCTCATCTACCAAGTATCTAGGGTAATTCTGCTCTAGTGACTGTTCCCCTTATTACAGAAGCACTTAGTCTCGGGTTTGGGTTCAACCTTGGGTTTCTTCACTAGAGCAGCAGCTGAATTGCCGTTTCATGAAGTATCCCTTCTTGCCCTTGCCCTTCTTGAAACAAGTGGTCTCACTGACCATCAACGATTGATGCTTCTTCTTGATTTCTACTTTCGCGATGTCAAACATCGCGAATATCTCAAGGATCATCATATATGTCCCTGATATATTATAGTTCATCACGAAGCTCTAGCAGCTTGGTGGTAATGACTTCGGAGAAACTATCACTATTTCATCTGGAAGATCAACTCCCACTTGATTCAAGTGATTGTTGTACTCAGACAATCCGAGCACAAGCTCAACGATTGAGCTTTTCTCCCTTAGTTTGCAGGCTAAGAAAATCGTCGGAGGTCTTATACCTCTCGACATAGGCACGAGCCTGAAATCCCAATTTCAGCCCTCGAAACATCTCATATGTTCCGCGATGTTTCGAAAAACGTCTTTGGTGCCTCTACTTAAACCATTTAACTGAACTATCACGTAGTTATCAAAACGTGTATGTCCGATGTTCGCAACATCCACAAACGACGTTTGGGGTTCAGCACACTAAGCGGTGCATTAAGGACATAAGCTTTCTACTGTCCGCATAATTGCTACTCTCAACTTTCAACTATATTTTCTCTAGGAACATATCTAAAACAGTAGAACTAAAGCGCGAGCTTACGACATAATTTGCAAAAGGTCATTTGACTATGTTCAGGATAATTAAGTTCATCTTATGAACTCCCACTCAGATAGACATCCCTCTGGTCATCTAAGTGATCACATGATCCGAGTCAACTAGGCCGTGTCCGATCATCACGTGAGACGGACTAGTCATCATCGGTGAACATCTTCATGTTGATCGTATCTACTATACGACTCATGCTCGACCTTTCGGTCTCCGTGTTCCGAGGCCATGTCTGTACATGCTAGGCTCGTCAAGTTAACCCTAAGTGTTTTCGCTGTGTAAAACTGTCTTACACCCGTTGTATGTGAACGTAAGAATCCATCACACCCGATCATCACGTGGTGCTTAGAAGCGACGAACTGTAGCAACGGTGCACAGTTAGGGGAGAACACTTCTTGAAATTTTGTAAGGGATCATCTTATTTACTACTGTCGTCCTAAGTAAACAAGATGCATAATCATAATAAACATCACATGCAATTATATAGTTGTGACATGATATGGCCAATATCATATAGCTCCATTGATCACCATCTTCGGGGCTCCATGATCATCTTGTCACCGGCATGACACCATGATCTCCATCATCATGATCTCCATCATCGTGTCTTCATGAAGTTGTCACGCCAACGACTACTTCTACTTCTATGACTAACGCGTTTAGCAATAAAGTAAAGTAGTTTACATGGCGTTCTTCAATGACACGCAGGTCATACAAAAAATAAAGACAACTCCTATGGCTCCTGCCGGTTGTCATACTCATCGACATGCAAGTCGTGAATCCTATTACAAGAACATGATCAATCTCATACATCACATATCATTCATCACATTCTTCTTGGCCATATCACATCACAAAGCATACCCTGCAAAAACAAGTTAGACGTCCTCTAATTGTTGTTGCATGTTTTACGTGGCTGCTATGGGTTTCTAGCAAGAACGTTTCTTACCTACGCAAAACCACAACGTGATATGCCAATTGCTATTTACCCTTCATAAGGACCCTTTTCATCGAATCCGTTCCGACTAAAGTGGGAGAGACTGGCACCCGCTAGCCACCTTATGCACCAAGTGCATGTCAATCGGTGGAACCTGTCTCACGTAAGAGTACGTGTAAGGTCGGTCCGGGCCGCTTCATCCCACAATACCGTCGAAACAAGATTGGACTAGTAACGGTAAGCATATTGAACAACATCAACGCCCACAACTACTTTGTGTTCTACTCGTGCAAAGAATCTACGCAATAGACCTAGCTCTGATACCACTATTGGGGAACGTAGCAGAAATTCAAAATTTTCCTACGCGTCACCAAGATCTATCTATGGAGAAACCAGCTACGAGTAGAAGGAGAGTGCATCTACATACCCTTGTAGATCGCTAAGCGGAAGCGTTCAAGTGAACGGGGTTGATGGAGTCGTACTCGTCGTGATTCAGATCACCGATGATCAAGTGCCGAACGGACGGCACCTCCGCGTTCAACACACGTACAGCCCGGTGACGTCTCCCACGCCTTGATCCAGCAAGGAGAGAGGGAGAGTTTGAGGAAGACTCCATCCAACAGCAGCACAACGGCGTGGTGGTGATGGAGGAGCGTGGCAATCCAGCAGGGCTTCGCCAAGCACCATGGGAGAGGAGGAGGAGGGAGAGGGGCAGGGCTGCACCAACGAGAGATCAAATCGCGTGTTATGGGCAGCCCCTAGGCCTCATATATATAGGGGAAGGGGAGGGCTGCGCCCCCTTTAGGGTTTCCCACCCCAAGGGGCGGCGGCCAGCCTCCAGATGGCATCTGGTGCGGCGGCCAAGAGGGGGGGGAGGAGTCCATCCTCCCCAAGGCACCTCAGAGGTGCCTTCCCCCTTGAGGACTCTTCCCTCTAGGGTTCCCTAGGCGCATGGGCCTCTTGGGGCTGGTGCCCTTGGCCCATGTAGGCCAAGGCGCACCCCCTACAGCCCATGTGGCCCCCCGGGGCAGGTGGCCCCACCCGGTGGGCCCCCGGGACCCTTCCGGTGGTCCCGGTACAATACCGATGACCCCGAAACTTGTCCCGATGGCCGAAACAGGACTTCCTATATATAAATCTTTACCTCCGGACCATTCCGGAACTCCTCGTGACGTCCGGGATCTCATCCGGGACTCCGAACAACATTCGGTAACCACATACAAGCTTCCTTTATAACCCTAGCGTCATCGAACCTTAAGTGTGTAGACCCTACGGGTTCGGGAGACATGCAGACATGACCGAGACGATCTCCGGTCAATAACCAACAGCGGGATCTGGATACCCATGTTGGCTCCCACATGTTCCACGATGATCTCATCGGATGAACCACGATGTCAAGGACTCAATCGATCCTGTATACAATTCCCTTTGTCTAGCGGTATTTTACTTGCCCGAGATTCGATCGTCGGTATACCGATACCTTGTTCAATCTCGTTACCGGCAAGTCACTTTACTCGTTCCGTAACACATCATCCCGTGATCAACTCCTTGGTCACATTGCGCATATGATGATGTCCTACCGAGTGGGCCCAGAGATACCTCTCCGTTTACACGGAGTGACAAATCCCAGTCTCGATCTGCATAAAACAATAGATACTTTCGGAGATACCTGTAGTGCACCTTTATAGTCACCCAGTTACGTTGTGACGTTTGATACACCCAAAGCACTCCTACGGTATCCAGGAGTTACACGATCTCATGGTCAAAGGAAGAGATACTTGACATTGGCAAAGCTCTAGCAAACGAACTACACGATCTTTGTGCTATGCTTAGGATTGGGTCTTGTCCATCACATCATTCTCCTAATGATGTGATCCCGTTATCAACGACATCCAATGTCCATAGCCAGGAAACCATGACTATCTGTTGATCACAACGAGCTAGTCAACTAGAGGCTCACTAGGGACATATTGTGGTCTATGTATTCACACGTGTATTACGATTTCCGGATAATACAGTTATAGCATGAATAAAAGACAATTATCATGAACAAGGAAATATAATAATAATACTTTTATTATTGCCTCTAGGGCATATTTCCAACATATTCAACCCAAATTTATTGATTCGATGCAAGGGGAGCCAAAGAATATTCTCAAGTATTAGCAGTTGAGTTGTCAATTCAACCACACCTGGATAACTTAATATCTGCAACAAAGTATTTAGTAGCAAAGTAATATGGAAGTAATGGTAACGGTAGAAAAAGTAACAGTAGCAGTTTTGTAGTAATTGTAACAGTGGCAACGGTAAAGTAACTAAGCAAAGATCAATATGTGAAAAGCTCGTAGGCAATGGATCAATGATGGATAATTATGTCGGATGCGATTCCTCATGCAACAGTTATAACATAGGGTGACACAGAACTAGCTCCAGTTCATCAATGTAATATAGGCATGTATTCTGAATATAGTCATACGTGCTTATGAAAAAGAACTTGCATGACATCTTTTGTCCTACCCTCCCATGGCAGCGGGGTCCTATTGGAAACTAAGGGATATTAAGGCCTCCTTTTAATAGAGTACCGGACCAAAGCATTAACACTAGGTGAATACATGAACTCCTCAAACTACGGTCATCACCGGGAGTGGTCCCGATTATTGTCACTTTGGGGTTACCGGATCATAACACATAGTAGGTGACTATTGACTTGCAAGATAGGATCAAGAACTCACATATATTCATGAAAACATAATAGGTTCAGATCTGAAATCAAGGCACTCGGGCCCTAGTGACAAGCATTAAGCATAGCAAAGTCATAGCAACATCAATCTCAGAACTTAGTGGATACTAGGGATCAAACCCTAACAAAACTAACTCGACTACATGATAAATATCATCCAACCCATCACCGTCCAGCAAGCCTACGATGGAATTACTCACGCATGGCGGTGAGCATCATGAAATTGGTGATGGAGAATGGTTTAGCGACAGATTCCCCTCTCCGGAGCCCCGAACGGAATCCAGATCAGCCCTCCTGAGAGAGATTAGGGCTTGGCGGCGGCTCTGTATCGTAAAATGCGATGAATCCTTCTCTTTGATTTTTTTTCTCCCTGAACGTGAATATATAGAGTTGCAGTTGAGGTCGGTGGAGCACAAGGGGGCCCACGAGGCAGGGGGCGCGCCCCCACCCTCGTGGACAGGGTGTGGGCCCCCTGGCCTTGATTCTTTTGCCAGTATTTTTATTAATTCCAAAAATATTCTCCGTGGAGTTTCAGGTCATTCCGAGAACTTTTATTTCTGCACAAAAATAACACCATGGCAGTTCTGCTGAAAACAGCGTCAGTCCGGGTTAGTTCCATTCAAATCATGCAAGTTAGAGTCCAAAGCAAGGGGAAAAGTGTTTGGAAAAGTAGATACGATGGAGACGTATCAACTCCCCCAAGCTTAAACCTTTGCTTGTCCTCAAGTAATTCAGTTGACAAAGTGAAAGTGATAAAGAAAAACTTTTACAAACTCTGTTTGCTCTTGTTGGTGTAAGTAAAGCCAACATTCAAGTTCTCAGCAAAGATTATGAACTAACCACATTCACAATAACATTTAGGTCTCATGTTTACTCATATCAATGGCATAATCAACTAGCGAGCAATAATAATAAATCTTGGATGACAACAATTTCTCAAAACAATCATAATATGATATAACAAGATGGTATCTCGCTAGCCCTTTCTGAGACCGCAAAACATAAATGCAGAGCACCTCTGAAGATCAAGGACTGATTAAACATTGTAATTCATTGTAAAAGAGATCCAGTCATAGTCATACTCAATATAAATTAATAGTAATGCATGCAATTGACAGCGGTGCTCTCCAACGGGTGCTTTTTAATAAGAGGATGATGACTCAACATAAAAGTAAATAGATAGGCCCTTCGCAGAGGGAAGAAGGGATTTGTAGAGGTGCCAGAGCTCGAGTTTTGAACCAGAGATAAATAATATTTTGAGCGGCATACTTTCATTGTCAACATAAACCCCGAGAGATCTTGATATCTTCCATGCTACACACATTATAGGCGGTTCCCAAACAGAATGGTAAAGTTTATACTCCCCCACCACCAACAAGCACCAATCCATGGCTTGCCCGAAACAATGGGTGCCTCCAACTAACAACAATCCTGGGGGAGTTTTGTTTGCAATTATTTTGATTTGGTTTGAGCATGGGACTGGGCATCCCGGTGACCAACCATTTTCTCGTGAGTGATGAGCGGAGTCCACTCCTCTTGAGAATAACCCACCTAGCATGGAAGATATAGAAACCCCTAGTTCATACATGAGTTGTTCGAGCATACAAAACAGAATTTCATTTGAAGGTTTAGAGTTTGGCACATACAAATTTACTTGGAACGGCAGGTAGATACCGCATATAGGAAGGTATGGTGGACTCATATGGAATAACTTTGGGTTTTATGGATTTTGGATGCACAAGCAGTATTCCCGCTTAGTACAAGTGAAGGCTAGAAAAAGACTGGGAAGCGACCAACTAGAGAGCGACAACGGTCATGAACATGCATTAAAATTAATAAACATTGAGTGCAAGCATGAGTAGGATATAGTCCACCATGAACATAAACATCGTGGAGGCTATGTTGATTTTGTTTCAACTACATGCGTGAACATGTGCCAAGTCAAGCCACTCGAATCATTCAAAGGAGGATACCACCCTATCAAACCACATCACATCCATTTTAATAGCATGTTGGCACGCAAGGTAAACCATTATAAACGCCTAGCTAATTAAGCATGGCATAAGCAACTATAATCTCTAATTGTCATTGCAAACATGTTTATTCTTAATAGGCTAAATCAGGAACGATGAACTAATCATATTTACAAAAACAAGATAGGTCGAGTTCATACCAGCTTCTCTCATCTCAATCATTTCATCATATATCATCATTATTGCCTTTCACTTGCACGACCGAACGGTGTGGATAATAATAATAGTGCATGTGCATTGGACTAAGCTGGAATCTGCAAGCATTTAATTCAAGGGAGAAGACGAGGTAATATGGGCTCTTGGTTAAATCAACAATAATGCATATGAGAGCCACTCAACATTTTCATCATGGTCTTCTCCTCTTGACCCCCAAAGAAAAGAAAAGAAATAAAACTATTTACACGGGAAAGCTCCCAACAAGCAAAAGAAGAACGAGAAATCTTTTTGGATTTTCTTTTAATTACTACTACTATAGGCATGGAAAGTAAACTAGCTAATTTTTTTGTTTGTTTTTCTTAAGGTTTTTCAAACACACAAGAAGAAGGCTTAGAAAAGAAAATAAACTAGCATGGATGGTACAATGAAAAAGTATGAGCACCGACAACTAGAATGAGTGTGTGAACATGAATGTAATGTCGGTGAGAAATACGTACTCCCCCAAGCTTAGGCTTTTGGCCTAAGTTGGTCTATGGCCACTGCCGGCCTGGCGGATATCCAAAGTCGTAGTCGGGGTTGTACTGAGATGCAGCAGCTACTACCTGACGAGCTGCAGCTTGGAGGCGAGCTGCCTCTGTGCTCCTCTCATATTCGTTTGCCTCCTCCCTGGTTACAAAGTATCTCCTTTTTGCCTGAAAGTCGAAGAAAGTGGGGGCAGGGAAAGCAACATGGACAGTACGTCATCTGTCAAAGATTAGTTGGTACTGGAGGAACTGTTCATTCCTCTCAAGAAACTGATGGCTAACCATGGCACTATAATCTAGATAAGCAGGAGCCAACTCCATGTCACTTCCATGTATGGGTACACCAATATAATTAGCTACACGAGTTGCATAAATCCCACCAAACAAATCTCCACATGTACCATTAAGATGCAGCCTTCGTGCAACAATGGCCCCCAAGTTTTATTGTTTATCACCTAATACCGCACTCTTGAGGACACTAAGATCAGGAACGCACATGTGACAAGCTTCATCTTTATCGTTAATGCATCTACCTACAAAGAGAGCAAAATAATGTATGGAGGGGAAATGAATGCTCCCTATGGTAGCTTGTGTGATTTCTCTGGATTCACCCACAGTGATTGAGGGAGTCCTGGATTAAGGGGTCCTCGGACAGCCGGACTATATGCATATGCCGGACTGTTGGGATATGAAGATACAAGATAGAAGACTTTGTCCCGTGTCCAGATGGGACTCACCTTTGCGTGGAAGCCAAGCTTGGAGGTTAGGATATGAAGATTCCTTTCTCTGTAACCGACTCTGTGTAACCCTAGCCCTCTCCGGTGTCTATATAAACCAGAGGGTTTAGTCCGTAGGCCGATAACAATCATAATCATAGGCTAGCTTCTAGGGTTTAGCCTCTACGGTCTCGTGGTAGATCAACTCTTGTAATACTCATATCATCAAGATCAATCAAGCAGGAAGTAGAGTATTACCTCCATCGAGAGGGCCCGAACATGGGTAAACATTGTGTCCCCCGCCTCCTGTCACCATTAGCCCTAGACGCACAGTTCGGGACCCCCTACCCGAGATCCGCCAGTTTTGACACCGACATTGGTGCTTTCATTGAGAGTTCCAATGTGACGTCGAAGATAGGGTTGATGGCTCGCCTTGTTATCAATGACAACATCACCTCAAGGGGAGCTCTGGCCTCAGGCCAAACCCTCCGGCTGGGCGGCTTCATCTTGACCGCCCGTTCGGCCGTCGGGCCGACCATGACTTCTCAGGTCTTCAAAAATCGTCTCCATGTCAGCTCGAAATACGCTGAGCAGATGGATCCAACGGAGTTATCATCTCTAAACGGGCTCTTGGATCGCATCTCCGCTCTGGGAGTCGCTTCGGATTACGATCGGATTGGGCTTAAACCCGATCAGAGAGAGATTGAATCTCCGCCGATCACCCATCAGATAGGGGTGGTGGAGTAGCAACGCAACAACTCTTTCCCTATATTGAGGACGAAATATGTCCGGATTTCCGAGCTCACCGAGCCGGATACCTGCCCGCGGGAAGACGTGCCCCGAACTCCGAACTTAGAATCGGACTATGGGTCAGAAAAATTGGTTGACATCCCGGAACCCGAACTATTAAGCTCAGAAACTCCTCAAGCTCTGGGTCATAGATCGGATCAGGTTCAGACTTAAATCCACCCACCACCCAGACTCAAGCGATCTTTCCCGCATCAGACAACAGTCCCAAGAGACGGTACATCACTTTTGGGCCAGATTCCTCCTTGTCAAGGACAAGGTCAAAGACTGTTGCGATGAAGATGCAATCTCATTATTCTGCAAAAATTGCACGAACAAGGGACTCCTTAACGCCATAAATCATCGTCACGTATCACGCTTCGATGACTTGGCATCATAATACAAAAGTACTGCGCGATGGAAAGCGCCTAGAAAACTCATGCAGCCTTTTGGGATCCACTGGCTCTCGTTAAACCCCTCGTCCGAACAAAAAGGGTGTACCCTCGTAGGTCGCCCGATCCAATCACGAAGAAATCGAAGCCCACTACAGGGTGTGCAACCGTTTTGGAGGGATGGCTCGATAGGCCATGCAAAATACACACCACACCGGATACCGTAGCAACACACAACCTTAGAGCATGTTGGATACTTCGGCAGGTGGCCAAAAGCGGTGAGGATCTCCTCATAAAAAACACTGCAGAGCAACATCCCATAGAACACAACACTATAGTATTGACAGTCTTCAAGACTTTCGCCTCAGGTAATAGGTGCAAGAGAGCACTCCACGGCCTTCCGATGTTTGCCAAGTTGCAGCAATAAACCCCTGGAACGACACGGCCATAACTTTCAGTGCCAGTGACGAGCCGCAATTCAAAACAATCCGGGAACCAGCCGCTTTGGTCCTCAGTCCAATCGTGGATGGCTTCCGGCTTACCAAACTGCTCATGGACGGCGGTAGCGGACTAAACCTCATCTACGAGGAAACTCTCAACAAAATGGAAATAGACAGGAGCCACATTGAGCAAAGTAGCACAACCTTCCGAGGAATTATTCCCAGTCGGGAGGCACGATGTGTGGGAAAAATCACACTCGATGTGGTATTCGGCACGTGGGAGAATTATCGGTCCAAAGAGATAACCTTTCAGGTGGCCCCATTCACTAGTGGATATCATGCCTTGTTAGGGTGGGATGCGTTTGCGAGCTTCCAAGCTATACCCCATTACGGGTACATGAAGCTCAAGATTCCTGGGCCCAATGGAATTATCACTCTTGCCAGTGATCCAGACACAACACTCCGCGCCGAAAATAAAACAGCCGCCTTGGCCCTCGAAGCATTGTCCGAAGCCCTCGCGACCGAAGAATTAACTGCATTACGCTCCACAGTGGATAAGGACGACGTGATACTCGATAAGCGATCCAAGTCCACCTCCTTTAAACCAGTGGACGAAATAGTCAAATTCCAAGTCCATCCAATGGACTCCACAAAGACTGCATCCATCGAGGCACAGCTAGACCCCACAATCGACGCCGCACTGCGGGCGTTTCTACGCGAGAACTGGGATATCTTCACCTGGTACCCTTCTGATATGCCGGGGATCCCACGTAGGCTGGCCGAACACAGTCTCAACATAATGAAGGGATATAAGCCGGTCAAGCAAACACTACGGCGCTTTTCAGAACCCAAACGACAAGCTATGGGAGAGGAACTAGCCAAATTACTTGAAGCCGAATTCATTAGAGAAATAAAACACCCGGATTGGCTAGCAAACCTCATGATGGTACTGAAGAAGGATAAATCCTGACGCCTATGTGTCGATTTCAAAGACCTCAACAAGGCTTGCCCTAAGGATCCCTTCCCTCTCCCGCGCATCGATCAGATTATCGATGCTACTGTGGGACACGATTTATTGTGTTTCCTTGACGCATACTCCGGATACCATCAAATCAAGATGACGGAGTCCGATCAAGCCGCAACGGCATGTATCACCCCATACGGGCCTTTCTGCTTCAACACTATGCCTTTCGGGCTCAAAAATGCTGGTGCCACCTACCAACGCATGATTCAAACATACCTAGAGAAACAAATCAGCAAAACAGTTGAAGCATACGTCGACGACGTAGTCATCAAGACTAGACATGCCGAATCCTTAATAGACGATCTAAGGCTCATGTTCGATAACCTCCGAACATATGACATTAAGCTCAATCCGGAAAAATGTGTTTTCGGTGTTCCCGCCGGAAAGCTATTGGGCTTCATCATTTCCAATAGAGGAATTGAAGCAAACCCAACTAAAATCCGAGCTTTGTCACAGCTGGCTTCCCCAACAGATCTCAAACAAATACAGAAACTCACTGGATGTGTGGCAGCTTTAAACCGCTTCATCTCCAGATTGGGAGAAAAGGCACTGCCACTTTATCGCCTTCTTCGATGAACCGAACACTTCGAGTGGACGGACGCGGCGACGGCCGGACTGGAGGAAATAAAGGCTCTTTTAGCAAGCAACTCAATCCTGGCCGCGCCGAACGTTGGCGAACCCATGTTGCTATACATAGCTGCAACACACCGAGTTGTGAGTGCGGTGCTCGTCGTCGAACGAGAGGAGGACGGACACAAATTTTTGGTTCAGAAGCCGGTATACTACGTATCTACTGTCCTCACTCTATGCAAATCCCAGTACCCACATTATCAAAAAATAGCATCGGTCTTCATGGCATCCCGGAAACTACGACACTACTTTCAAGAGTGTTCAATCACGGTGTCCTCTGAAGTACCACTTAATGAAATAATAAACAACCGCGATGCCACGGGCCGGATTGCCAAGTGGGCCATAGAGCTCCTCCCATTCGACATCACATATAAACCACAGCGAGCCATTAAATCCCAAGTACTGGCGGACTTCGTCACCGAATGGACAGAGGCCGAACTCCCTAAAGAGTACGGCACATACTCCAACTGGATCATGCACTTCAACGGCTCTAAAATGCTGGCAGGTCTGGGAGCAGGCGTTGTCCTCACATCCCCCACTAGAGATACGGTCTAATACATACTCCAAATATTATACATGGACTCCAACAATGCAGCCGAATATGAGGCTCTGTTGCATGGTCTTCGGATGACCGTCTCCATGGGCATTCAGTGCCTAGAAGTGCGTGGGGATTCAAACCTCGCAATATCTCAAATAAATGGAGACTTTGACGCCAAAGATCCGAAAACGGTGGCCTATCATAATGTCGTCCTTAAGATGTCAGCTTGGTTCGAGGGGCTCGAATTTCATCATGTGGTTCGAGAAAACAATCAAGCAGCGGATGTCCTCGCCCGCATCGGTGCTAAGCGCGACCCCGTCCCACCTAACATCTTTTTGGAAAGGCTTTTCAAGCCATCCGTGGTGTGGCAAGGAGAGACTGGCAACATCAGTCTGGATCTGACCACAACCCCAGATTCCGAACACACTGACATAATCGGGGGCTCTGCCACCAAAATAACACCCTCGGCCCATCTCATCATGGCTGTTATCGCCCCATGGACCGAAGCCTTCTTGGCGTACCTTAGCAGGCATGAACTCTCCGAGGATCAAAATGAGGCACGCTGCATTGTGCGGTGCTCTAAAGCCTACAAAGTCCATGAGGGAGAGCTCTATAAGAAAAGCACTGTCGGGGTACTTCAAAGATGTATCTCCGAGGAGGAAGGGCAGCAGCTCTTGGCTGAAATTCATGCCGGCCTTGGCGGTCACCACGCTGCAGCTCGGGCCCTTGTAAGCAAGGCCTTCCGTACAGGTTTCTACTGGCCGACGGCCTGAGCAGACGCACAAGACCTTGTCCAACATTGCGTCGGATGCCAGCTTTTCCCCAACCAAAGCCATATGCCACCCACCACCCTACAAACAATCCCCATAACTTGGCCTTTCACGGTCTGGGGGCTTGATATGGTTGGACCCCTTAAAGGAGGAAGCCATAAGAAAAAACACTTGTTGGTCATGGTGGATAAATTCACCAAATGGATAGAAGCCAAACCAGTTAAAACGGCCGAATCCGGACCCGTGATAGACTTCATATCGGGTGTTGTACACCGCTATGGTGTCCCCCACAGCATCATCACCAAGAACGGCTCCAATTTCATAGCCGATGAGGTGAAAACTTGGTGCGGCAACATGGGCATTAAGCTCGATTACGCCTTTGTCTATCACCCTTAAACAAACGGTCAAGTCGAACGAGTCAATGGTCTTATTATGAGCGGCATTAAACCTAGACTAGTGCGATCCTTAAAAGAATCAGACACGCACTGGGTTGAGGATCTTGACTCCATACTCTGGGGGCTACGGACCATGCCAAATCGCACTACCGGATACACACCCTTCTTCATGGTGTACGGAGCAGAGGCTGTGCTGCCCTGCGATATTATTCATGACTCACCTCAAGTGCGCATGTATGAAGAGAGAGAGGCCGAGCTCAATCGGCACGACAGTTTAGATGCCTTGGAAGAGGAGCGCGACGTCGCAAAAGCCCGTTCTGCATTCTATCAACAACAGGCTCGCAGGTATCAAAGCAGAGAAGTATGGGCCAAGACCTATAATATTGGCGAACTCGTTCTACGTCTACCGGAGAAGAAAAAGGACAAACTTAAGCCCAAGTGGGAGGGTCCCTTCATTATTAACAAAGTTCTAACCGGAGGAGCGTACCGACTGTGTGATGCATCCGATCATCGCCTCGAGCCGAACCCATGGAACGCGACCAGACTCTGAAGATTCTACTCCTAGCACCGAACTCCCTGTTCGTCTCCTTCCCTTCGTTCCTTTTTATTTACTTTTCAGCTCTCTTCTCGCCTTTTATTTTTTTTGAAAAACTCTAAAGCTTTAGTGTGGCTAGAATACACATGTGTGACACACTAATCTTCAAGTGTGTGCGCTCATTATACCTGGGGGCTTCTTATACAGAAGCTTAATATAATTATCCTCCGGGCATCAAGCCCACTGCATATGCGTCCTTTTTTCATATGTACCTTTTCTTCGCCATTATATGCATCGATATGACTTAAGTTTTGGCTAAGCTGGGTTGCCTCGCTCATGTGCTTATGCCCTACGTTCTTGTTAGTTCGGCTAGGGCATAAAGGGAGCACCTCTGCGATTGTTACTGCCGGGTACTCCGAACGTGTACCTCAGACTGGGTGAAGCCGAAAGCTAGCGTTCTTAAGGGAATATTCAGTAGGTGGACTAAAGATGTTTTTACCTATCACAATATAAACCCTCAGATGTTACATATACTGTGCTTTTTGATCGCAGTTCGGACATGCACGTTAATGCATGCGTACCCAGGGAAAGGAACCCTTAACGGAACTATTCTCTCTGGAAGATGTTTCTTACTATCCATGTAATATAACATAGCTAGTTGGGTACTTGTTTGTTCAAGAAATTATGACCCCTACGCCTGGTTTCCACGCGTACCCCGGTTTATATTACTGAGCGGGTATTCGAAAACACTCTGGACTGTCGGGTCCAGAGGCTGAAGCGAAAAGGTCCGCCATGACAAATGTTTTACAATCTGGCTAGGGACAAATATGTCAATTGAAGTACATAGTCATTTAGACTCAAATGCTTCTTCTTCTATACCATCCAACAGGTTGTCTAGCTTACAATCCTATTGGGAATATTTTGTGGCTAATCCTACCTGGTCATATACCAGACTAATGGGAATTTCTTTCCCATCTGACCCTACAGGTCCGACCCGGGCCATATGATTCGGATCGAGCTTGGTATACCGTGTTTTCACCATGGCCCAAGCCTTCCTCGCACCTTCTCGACAGGCAGATATCTTCCACAGTCGGAAATGCCATCGCGCTCCCTTGAAAAGCTGTGCAAGCTCCCCCATACTTCCTGGTAGGGAGGCGGATGGCCACAAGGCCTTGGCGACACTCCGCATGACCTGCCGAACTTGCTCGTGCAGTTGCAAAAGCTCTTGTAGCAGATCGCCTGAGGATCCGGGCCTCTCCTCTTCGGGACGGCCAGTCAGCATACCTACAGACATTACTGTGTTAGTTCCTATCTTTGACGAACTATATAACTATTTGTTTGAGAACATACTAAAAAAGCCGCATTGAAGCCTCTTATTTTCCTTCACAGAGTCAGCCAGCTGGGCCTGAACATCTTTCAATTTTTCACCCAGCTGGGTATTAGCATCTTGGAGCTTGTTTTTCCTCTATATGACCCGTGTAAGTACACGCTCGCCAGCGGCTACTTGCCTTTGCAGCCCTTGTTCACCCTCTTGTGGGATTCTCGGACTCTGTTCCGGATTATCTGAGGATTTTGGTCATCATATATTGTTAGTGTTACTGGTTTATACACACAATATTGTTTTTTCTCAATTTGGGAATACATACCAGTCGATGCCTCTTCGGATCTTGCTAGCTTGGCCATAGCGGCCGTTAGCTGGGTTCGACACTCTTCCATCTCTTGAGACAACAGGTTGTTCTTCTCTGAGAGAACCTATTAGTACAATGATCCTTAAATCAGTTGTACCAACTGCTTCAAGTCTCAGGGGCTACTGATATACATAATTATCAGATTTTTATACTTACCCGTATATCTTTCAAATATTGGTCCGTGGCTCTAGAAAGGCCATCCTGAGCGGCTCGGATGTATGCATCACCCGAGTTGAAGGCATTAAAAGCCTCTTCTGAAAAACCAGGGTCATGGAGTGCGGCCCGTCAGTGCCGATGATTCCTGGCGCTATCCACTTCAGAATTTGTAATGGACATTCTATCTGAATCCACTGTATGAGGATAGTCCGATGTCGCTTCCATGTTGACCTCCATCCTCGAGACCGGGTCTGGAATCCCGCTAGTAGAGGCATGGTTGGCAGGATCCCCGGACATAGTCCGGCGGATGTTCTTTCTGCTAAAACACAACGGATAGTGTCATACTTTAAGAGGACAACCACAAGGCGTGTTTAAAGCCATACCCCTTGATGACGACTCCGCCATGTTTCTGTTCGCCTTTATTTTTGACGGCCTACCCAGCACGGGTGCCTCTTGTTGGCGACTCGCCTTGGGTTCAGCTTGGCGCACCGATCGTCTTCCCTTTAGAGCATAAGAATTGTGCGGTGGGTAAGACGGAAGGAGTAAATCCTTTCCAGAAGATAAGTCTCTTGTTTACTTACGTGCGATGCAGGGAGGAGGCCGGGATAGTCAGCAATGATGGCCACTTCTGTGGCGTCACAGCTCGCCTGGTGAAACACCCCTTCCACGAGCTCCACGAATATATTCGGATCCTCTTCGAATCCGGGGTCAAGGGCCCAGTTATGGTCCTCTGGCTGTGGTGTCGGGCTATGGAAATCCCTAGTTATTTTCCGCCATTCCTGTTATAAGTAGACGGAGTAAATGTTTATGAAAACAAAGACTCGGGGAATGAATAGAGTAGAGTAGTGGATGGCAGCTCACCCAGCTGGGAGGATTGTAGATGGAAAATACATCCCATGGCTTAATGCAGATGAACTCCTCTCTTTCTCCCTTGTATAAACCGGACAGTATTTCCACCAGAGCAGTGGTGGAGTCCGGACCCTTCCGACCGCAACGGGTGGCCTAGTCTTCTCCATTGAAGTGCCACATGGGATGCCCTTGGTATTGGAGTGGCTGAACCCCCCGCATTATGGACATCGCCATAACCTCGACTATTGATAATCCGGACTAAGCGAGTATTCTTATCTTGCTCATCAATTGAAGGACCTCCCTGCTATCTTCCTCCCTGAGGCTCCGGGGACGCCAGTTGAGACATTTCCTTAGCGGAACATTTGTAAACTCAGGAAGACCCATTCAGATTGGGTCGGGAAGGGAGACGTCCTCAATATAAAACCACTCGGAAGGCCATTCTTCAGGTGCCTTCTTCGGTGTGCCGGATAAGTATCCGGTCCCAGCGATGCGCCATATCTCGGCTCCGCCCACTTGGAATATCGATACCCCTTGATTACGGGGGACGAGGCAGAAGAGCTTCTTCCATAACTCAAAATGAGCTTCGCAACACAGAAATAGCTCGCAAAGAGCGACGTAACCTGCGATGTGCAGGATGCAGGCATGTGTGAAGTTGTGAAGTTGGAGGCCGTAAAACTCCAGAAGCCCGCGGAGGAACGGATGGATTGGAAATATGACACCCCTTAGTAAGTAGGAAACAAGGCATAATCGCTCCCCCCTGGATGGGTTGGGAAAGTTCCCCGCTTGCTCCCCGCCATCGAAGGAAGCCAATCCGGCTCGAACGGGGACTAAGTATGTAGGAGGTAGAAACCCTTGGGTCTGCAACTTCACTAATCGGCCGTGGGATATGGTACACTTCTCCCAATCGCTCGTCTTGGTGTTGCGAGAGCGGGAGGAAGAGCTGCGAGCGCTGGCCATGTTGGAGTGGTTTTTTTGGGCACACTCTGATGATTCCTCGCTTGGGGAAGATGGTGTGGATTGGATCTGAAGATCCCTGACTCTTTAATAGACAATTTATTTACATGGTTAGGGTGGCAAATGTAAAAATGCCCCAACTTCTCGCATTCGCTCGACACGTGGAGGCTGAGACTATGAAGGTGCAGAAGCCGATGAGCGTAACATTAAATGGGAAACCGGGCACTGCTATTTACAATAGGTACTTTGAAGAATTCAGAGAAGGAACCCGCCTTGCAATGCCGAAGACATTCTACGCGCCGGACTCATCATCATTGAAGCCTGGTTCGGGGGCTACTGAGGGAGTCCTGGATTAAGGGGTCCTCAGACAGCCGGACTATATGCATATGCCGGACTGTTGGGCTATGAAGATACAAGATAGAAGACTTCGTCCCGTGTCCGTATGGGACTCACCTCTGCGTGGAAGGCAAGCTTGGCGGTTAGGATATGAAGATTCCTTTCTCTGTAACCGACTCTGTGTAACCCTAGCCCCCTCCGGTGTCTATATAAACCGGAGGATTTAGTCCATAGGACGACAACAATCATAATCAAAGGCTAGCTTCTAGGATTTAGCCTCTACGGTCTCATGGTAGATCAACTCTTGTAATACTCATATCATCAAGATCAATCAAGCAGGAAGTAGGGTATTACCTCCATTGAGAGGGCCCGAACCTGGGTAAACATTGTGTCCCCCGCCTCCTGTTACCATTAGCCTTGGACGCACAGTTCGGGACCCCCCTACCCGAGATCCGCCAGTTTTGACACCGACAGTGATACTAGCAAGAAAGTCTTTATATTCATATTTATGAGGTTCACTAACATTGCCCCACTGTGGGAGTTTACAAGCAGTATTAAAACCTTCTAGGTCCATGGTATATGATTTATCATAAAGATCAAATAAAACAGTGTGAGAATTGCGTGAAGATATAAATTTAAACCTTCTCACAAAGGAATCAATAAGGTAGTAGTACTGTAGGCACTTATCTGACACGTAGTCCTCAAGATCAGCATTACGCACATATGCATCAAATTCATCCTTGATGCCTGCTTGGACCATAAACTCCTCTGACAGCCATTCACTAGGCCGCACTTGAGCTTCCCTTGGTGGTTCATCGTCCGGCTCACGTATTGCGGGCATGGGTCCTTGCTTCCTTAAAGAACCACCTTGGTACATTTTCCTAAACATCTTCCTCTGAAAAATTTCTAAAAAATTTAGTAACTCAAGATAAAAGTGAACCAAACTCAACAAAATTGATAGCAACTACTCTCACAAGTGCCTGGAGACTATATCATGCATTAGAACTACTTGGGACCATATAAATTTGACATGCAAGCTCAAGAACAGGGTCACCTTAGCAGCAAAAATTTGCAATGAATAAAGCATTAAAACAAAAACTAATTGGACCATTGGAGGTGTCATATACCGAAGAACAATCCCCTAAAGCAGTTTTGTGAGTGGAGCTTTGAGCAAGGAGATAGAAAACGGCAGCAAGATGAGCTAGAACTCGTGCTTGAGCTGGTTGGTGATTTTTTTGGGAGGAAGAAGGAGTGTGTGGGTGCTGGAATAAGTGGAGGGGGGCCACCAGGGGCCCACGAGGTAGGGGGCGCGCCCAGGGAGGTGGGCGCACCCTAGACCCTCGTGGCCAGGTGGTTGCCCCCTCTGGTGTGTTCTCAGTGCCAATAATTCTTAAATATTCTAGAAAAATCATATTTCATTTTCGGGACATTTGGAGAACTTTTATTTTTGGGTATTTTTTATTGCACAGATAAATCAGAAAACAGACAGAAAATACTATTTTTGCTTTATTTAATCTAAATAACAGAAATTAAAAGGAGGGTATAGAGAGTTGTGCTTTCTAACTTCTTCCATCTCATGCTCATCAAAAGGAATCCACTAACAAGGTTGATCAAGTCTTGTTAACAAACTCTTTTCGAATAACATGGAACTGGAGAAATTTCGAATAACACTAGGTTACGTCAACGGGGATATGCACGTCCCCAATAATAAGAATATCGTATTTCTTCTTGATAGTAGGAAGAGGAAATTCAAAACCTCCAATAATAATCGATGGAATTTTTCCAATAGAATTCATACTGTGAACTTGAGGTTGTTTCCTCGGAAAGTGTACCGTATGCTCATTACCATTAACATGAAAAGTGACATTGCCTTTGTTGCAATCAATAACAGCCCCTACAGTATTCAAAAAGGGTCTACCAAGGATAATCGACATACTATCGTCCTCGGGAATATCAAGAATAACAAAGTCCGTTAAGATAGTAACGTTTGCAACCACAACAGGCACATCCTCACAAATACCGATAGGTATAGCGGTTGATTTATCGGCCATTTGCAAAGATATTTCAGTAGGTGTCAACTTATTCAAGTCAAGTCTACGATATAAAGAGAGAGGCATAACACTAACACCGGCTCTGAGATCACATAAAGCAGTTTTAACATAGTTTCTTTTATTGGAGCATGGTATAGTTGGTACTCCTGGATCTCCTAGTTTCTTAGGTATTCCACCCTTAAAAGTATAATTAGCAAGCATGGTGGAAATTTCAGCTTCCGGTATCTTTCTTTTATTTGTAACAATATCTTTCATGTACTTAGCATAAGGATTCATTTTAAGCATATCAGTAAAACACATATGCAAAAAGATAGGTCTATCATTTCAGCAAAGCGCTCAAAATCCTCATCATCCTTTTTCTTGGATGGTTTAGGAGGAAAGGACATGGGTTTATGAACCCATGGTTCTCTTTCCTTACCATGCTGCCTAGCAATGAAGTCTCTTTTATCATAACGTTGATTCCTTGATTGTGGGTTATCAAGATCAACAGCAGGTTCAATCTCTACATCATTGTTATTGCTAGGTTGAGCCTCAACATGAACTTTACCATTAACATTATCACTAGGTTCATGTTCATCACCAGATTGTGTTTCAGCATCAGAAATAGAAATATCATTGGGATTCTTAGGTGTGTCTACAACAGGTTCACTAGAAGCATGCAAAGTCCTTTCATTTTTCTTTTTCTTCTTTTTAGAAGGACTAGGTGCATCAACATTATTTCTCTGAGAATCTTGCTCAATTCTCTTAGGGTGGCCCTCAAGATACAAAGGTTCCTGAGTCATTCTACAACCTCTAGTCACAACTCTAACAGCATTATCATTTTTCTTGTTATTTAATTCACTGAGCAAATCATTTTGAGCTTTAAGCACTTGTTCTACTTGAGTGGTAACCATAGAAGCATGTTTACTAATAAGTTTAAGTTCACCTTTAACTCTAGACATATAATCACTCAAGTGTTCAATCATATAAGCATTACATTTCAATTGTCTACCAACATAAGCATTGAAGTTTTCTTGTTTAACAACAAAATTACCAAACTCATCCAAGCATTGACTAGAAGACTTATAATGAGGAATATCACCTTCATCAAATCTATAGAGAGAATTTACCTTTACTACCTGTGTCGGGTTATCAAGACCATGTATTTATTCAATAGGTGGTAAATTCTTAACATCTTCAGCTTTAATACCCTTTTCTTTCATAGATTTCTTTGCCTCTTGCATATCTTCAGGACTGAGAAATAGAACACCTCTTTTCTTCAGAGTTGGCTTAGGAGTTGGTTCAGGAAGTGTCCAATTGTTTTCATTAGTCAACATATTATTCAATAACAATTCAGCTTGATCAACAGTTCTTTCCCTTAAAACACAACCAGCACAACTATCCAGGTGGTCTCTGGAAGCATTGGTTAGTCCATTATTAAAGATATCAAGTATTTCATTTTTCTAGAGAGGATGATCAGGCAAAGCATTAAGTAATCGGATAAGCCTCCCCCAAGCTTGCAGGAGACTCTCTTCTTCAGTTTGCACAAAATTATATATTTCCCTTAAGGCAGCTTGTTTCTTATGAGCGGGGAAATATTTAGCAGAGAAGTAATAAATCATATCCTGGGGACTACGCACACAACCAGGATCAAGAGAATTAAACCATGTTTTAGATCACCCTTTAGTGAGAATGGAAATAGCTTAAGGATATAGTAGTAACAAATTTTTTTCTCACGAGTGAATAGGGTGGCTATATCATTCAATTTAGTAAGATGTGCCACAACAGTTTCAGATTCATAGCCATAAAAAGGATCAGATTCAACCAAAGTAATTATCTCAGGATCAACAGAGAAATCATAATCCTTGTTAGTAATACAGATAGGTGAAGTAGCAAAAGCAGGGTCATATTTCATTCTAGCCTTCAAAGACTTTTCTTTCAGCTTAGCTAATAATTTCTTAAGATCAGATCTATCATTGCAAGCAAGAAAATCTCTAGCAGTTTCTTCATCCATAACATAACCCTCAGGCACAACATGCAATTCATATCTAGGGGAGAATCTTCATCATCACTTTCATCAGTATTATCACTTTCAATAATTTCATTCTCTCTAGCCGTAGGAAGTTGTTCATCAATAAATTCACCTAATAGCACAATATTATCAAGCATAGAAGTAGTTTCATCATAAGCATCACGCATAGCAGAAGTGGCATCATCAATAACATGCGACATATCAGAATTAATAGCAGAAGCAGGTTTAGGTGTCGCAAGTTTACTCAAAACAGAAGGAGAATCAAGTGCATAGCTAGATGGCAGTTCCTTACCTCCCCTCGTAGTTGAGGGATAAATCTTGGTTTTCTCGTCTTTCAAGTTCCTCATAGTGATCAAAAAATATAAATCCCAAGTGACTCAAAGAATAGAGCTATGCTCCCGGGCAACGGCGCCAGAAAATAGTCTTGATAACCCACAAGTATAGGGGATCACAACAGTTTTCGAGTGTAGAGTATTCAAACCAAATTTATTGATTCGACACAAGGGGAGCCAAAGAATATTCTCAAGTATTAGAAGTTGAGTTGTCAATTCAACCACACCTGGATAACTTAATATCTGCAACAAAGTATTTAGTAGCAAAGTAATATGGAAGTAACGGTAACAGTAGCAAAAGTAACAGTAGCAGTTTTGTAGTAATTGTAACAGTGGCAACGGTAAAGTAACTAAGCAAAGATCAATATGTGAAAAGCTCATAGGCATTGGATCAGTAATGGATAATTATGTCGGATGCGATTCCTCATGCAACAATTATAACATAGGGTGACACATAACTAGCTCCAGTTCATTAATGTAATGTAGGCATGTATTCCGAATATAGTCATATGTGATTATGGAAAAGAACTTACATGACATCTTTTGTCCTACCCTCCCGTGGTAGTGGGGTCCTATTGGAAACTAAGGGATATTAAGTCCTCCTTTTAATAGAGTACTGGACCAAAGCATTAACACTTGGTGAATACATGAAGTCCTCAAACTACGGTCATCACCGGGAGTGGTCCCGATTATTGTCACTTCGTGGTTATCGGATCATAACACATAGTAGGTGACTATTGACTTGCAAGATACGATCAAGAACTCACATATATTCATGAAAACATAATAGGTTCAGATCTGAAATCATGGCACTCAGGCCCTAGTAACAAGCATTAAGCATAGCAAAGTCATAGCAACATCAATCTCGGAACATAGTGGATACTAGGGATCAAACCCTAACAAAACTAACTCGATTACATGATAAATCTCATCCAACCCATCACCGTCCAGCAAGCCTATGATGGAATTACTCACGCACGGCGGTGAGCATCATGAAATTGGTGATCGAGGATGGTTGATGATGACGAAGGCGACGGATTCCCCTCTTCGGAGCCCCGATCGGACTCCAGAGCAGCCCTCCCGAGAGATTAGGACTTGGTGGCGGCTCCATAACGTAAAACGCGATGAATCCTTCTCTCTAATTTTTTTTCTCCCCGAACGTGAATATATAGAGTTGGAGTTGAGGTCGGTGGAGCACCAGGGGGCCCATGAGGCAGGGGGCGTGCCCAGGGGGTAGGCACGCCCCCACCCTTGTGGACAGGGTGTGGGCCCCCTGGCCTTGATTCATTTGCCAATATTTTTATTAATTCCAAAAATATTCTCCGTGGAGTTTCAGGTCTTTCCAAGAACTTTTATTTCTGCACACAAATAACACCATGGCAATTATGCTGAAAATAGCATCAGTCTAGGTTAGTTCCATTCAAATCATGCAAGTTAGAGTCCAAAACAAGGGAAAAAGTGTTTGGAAAAGTAGATATGATGGAGATGTATCAGGTGGTGAAGCGAATCTTTCAATATTTGGCTCATACCCCAAACTTTGGCTTATGGTACCCAAGTGGAGCCAACTTCAATCTTTTGGGCTATTCAGACTCAGACTGGGCGGGAGACAGAGCGGATAGGAAGTCCACCTCCGGAGGGTGCCAATTTCTTGGTTGCTCTTTGGTGAGTTGGTCTTCTAAGAAGCAAAGTTCTATGTCTCTTTTGTCCACCAAAGCGGAGTATGTTGCTGCCAGTAGTTGTTGTGCTCAACTTCTATGGATGAGGCAAACTTTGAAGGATTACGGCGTCATTTGTGATGAAGTGCCTTTTTGGTGTGATAATGAAAGTGCCATCAAGATCTCTCTCAACCTGGTGCAACACTTCAAGACGAAGCATATTGAGATTCGGTATCACTTCATCCGGGATCACATTAGGCGAGGGGAGATCAAGCTCAAGTATGTCAACACGCATGATAACCTTGCAAATATTTTCATGAAGCCCTTGGATGAAGCAAGATTTCGCGAGTTAAGGCATGAGCTAAATATCATTGATTCAAGCAATGTAGCTTGAACCCTTGCACACCCCACCATACTCAACTTGATATATTGTTTAGATGTAGGCATGGACATAGGGGGGTGTTGTTCTCTCAATGAACTCTCCCTCCCCCCATTATGCATAAATTGATCATCTCTTTCACATTAGCCATTCTTGATGATACATGTGCTTCAAAGACGAGTTTTGTTCATGGGCCCAAGGATAATTATTTGCGGTGCCATACCAATTGACTCAAACATAGGTGGCTTCAGCCACCGCCCTCTCTTCTGGAGAGGTTTTTCTTGTTCTTGTTCCTTGTTGTCTTTTGCCTTCTTGTTGTGCCGTGGTTATGTCTGCGTTGCCTCGTGTGTGTGTGTGTGGGTACGGTTGCGTGTCCGGTCGCTTGGAGGTGTTTGTGCAAAGACCGTGTTTCTCTGTTTTGTCGAAATGAGCACTTCCTTGGGTCTACGGTACTACCGCGGCATGCCACGTTACTACCGCAGGAGAAGAGCACGGTACTACCGCTTCCATCATGACAGTAATTTTCTACAGCCACTAGAAGAGCGGTACTACCGCCATGAGTGTGGTACTTCCGCCCATGCAGTACTACCGCGTCGTCGCGAGCGAGTGGGGGTCAAGTACGGGCAGGGGGATTTTCTACCCCATACCCATTCAACCTTGTTTCCCCACCCCGTCTCTCTCTCTCTCTCTCCTACCCAAGAACGGCGCCGGAGTGTTGGGGAACGTTGCAGAAAATAAAAAAATTCTACGCTCACCAAGATCAATCTATGGAGTCATCTAGCAACGAGATAGAGGAGTGCATCTACATACCCTTGTAGATCGCGCGGAAGCATTCAAGAGAACGGGGTTGAGGGAGTCGTACTCATCGTGATCCAAATCACCGATGATCCTAGTGCCGAACGGACGGCACCTCTGCGTTCAACACACGTACTGTTGGGGAAGACGTCTCCTCCTTCTTGATCCAGCAAGGGGAGGGAGAGGTTGATGGAGATCCAGCAGCACGACGGCATGGTGGTGGAAGCAGCGGCGATCTCGGCAGGGCTTCGCCAAGCACTACGAGAGGGAGAGGTGTTGCAGAGGGAGAGGGAGGCTCCAAGAGCTTGGGTGCGGCTGCCCTCCCTCCCCCCTATTTATATAGGGGCCAGGGGGGTGCCGGCCCCTTGGAGATCCCATCTCAAGGGGGGCGGCGGCCAAGGGGGGTGGCTTGCCCCCCAAGCCAAGTGGGTGCGCCCCCCACCCCTAGGGTTTCCAACCCTAGGCGCAGGGGGGGCCCAAGGGGGCGCACCAGCCCACCAGGGGCTGGTTCCCCTCCCACTTTAGCCCATGGGGCCCTCCGGGATAGGTGGCCCCACCCGGTGGACCCCCGGGACCCTTCCGGTGGTCCTGATACAATACCGGTGACCCCCGAAACATTCCCGATGGCCGAAACTGGACTTCCCATATATAATTCTTTACCTCCGGACCATTCTGGAACTCCTCGTGACGTCCGGGATCTCATCTGGGACTCCGAACAACTTTCGGGTTACCGCATACTATTATCTCTACAACCCTAGCATCACCGAACCTTAAGTGTGTAGACCCTACGGGTTCGGGAGACATGCAGACATGACCGAGACGACTCTCCGGCCAATAACCAACAGCAGGATCTGGATACCCATGTTGGCTCCCACATGTTCCACAATGATCTCATCGAATGAACCACGATGTCGAGGATTCAAGTAATCCCGTATTCAATTCCCTTTGTTAACCGGTACGTTACTTGCCCGAGATTCGATCGTCGGTATCCCAATACCTCATTCAATCTCGTTATCGGCAAGTCACTTTACTCGTACCGTAATGCATGATCCCGTGACTAACCACTTAGACACTTTGAGCTCATTATGATAATGCATTACCGAGTGGGCCCAGAGATACCTCTCCATCATACGGAGTGACAAATCCCAGTCTTGATCCGTGTCAACCCAACAGACACTTTCGGAGATACCTGTAGTACACCTTTATAGTCACCCAGTTACGTTGTGACGTTTGGTATACCAAAAGCACTCCTACGGTATCCGGGAGTTACACGATCTCATGGTCTAAGGAATAATACTTGACATTGGAAAGCTCTAGCAAACGAACTACACGATCTTGTGCTATGCTTAGGATTGGCTCTTGTCCATCACATCATTCTCCCAATGATGTGATCGCGTTATCAATGACATACAATGTCCATGGTCAAGAAACCGTGACCATCTATTGATAAACGAGCCAGTCAACTAGAGGCTCACTAGGGACATGTTGTGGTCTATGTATTCACACATGTATGACGATTTCCGGATAACACAATTATAGCATGAATAAAAGACAATTATCATGAACAAGGAAATATAATAATAACCATTTTATTATTGCCTCTAGGGCATATTTCCAACAGCCTCCCACTTGCACTAGAGTCAATAATCTAGTTACATTGTGATGAATCAAACACCCATAGAGTTCTGGTGTTGATCATGTTTTGCTCGCGGAAGAGGTTTAGTCAACGGATCTGCAACATTCAGATCCGTATGCACTTTGCAAATATCTATGTCTCCATCTTGAACATTTTCACGAATGGAGTTGCAGCGACGCTTGATGTGCCTGGTCTTCTTGTGAAACCTGGGCTCCTTGGCAAGGGCAATAGCCCCAGTGTTGTCACAGAAGAGTGTTATCGGCCCCGACGCATTGGGTATGACTCCTAGGTCGGTGATGAACTCCTTCACCCATATGGCTTCATGCGCTGCCTCCAAGACTGCCATGTACTCCGCTTCACATGTAGATCCCACCACCACGCTTTGCTTGCAACTGCACCAGCTTACTGCCCCACCATTCAAAATATACATGTATCCGGTTTGTGACTTAGAGTCATCCAGATCTGTGTCGAAGCTAGCGTCGATGTAACCCTTTACAACGAGCTCTTCTTCACCTCCATATAGGATATTCTTGACCGTTGTCCAGTGTTCCATGCCGGGATTACTTTGGTACCTTCCTACCAAACTTACGGCAAGGTTTACATTAGGTCTGGTACAGGTCATGGCATACATGATAGACCCTATGGCTGAGGCATAGGGGACGACACTCATCTTTTCTCTATCTTCTGCCGTGGTCGGACATTGAGCCGAGCTCAATTTCACACCTTGCAACACAGGCAAGAACCCCTTCTTCGACTGATCCATATTGAACTTCTTCAATATCTTATCAAGGTATGTGCTTTGTGAAAGACCTATGAGGCGTCTCGATCTATCTCTATAGATCTTGATGCCTAATATGTAAGCATCTTCTCCAAGGTCCTTCATTGAAAAACACTTATTCAAGTAGGCCTTAATGCTGTCCAAAAGTTCTATATCATTTCCCATCAAAAGTATGTCATCCACATATAATATGAGAAATGCTACAGAGCTCCCACTCACTTTCTTGTAAACGCAGGCTTCTCCATAAGTCTGCATAAACCCAAATGCTTTGATCATTTCATTAAAGTGAATTTTCCAACTCCGAGATGCTTGCACCAGCCCATAGATGGATCGCTGGAGCTTGCATACCTTGTTAGCATTCTTAGGATCGACAAAACCCTCCGTATGCATCATATACAGTTCTTCCTTAAGATGACCGTTAAGGAATGCCGTTTTAACATCCATTTGCCATATCTCATAATCATAGTATGCGGCAATTGCTAACATGATTCGGACGGACTTCAGCTTTGCTACGAGAGAGAAAGTCTCATCGTAGTCAACCCCTTGAACTTGTCGATAACCCTTAGCGACAAGTCGAGCTTTATAGATGGTAACATTACCATCCGCGTCCGTCTTCTTCTTAAAGATCCATTTGTTTTCTATCGCTCGCCGATCATCGGGCAAGTCTGTCAAAGTCCATACTTTGTTTTCATACATGGATCCTATCTCGGATTGCATGGCTTCAAGCCATTTGTTGGAATCTGGGCCCGCCATTGCTTCTTCATAATTCGAAGGTTCACCGTTGTCTAACAACATGATTTCCAGGACAGGGTTGCCATACCACTCTGGTGTGGAACGTGTCCTCGTGGACCTACGAAGTTCAGTAGTAACTTAATCCGAAGTACATTGATCATCATCATTAGTTTCCTCTCTAGTCAGTGCAGGCACCACACGAACATCTTCCTGAGTTGCGCTACTTTCTGGTTCAAGAGGTAGTACTTCATCAAGTTCCACTTTCCTCCCACTTACTTCTTTCGAGAGAAACACTTTCTCCAGAAAGGACCCGTTCTTGGCAACAAAGATCTTGCCCTCAGATCTGAGGTAGAAGGTATACCCAATGGTTTCCTTAGGGTATCCTATGAAGACGCATTTTTCCGACTTGGGTTCGAGCTTTTCAGGTTGAAGTTTCTTGACATAAGCATCGCATCCCCAAACTTTTAGAAATGACAGCTTAGGTTTCTTCCCAAACCATAATTCATACGGTGTCGTCTCAATGGATTTAGACGGTGCCCTATTTAAAGTGAATGTAGCTGTCTCTAGAGCGTATCCCCAAAATGATGGCGGTAAATCGGTGAGTGACATCATAGATCGCACCATATCCAATAGAGTGCGATTACGATGTTCGGACACACCGTTACGCCGAGGTGTTCCAGGCGGCGTGAGTTGTGAAACGATTCCACATTTCCTTAAGTGCGTACCAAATTCGTAACTTAAATATTCTCCCCCACGATCTGATCATAAGAACTTTATCTTTCGGTCAAGCTGATTCTCTACCTCATTCTGAAATTCCTTGAACTTTTCAAAGGTCTCAGACTTGTGTTTCATCAAGTAGACATACCCATATCTACTCAAGTCGTCAGTGAGAGTGAGAATATAACGATATCCTCTGCGAGCCTCAACGCTCATTGGACCGCACACATCAGTATGTATGATTTCCAATAAGTTGGTTGCTCGCTCCATTGTTCCGAAGAACGGAGTCTTGGTCATTTTGCCCATAAGGCATGGTTCGCACGTGTCAAATGATTCATAATCAAGAGACTCCAAAAGCCCATCAGCATGGAGCTTCTTCATACGTTTGACACCAATGTGACCAAGGCGGCAGTGCCACAAGTATGTGGGACTATCATTATCAACTTTACATCTTTTGGTATTCACACTATGAATATGTGTAACATCACGTTCGAGATTCATTAAGAATAAACCATTGACCAGCGGGGCATGACCATAAAACATATCTGTCATATAAATAGAACAACCATTATTCTCGGATTTAAATGAGTAGCCATCTCGCATTAAACGAGATTCAGATACAATGTTCATGCTCAAAGCTGGCACTAAATAACAACTATTGAGGTTTAAAAGTAATCCCGTAGGTAAATGTAGAGGTAGCGTGCCGACGGAGATCACATCGACTTGGAACCATTCCCGACGCGCATCATCACCTTGTCCTTCGCCAGTCTCCGCTTATTTAGCAGCTCCTGCTTTGAGTTACAAATATGAGCAACCGCACCGGTATCAAATACCCAGGAGCTACTACGAGTACTGGTAAGGTACACATCAATTACATGTATATCACATATACCTTTGGTGTTGCCAGCCTTCTTGTCCGCTAAGTATTTGGGGCAGTTCCGCTTCCAGTGTCCCTTTTCCTTGCAATAAAAGCACTCAGTCGCAAGCTTGGGTCCATTCTTTGGCTTCTTCCCGGCAGCTGGCTTACCGGGCGCGGCAACTCCCTTGCCGTCCTTCTTGAAGTTCTTCTTACCCTTGCCTTTCTTGAAACTAGTGGTTTTATTGACCATCAACACTTGATGTTCCTTTTTGATTTCCACCTCTGCTGATTTCAGCATTGAAAATACTTCAAGAATAGTTTTCACCATCCCCTGCATATTGTAGTTCATCACAAAGCTCTTGTAGCTAGGTGGGAGCGACTGAAGGATTCTGTCAATGACCGCCTCGTCCGGGAGGTTAATCTCCAGCTGGGACAAGCGGTTGTGCAACCCAGACATTTTGAGTATGTGCTCACTGACAGAACTATTTTCCTCCATCTTACAACTGTAGAACTTGTCGGAGACTTCATATCTCTCAACCCGGGCATGAGCTTGAAAAACCATTTTCAGCTCTTCGAACATCTCATATGCTCCGTGTTGCTCAAAACGCTTTTGGAGCCCCGGTTCTAAGTTGTAAAGCATGCCACACTGAACGAGGGAGTAATCATCAGCACGAGACTGCCAAGCGTTCATAACGTCTTGGTTCTCTGGGATGGGTGCTTCACCTAGCGGTCCTTCTAGGACATACGCTTTCTTGGCAGCTATGAGGATGATCCTCAGGTTCCGGACCCAGTCCAAATAGTTGATGCCATCATCTTTCAGCTTGGTTTTCTCAAGGAATGCGTTGAAGTTGAGGTTGACATGAGCGTTGGCCATTTGATCTACAAGACATTTTGCAAAGGTTTTTAGACTAAGTTCATGATAATTAAATTCATCTAATCAAATTATTTAATGAACTCCCACTCAGATTTAGACATCCCTCTAGTCATCTAAGTGATACATGATCCGACTCGACTAGCCCGTGTCCGATCATCACGTGAGACAGACTAGTCATCATCAGTGAACATCTCCATGTTGATCGTATCTTCCATACGACTCATGTTCGACCTTTTGGTCTCTTGTGTTCCGAGGCCATATCTGTACATGCTAGGCTCGTCAAGTCAACCTAAGTGTTTTGCATGTGTAAATCTGTCTTACACCCGTTGTATGTGAACGTTAGAATCTATCACACCCGATCATCACGTGGTGCTTCGAAACAACAAACTTTCACAACGGCGCACAGTTAGGGGGAACACTTTCTTGAAATTATTATAAGGGATCATCTTATTTACTACCGTCGTCTAAGCAAACAAGAAGCAAAACATGAAAAACATCACATCCAATCAAATAGTGACATGATATGGCCAATATCATATTGCTCCTTTGATCTCCATCTTCGGGGCGCCATGATCATCTTCGTCACCGGCATGACACCATGATCTCCATCATCATGATCTCCATCATTGTGTCTTCATGAAGTTGTCACGCCAACGATTACTTCTACTTCTATGGCTAACGTGTTTAGCAATAAAGTAAAGTAATTTACATGGCGTTATTCAATGACACGCAGGTCATACAAAAAATAAAGACAACTCCTATGGCTCCTACCGATTGTCATACTCATCGACATGCAAGTCGTGATTCCTATTACAAGAATCATGATCAATCTCATACATCACATATATCATTCATCACATCCTTTTGGCCATATCACATCACAAGGCATATGCTGCAAAAATAAGTTAGACGTCCTCTAATTGTTGTTGCATGTTTTTACGTGGCTTCTATAGGTTTCTAGCAAGAACGTTTCTTACCTACGTAAAACCACAACGTGATAAGCCAATTTCTATTTACCCTTCATAAGGACCCTTTTCATCGAATCCGCTCCAACTAAAGTGGGAGAGACAAACACCCGCTAGCCACCTTACGCAACTAGTGCATGTCAGTCGGTGGAACCTGTCTCACGTAAGCGTACGTGTAAGGTCGGTCCGGGCCGCTTCATCCCATGATGCCGCCGAAGGAAGATAAGACTAGTAGTGGCAAGAAAATTGACAACATCTACGCCCACAACAAGTTTGTGTTCTACTCGTGCATAGAAACTACGCATAGACCTAGCTCATGATGCCACTGTTGGGGAACGTTGCAGAAAATAAATTTTCTCTATGCTTCACCAAGATCAATCTATGGAGTCATCTAGCAACGAGATAGAGGAGTGCATCTACATACCCTTGTAGATCGCGCGGAAGCGTTCAAGAGAACGGGGTTGAGGGAGTCGTACTTGTCGTGATCCAAATCACCGATGATCCTAGTGCCGAACGGACGGCACCTACGCGTTCAACACACGTACGGTTGGGGAAGACATCTCCTCCTTCTTGATCCAGCAAGGGAAGGGAGAGGTTGATGGAGATCCAGCAGCACGACGGCATGGTGGTGGAAGCAGCGGCGATCTCGGCAGGGCTTCGCCAAGCACTACGAGAGGGAGAGGTGTTGCAGAGGGAGAGGGAGGCGCCAAGAGCTTGGGTGCGGCTGCCCTCCCTCCCCCCCTCTTTATATAGGGGCCAGGGGGCCGCTGGCCCCCTTGGCGATCCCATCTCAAGGAGGGCGGCGGCCAAGGGGGGTGGCTTGCCCCCCAAGCCAAGTGGGTGCGCCCCCACCCCTAGGGTTTCCAACCCTAGCCGCAGGGGGGCCCAAGGGGGCGCACCAGCCCACCAGGGGCTGGTTCCCCTCCCACTTCAGCCCATGGGGCCCTCCAGGATAGGTGGCCTCACCCGGTGGACCCCCGGGACCCTTTCGGTGGTCCCGGTACAATACCGGTGACCCCCGAAACATTCCCGATGGCCGAAACTGGACTTCCCATATATAATTCTTTACCTCCGGACCATTCCGGAACTCCTCGTGACGTCCGGGATCTCATGCGGGACTCCGAACAACTTTCGGGTTACCGCATACTATTATCTCTACAACCCTAGCGTCACCGAACCTTAAGTGTGTAGACCCTACGGGTTCGGGAGACATGCAGACATGACCGAGACGACTCTCTGGCCAATAACCAACAGCGGGATATGGATACCCATGTTGGCTCCCACATGTTCCACGATGATCTCATCAAATGAACCACGATGTCGAGGATTCAAGTAATCCCGTATTCAATTCCCTTTGTCAACCGGTACGTTACTTGCCCGAGATTCGATCGTCGGTATCCCAATACCTCGTTCAATCTCGTTACCGGCAAGTCACTTTACTCGTACCATAATTCATGATCCCGTGACTAACCACTTAGTCACTTTGAGCTCATTATGATAATGCATTACCGAGTGGGCCCAGAGATACCTCTCCGTCATACGGAGTGACAAATCCCAGTCTCGATCTGTGTCAACCCAACAGACACTTTCGGAGATACCTGTAGTACACCTTTATAGTCACCCAGTTACGTTGTGACGTTTGGTATACCCAAAGCACTCCTACGGTATCCGGGAGTTACACGATCTCATGGTCTAAGGAATAATACTTGACATTGGAAAAGCTCTAGCAAACGAACTACACGATCTTGTGCTATGCTTAGGATTGGCTCTTGTCCATCACATCATTCTCCCAATGATGTGATCCCGTTATCAATGACATCCAATGTCCATGGTCAGGAAACCATGACCATCTATTGATAAACGAGCCAGTCAACTAGAGGCTCACTAGGGACATGTTGTGGTCTATGTATTCACACATGTATTACGATTTCCGGATAACACAATTATAGCATGAATAAAAGACAATTATCATGAACGAGGAAATATAATAATAACCAGTTTATTATTGCCTCTAGGGCATATTTCCAACACGGAGGACCTCGCTGGATCTCCGTCTCCGGCCGCTCTCCTTGCATTCTGATCGGTGGGATTGTTCCCCACCTCGCCCTCTTTCCATGGAACAAGGTTTCTCCCTGAATCCCTCTGTCTTTGCCTCGTAGTTTTGCTTATAGGTTTTCGGGGAGATGCATGTTGCTCTTGAGATTTTAGGCCAAATCTTTGCAAGAGAAGGATGTAGGAGAGTAGTAGTGCAGTAGATATGCTATTTGGAATGTTGCCACATAGTACTTTTGATCGTAGTACCGATCCAATGTCGCGGATGTGCCTAGATCCATGTTGTGCTGGATTGGATTCCAAGCGGTACTACCGCACCTCCCGTGCGGTACTACCGCTCCGGCCGCATCTGTCTCGCGCGGTACTACCGTGCCATCCCGGCGCGGTACTACCGCGGCTGGAGCGGAAGTAAAAATTTCCGCTTAGTGGTGAGGTACTCCCGTTGACTCCGAAGCTACCTTGTTGCAACTTCCCAATCTTATGTCTACGTGTTTTGCTTGTTTTGGTTATGGTCTTTACATTAATCCTTCTTGTTTCTCTCGTGTGTTCTTTTGTTGTGTGTCATAGGTGGTGGCTCCAATGTCCATCGCTCGAACCCAAGCCATGATACGAGCTCGAAGCGTCTACGCAATCAAGAGGCACCAGAGGGTTCCAATACCCAACACCGCAATGTCAAGAAGACCGCCAACAGGTACAAGGAGCAAGCTCTTGGCATGGATGAGATGCCTCTATTTGATTTCATCGTTCGAAGGAGAATCAATTCCTATGTGAACCCTCATGAGAATGTCAGAGGGAATAAGTTGTTCTGGACCAAGCAGCAGAATCTCATATACATTGATGTGATCAAGTCCAAGCACAACCTCTATGTCCCAATGCAGTGGATTGACATGACTCATCTGAGGAAGAACCAGGACTACTTTGGTGAGGCACTGGACTTGGTGGAGCAGTTTGGCATTGAGGACTTCATCACTTTCCATATGGACTTTGACCCGGAGCTCATGGCACGGTTCTTTGCCTCTGTCCACTTCCACACAGATGGGGAGCGATCTTTGTCTTGGATGACCAATGGGAAGAAGTTGTCTGCCACTTGGAAGGAATTCATGATGTTGCTGAATGTCCATGATGATGGGCCTGATGTGCCTGTTGGCCCCCCTCACGGCAACGCCGAGTTAGCCAACAAGGACAAGCTTTTGCATTTTATGGTGGAGAAGAAGCATCCCAATGGCACTCAGACTTGGGTGCTCAACCCCTTCCTCGATGTCATGCACCGAATCTTCCGCAACACTCTATTTCCTCGCGTCAGTGACAAAGATAAGGTGCGTGCTTACCTTGTGGATATGATGCTTCTGCGTGAGGAGGCGTGATGTCTACTACGCAACCTTCTCCTTGTAGACGTTGTTGGGTCTCCAAGTGCAGAGGTTTGTAGGACAGTAGCAAATTTCCCTCAAGTGGATGACCTAAGGTTTATCAATCAGTGGGAGGTGTAGGATGAAGATGGTCTCTCTCAAACAACCCTGCAACAAAATAACAAAGAGTCTCTTGTGTCCCCAACACACCCAATACAATGGCAAATTGTATAGGTGTGATGTCTACTATGCAACCTTCTTCTTGTAGACGTTATTGGGCCTCCAAGTGCAGAGGTTTGTAGGACAGTAGCAAATTTCCCTCAAGTGGATGACCTAAGGTTTATCAATCCGTGGGAGGCGTAGGATGAAGATGGTCTCTCTCAAACAACCCTGCAACCAAATAACAAAGAGTCTCTTGTGTCCCCAACACACCCAATACAATGGTAAATTGTATAGGTGCACTAGTTCGGCGAAGAGATGGTGATACAAGTGCAATATGGATGGTAGATATAGGTTTTTGTAATCTGAAAATATAAAAACAGCAAGGTAGCAAGCGATAAAAGTGAGCGTAAACGGTATTGCAATGCTAGGAAACAAGGCCTAGGGTTCATACTTTCACTAGTGCAAGTTCTCTCAACAATAATAACATAACTGGATCATATAACTATCCCTCAACATGCAACAAAGAGTAACTCCAAAGTCACTAATAGCGGAGAACAAACAAAGAGATTATGGTAGGGTACAAAACCACCTCAAAGTTATCCTTTCTGGTCAATCTATTCAAGAGTCCGTAGTAAAATAACACGAAGCTATTCTTTCCGTTCGATCTATCATAGAGTTCGTACTAGAATAACACCTTAAGACACAAATCAACCAAAACCCTAATGTCACCTAGATACTCCAATGTCACCTCAAGTATCCATGGGCATGATTATACGATATGCATCACACAATCTCAGATTCATCCATTCAACCAACACAAAGTACTTCAAAGAGTGCCCCAAAGTTTCTACCGGAGAGTCAAGACGAAAACATGTGCCAACCCCTATGCATAAGTCCATTCAACCCGCAAGTTGATCACCAAAACATACGTCAAGTAGATCACGTGAATATCCCATTGTCACCATAGATAAGCACGGCAAGACATATATCAAGTGTTCTCAAATCCTTAAAGACTCAATACGATAAGATAACTTCAAAGGGAAAACTCAATCCATTACAAGAGAGTAGAGGGGGAGAAACATCATAAGATCCAACTATAATAGCAAAGCTCGCGATACATCAAGATTGTATCACCTCAAGAACACGAGAGAGAGAGAGAGAGAGAGAGATCAAACACATAGCTACTGGTACATACCCTCAGCCCCGAGGGTGAACTACTCCCTCCTCGTCATGGAGAGCGTCGGGATGATGAAGATGGCCACCGATGAGGGATCCCCCCTCCAGCAAGATGCCGGAACGGGCTCCCGAGAGGTTTTTGGTGGCTACAGAGGCTTGCAGCGGCGGAACTCCCGATCTATTGTGCTCCTCGATGTTTTCAGGGTATATGGACATATATAGGCGAAAGAAGTCGATCAGGAGAGCCACGAGGGGCCCACGAGGATGGGGGGCACGCCCAAGGGGGTACGACGCGCCTCCCTGCCTCGTGGCTTCCTCGTTGCTTCCCTTACGTGCACTCCAAGTCTCCTGGATTGCTTCTGTCCCAAAACTAACTCTCCCGAAGGTTTCATTCCGTTTGGACTCCGTTTGATATTCTTTTTCTTCGAAACACTGAAATAGGCAAAAAAACAGCAATTCGGGCTGGGCCTCCGGTTAGTAGGTTAGTCCCAAAAATGATATAAAAGTTTAAAGTAAAGCCCATAAACATCCAAACGGGTAATATAATAGCATGGAGAAATCAAAAATTATAGATATGTTGGAGACGTATCAAGGTGCACTAGTTCGACGAAGTGATGGTGATACAAGTGCAATATGGATGGTAGATATGAGTATTTGAAATCTAAAAATATAAAAACAGCAAGGTAACAAGTGGTAAAAGTGAGCGTAAACGGTATTGCAATGCTAGGAAACAAGGCCTAAGGTTCATACTTTCACTAGTGCAAGTTCTCTCAACAATAATAACATAATTAGATCATATAACACTCCCTCAACATGCAACAAAGAGTCACTCCAAAGTCACTAATAGCGGAGAACAAATGAAGAGATTATTGTAGGGTACGAAACCACCTCAAAGTTATCCTTTCTGATCGATCTATTCAAGAGTTCGTAGTAAAATAACACGAAGCTATTCTTTCTGTTCGAGCTATCATAGAGTTCGTACTAGAATAACACCTTAAGACACAAATCAACCAAAACCCTAATGTCACCTAGATAATCCAATGTCACATCAAGTATCCGTGGGCATGATTATACGATATGCATCACACAATCTCAGATTCATCTATTCAACCAACACAAAGAACTTCAAAGTGTGCCCCAAAGTTTCTACCGGAGAGTCAAGAAGAAAACATGCGCCAACCCCTATGCATAAGTTCACGAGGTGAACCCGCAAGTTGATCACCAAAACATACATCAAGTAGATCACATGGATATCCCATTGTCACCACAGATTAGCACGGCAAGACATACATAAAGTGTTCTCAAATCCTTAAAGACTCAATCCGACAAGACAACTTCAAGGGGAAAACTCAATTCATCACAAGAGAGTAGAGGGGGATAAACATCATAAGATCCAACTATAATAGCAAAGCTCGCGATACATCAAGATCGTGCCAAATCAAGAACACGAGAGAGAGAGAGAGAGAGAGAGAGAGAGAGAGATCAAACACATAGCTACTGGTACATACCCTCAGCCCCGAGGGTGAACTACTCCCTCCTTGTCATGGAGAGTGTCGGGATGATGAAGATGGCCACCGGTGAGGGATCCCCCCTTCGGCAGGGTGCCGGAACAGGGTCCTGGTTGGTTTTTGGTGGCTACAGAGGCTTGCGGCGGTGGAACTCTCGATCTATTGTGCTCCCCGATGTTTTTAGGGTATATGGATATATATATAGGCGAAAGAAATCGGTCAGGGGAGCCATGAGGGGCCCACGAGGGTGGGGGGTGCGCCCCTGACCCCCGTGGCCACCTTCGAAGCTTCCCTGACGTCTACTCCAAGTCTCCTGGATTGCTTCTGTTCCCAAAATAACTCTTTCGAAGTTTTCATTCCATTTGGACTCTGTTTGATATTCCTTTTCTTCGAAACACTGAAATAGGCAAGAAAACAACAATTTGGGTTGGGCCTCCGATTAATAGGTTAGTCCCAAAAATGATATAAAAGTGTATAGTAAAGCCCATAAACATCCAAAACGGGTAATATAATAGCATGGAACAATCAAAAATTATAGATACGTTGGAGACATATCAAGGCGCGTCAGCATGCTACCTAGCCCCTGGACATTTCTCATATCATGTGGAATGAGCTCAAGTTTGCGGTCTTCAATCGCAAAGTTCCCATCTATGATCCTTACCCACACCATCTGATCTTGAAGACTTGGGACAAGATGTTTCCAGAGGAAGACGTATCTGCACCAAACTGGATTCGGCACAAGCCTATCAAGCTGCGTTTCAAGAACAAGTGGGCGAATACCACTACCAGGGTTGGGGCTGAGGCTGCTAGGATGAATGTGGATGAGGATGAGGTTGAGGGGAGGAGGAGGATGAGGTTGAGGCTGTTGGGTATGCTCCTCCATCTACTGAGCCCTCTTGGGCTAAGAAGCTGAAGGCCAAGATGAAGACTCTGTTCTGTATGCAAGCCAAGGAGCAGTATAGGACCCATGTTGCTTCCAAGGAGAGTCGCCAGCGCGACAAGAGGATCTTGAGGACCTTTGGCGAGATTGTGGAGAGTGGGTCAGAGGTGAACATCACTCCGGAGGCTGACTGGATAGCCAAGCAGGGATATCAGTGGACCGAGTCTGAGGAGGAGACCATTCCAGCTACAGAGTCCGATGAGGAGCATGTGGACTGACCTTTGCAGAGGGTGCTACCGCCTATGTCGTAGGTGTTCTCTCTGCCCTTTTGGTGTCTCGATACCAAAGGGGGAGAGAGAGTAGGATTTGCTTTCATTCGTGTCTTTGCTTTCGTTTCGTTGGAACTTTGTTTGTGTTGCTTTGGTTTGGTTTGTGCTTGTGAGACCTCCTATTCTATCATATGGTGTAAGCCATATGCACTCAAGCTTACCTTATTGTCTCTTATGCTTAGTGTTATTTATATCGTTGCAAGGAATGCCTCGTCTACAAAATACAGGGTGAGTGTTGATCCTAGCATGTATGTCGTGCAGTCCAAAGCATTCATATAGACTGCACACATCTAGGGGGAGCCTGCCTGTACTTTGTAGAAGTTGGGATAGCTTATATTCATTTGTGTTCTCTTATGAGCAAATCTCGTATTGTCATCAATCCACCAAAAAGGGGGAGATTGTAAGGGCATATTTCACCCTAAGTGGTTTTGATGATTGATAACAATACTTTTGCGGACTAATCGTGTGCATTGAGAATTTCAGATATCTCTTGTGTTGGCAGAAGACGATTTGATGCCCCTCGGAGCCTAGTGAAGACAACGTTTTTATACGTTTCCTTTTGGTGGATTTGAGTAGTAGGAAAGCCGTACTATTAAGAGGGGGTCCGCTTTGGAAAGGTTAGGGTGGAATCATCACGTACACATCTGTTCCTTTGCACCACCTTTCCCTTTCCCTCCTTGGTGCAACGATCAGTTATCCGCGTCTTTGCAAAATGAACGACTCCAAGTGGTAGTGTGATGTGGCGTGAGGTAGTACTGCTCAAGGGAGCAGTAGTACCGCAGAGGCTCACGGTAGTACCGTCCAAGGATGCGGTAGTACTGCTCCTCCTTGCGGTAGTACCGCTCCGAGGTCGCGGTAGTACCGTGACTTCTGGTCCAGCACTGCTACTCGCGCGGAAGTAGGGACGGATGTAACTTTTAACATCCGCGCCCTATGCGGTAGTACCGCTCCCTAGATGTAGTAGTACCGTGTCGGATTTTTGCACAAATCTAAACTCAACGGAAGTAGTCATGGATGTAATTTTATTCATCTGTGCCTTCCCAGCCCCAGTTGAACCCTGCCTTGCGGTAGTACTGCAAGGGCGCACGGTAGTACCGCTCCGGCGGTTCTACCGCTCGCTGCGTCAACGCAAAAGGGCTTCTTCTGGTGTCTGTCGTGGGTGCGGTAGTACCGCACCGCCCTGCCGTAGTACCGCAAGGCCTTGTGGTAGTACTGCCCTGTGGTAGTACCGCAAGGCCTTGTGGTAGTACCGCTTGTCTGGTGCGGTAGTACCGTATGTCGCGGGCTGGTTAAGTGGATAACGGTTGGATTTGTCCCTTGACTATAAAAGGGGAGTCTTCTTCTCCGAGTTGACTACCTCTTCCATCCCCAAGCTCCATTGTTGCTCTAAGCTCCACGGATTGGTTGAGAAGGCCTCGATCTATACTTTCACCAAGAGAAATTTGATTTCCCCCACTAATCCCTTGCGGATCTTGTTACTCTTGGGTGTTTGAGCACCCTGACAGTTGAGGTCACCGCAGAGCCATAGTCCATTGTGGTGAAGCTTCGTGGTGTCGTTGGGGGCCTCTAATTCAGTTGTGGAGATTGCCCCAACCTTGTTTGTAAAGGTCCGGTCGCCACCTCCAAGGGAACCAATAGTGGAATCACAGCATCTCGCATTGTGTGAGGGCGTGAAGAAAATACGGTGGTCCTAGTGGCTTCTTGGGAAGCATTGTGCCTCCACACCACTCCAACGAAGATGTACTTCCCCTCAAAGGAAAGGAACTTCGGTAACACTTCCTCGTCTCCATCGGTTCCACTTTTGGTTATCTCTCACCTTTACTTGAGCAAGCTATATTGTGTTAAACCCTTTGCTTGATTGTGTGCTTATTGTTGCTGCATCATATAAGTTGCTCACCTAGTTGCATATCTAGACAACCTACTTTGATGCAAAGTTTAATTTGGTAAAGAAAAGCTAAAAATTGTTAGTTGCCTATTCAACCCCCCTTTAGTCAACTATATCGATCCTTTCAACCCCCCGGATTGTTCGCTGCGAGTGAGGAAGGGGGGCGCCGCGACAATTTCGGACAGCCCACTATACCAGCATGAGGGTAGCCGGTTTTTGAACTGTTCGTGCTTTTAAAATTCTATTTTTAAAACATTCATGCTTACAAATTTTGTTCATAAATAAAAAAATGGGAATATCCAAAACTGTTCGTGTCTTTGAAAAATTGTTCAGAAATTTCAGAAAAAATGTTCCTATTATCCAAATTTTCAAAAAATCTCCGTATTTTCAAATTTTGTTTATAATTTCATAAATGTCCGCACATTTAGAAATTGTTCATAAGTTAAAAAAATGTTCATGTTTTCTGTTTTGCTAAAAAAATTAAAAACTCATGCTTCCCAAAAAATATTTGGAATTTTCAAAATTTGTTTGCACTTTTTAAAAATGGTTGCAATTTAAAATGTTGTTCGGAATTCCAAAGTTGTTCACGTGTTTTGAAAAATGTTTGGGATTTTTGGAAAACGTGTCACACTAAAAAATGTTTTTGGAATTTCTTCAAATATTTGGGTTTCAATAAAATATTCGTAACTCCAACAAAAAATCTCTTTTTTCCAAAATTCTTTTTTGATTTTTTTTCAAAAAAGAAATCATATATAAACCCTGCTTTCTATTCTTATATATGTCGCACTATCTATGATGACTAGCATTCGTCAGGGCTAGTGGCTGGCTGCGCATGCCACGGGTTTGAGGTCCCAAGTTCTATTCCTCTCATGCTCATTGGTTTCCCAGTATTTTTTTTCTCTCTCCTTATAGAAGACAAGTGGCTTCATGTAGTTTAAAAATATGTTTATTTTATCAAAAAATTGTTTAAAACATGTACTTTTTAAAAATGTCCAAGTTGTATAAAAAAATATGTGTCGCTAAAAATGTACATTGTGCACCGAGAATAAATGGACATGTGTCAAAAAAGAAAGTAGATTAAAACTGGCAAATAAGCAAAAAAGGAAAAAAAAACAATAGAAAACCAAAAATGAAACAAAAGAAAACCAAAAGTATAACGAAGAAAGAAGAAACCAAAGAAAACCGGTAAAAAGTATAAGGAAGGAAAAAAGGAAAACCGAAGAAAACAAGTGAAAAGACAAAGAAAACCCAAGAAAAAGACAAAAGAAAACATAAAAAACAAAGGAAAACGAGAGGAGCGAGCGAACCTACAGCTACGCACGCAACTGTGTTAATTGGCAACCCGATTCGTCCTAATGTCCAAGATGTATAAATTTTCTTTTATGTGTTATTAAAAAAGTGCAATGTGTACTGAGAAAAAATGGACATGTGTCAAAAAAGAAAATCGATTAAAACCGACAAAGAAGCAAAAATGAAAAAAATAGAAAACAAAAAATAAACAAAGGAAAACCAAAAGTATAATGAAGAAAGAAGAACCCAAAGAAAAACAGTAAAAAGTATAATGAAGGAAAAAAAGAAAAGCGAAGAAAACTAGTGAAAAGACAAAGGAAACCCAAAGAAAAGACAAAAAAACAAAGGAAAACAAGAGCAGAGTGAGGAAACCTACAGCTACGCACAAGCAATGGGAGCAACTGCACTAATGGACCAACCCTATTCGTCCTAATATCCAACCCACTAGTTAACGATCTAGGATTTTACTTCCACGTCAGCAAATATCAGCTAAACATCTCTCGACGTTTAAAATAGATCGGAATCAAAGAATTTGATGTATTGATTTAGAGGTTTAGAAGTTCAGGTTTGATTTAGCTTTCGTCTATAAATTCAAGGTTTGTTTTGGACCTATTCCAAGAACAATCAAGAGAGAAAAACACAATAAAATAGGACACTGTTGGCATAATTCTTTACTTCCTCTAATTACCGATCCTAGCTTGGTGCTGAGGCGTGACCTTTTTTTAGAAGGTGATTAATTTGATGTATGACTTTAAAACATACCTTAGAGCAACTCCAACAATTCCCCTAGAAATATTTCCCTAAAAGTGTTTTTTTTGCCTTCCCATAAAATTTAGGGGAAGTTTTCTGAAAGCAAATTTTGTCCTCCTAATCTTCTTCCCCTAAATGCATTTTTGATTTACTTTTAATTAAAACAAAAAAGATAATTGCTAGGACCCACCGGTCATTGGCACCGGTGGGCAGTGCGTTTGCCGGCGAGTCTGTGGCGGCGGGCGGCGGCGGCGCGGCCGGTAGCAGATGCTCGGCGTCGCGGGCGAGACGACTGCGACGTGCGCAAGCAGCGGCAGGGCTGCGGCCGCGTCCGCAGGTTAGGCGGCGGCAGGAGTGCGGCAGCGTGCACGGGTGAGGCGGCGGTAGGTGGCGGCAAGAGCACGACAGTGTGCTGGGGTGAGACGGCGGCGGCGGGGTCGTGGTGGCAGGCGGCGGCAAGGGCGCGGGCGGCGGGGTCGCGGTGGTGAGCAGCGGGCAGGTGGGGTGGTGTGCGCGGACGCGACGACGGCGGGTGGCAGCAAAGGCATTGGACGCACGTGGGCGGTTTTACGAGGGTGGCGGTTGATGAAACTTTAGCCCGCCAAAAAGTTACAGGAAGGTCATCTTCCCATAAATCTGAAGGAAGAAGAGGCCTCTTTTATTGGATCCTCTAAAGATAGAGCCAGTTTACGAGAACGGTTGGAGAGGTTTTGTTGCCCTATCTTTCCGTAAACGGCGGTTATTTTAGAGATATGGGAACTGTTGGATTTGTTCTTAACTTAATATAAAACGCATCTACAAGTGCCTGAAAGCAGTTTTGGGCGGACGGTCCGGTCACAGATTGCTTAAAAAAGGCGACCCAAATGAACGCCCCATACGGACGTAATGCCTGGGCTGATCGGCACCCCTCATATCTAGCCCAAATCTGAGGCGAATATGGGGAGGAGCCCGCCCAGACACGCCCGCCACGTTGGATTCGGTCCACGCTGACCCATCTGACCCCACATTTATTTGTTCTCATTGTAAAGGAGCAGGAAACGACCGAGTCGGCTCTATATCGGTACGCCGGTGGAAAGAAATGATACGTAGAAAAATGATAAGTCTTAACCCTCCATATAAGAACGAAAGGGTGGTCGGGGAGGGAAGGAAGAAATGATGTGTTAAAAAAATCTCAGTTTTTTCTAAAATACGTGGCTATTTTTCTCTCTCTGAAGCACTGTTCAAAACTGGACACTGTTCATCAAAAATACTATTCAGAACTGGGCGCTGTTCACATGTACTATTCACCATTGGCCATGTAAATTGAACAGTAGCAGTAAGTAAAAAGGTAAAAAATACCAGGAAATGAGAAAGCTTCCCGCTTTAGTACATGTAATGAAGTTGGGCTAGGATGGAAGTGGCATGACTTGGGAAAGTTGTTGAAGGTTTATTTTGTTGGGGAATGTAGTAATTTTAAAAAAAAAATCTACGCACACGCAAGATCATGGTGATGCATAGCAACGAGAGGGGAGAGTATTGTCCACGTACCCTCGTAGACCGTAAGCGGAAGCGTTATGACAACGCGGTTGATGTAGTCGTACGTCTTCACGATCCGACCGATCCAAGTACCGAACGCACGGCACCTCCGAGTTCAGCACACGTTCAGCTCGATGACGATCCCCGGACTCCGATCCAGCAAAGTGTCGGGGATGAGTTCCGTCAGCACGACGGCGTGGTGACGATGATGATACTCTACCGACGCAGGGCTTCGCCTAAACTCCGCGACGATATGACCGAGGTGGAATATGGTGGAGGGGGGGCACCGAACACGGCTAAGGAACGATCCGTAGATCAACTTGTGTGTCTAGGGTGCCCCCCTGCCCCTGTATATAAAGGAGCAAGGGGGGAGGCCGGCCGGCCCTAGGGGGCGTGCCAAGGACGAGGAGTCCTCCTCCTAGTAGGAGTAGGACTCCCCCTTTCCTACTCCTACTAGGAGGGGGAAAGGAAG